>NC_065510.1:39226069-39535868 GCF_006386435.1 Epinephelus moara
GACACCTGCCTTCCAGAAAGGTCCAGGTGGACTAATTGCACCAAGCAAGATTAGTCAGTTTGCCAGGAAACTATAAAATAGCACACAATTTCTTTTAAAATTAGTTAATAAATAGCAATAATCTGTTTATTATTCTGGCTGACTGACACCTAATATTTTCATGTGTAGTTTTACAAATTCTGTCTTGATCAGTGCATTGCCTGGGCAGGCCTTCACAGGATGGAAAAAAAGGGGGGGGGGCTGGTTAAAGGGGGTCAATTACATTAGAGAAGCAATGTAAGATAAAAATTAAAAAATGTTCCTTTCCTTTTATGGCCTGCAATTGTTTGTAGTTTGAATAGTTAACTAAAAAAATGGAGGAAAAAAAAAATTAATTACTTAATTCACAACGCAAATATGAATGTTGAACCACCAGCAAGCTACTGCAAAATGTTTACTGTTTACCACTTAGCCAAGCAGGGTACTATAATAATTTTATTTGAAATTCAAAATGAGGTTACCATATTACAATAAAAAGTAGTAAAATTCGTTGGTAATTTATATTCATATATATATATATATATATAGAGAGAGAGAGAGAGAGAGAGAGAGTCAGAAAGTTATGCATTGATGTAACTACCATCTATCTATGAATATCTGCACAGATCCAGCAGCTGCAGATAGCCTTTTCAGTCAGGCCATGCTTGATTTAACATTACAGACAGAATGGCAACCAGGTATAAGAGTGATGCTTGAAGCTATTGTGACAAAATAAATGACATGAATGTGCAGTTCAAGCTATGCAACATTAAACTTGCATAATCATAGCTAATCTCTACAATCTGTGCAATTCATAAAGGTAGGCTAACATTAACCCCTACTCACATTGGATTTTTTTTTCCTTTTTGTGAATACTCGACAATAATTTAATGCAAATACTCAAATGTCGAAATTACCTCAAATGCCCTTCCCAGCTGACAACTTAAAAAAAGGACACTTTATGTTGGTTTTTCCATAAAAAATCCACCCATCTTTAGTTGTTGGGTGTCAGAATATGTGTAATTGCCATGAATGTGCCACCACAGAATCTGGATTTGATCATTGGCCAGTGTTTTCTTTAGGTTTCTGCAGCTATAGTAGCTATGCTGTGCACATGATCACACTTAAATGCTGGATTTACAAAGCATGATATAATTTTTGGGTGTTTCTCTCCTTTAACATATCTTACATGAATAGCAACATCTGTTGCTTCAGTTGAATTTCCACAGAGCCTCAAGTGCATTTTATGATGAAGCTGACCTGTCTTCCTCTGTTTGTTTCCAACCCGTCCTTTCCTTGCTTCCTCTCTAGGGCCCACATGCATAAAGGTCGCACCCGCAGACGAACCGTGGTGAAGGGAGCTGGGCAGCGCAAACAGGTCCTTCTAGAGCAAGTGGACAATCCCATAAAAGGGTCAAAACCACACGACCTCCAGCAGCATCTCCACCAGCTCTTTCACTGCTACTACGAAGAAGAAAAGGAGGACAACAATGAGGACGATGAAGACGAGGAAGAGTAGAAAAATGTGTAACACTCTCCCCCGCTCCCTGGCTCTGCCCATGCTAAAGTCCCCCCCAATCCTATGCATTAGCCACATGCAATCCCAGTGTGCACCACTGCACCTCAAATCTACCACTGTCTTCCCATTGAAGTCCTGGAAGATAACCTTTTGTTCACAACTTGTTTTCTTCCCTGGCTGGTTTAACATATTCATGATTTTCTTTTCATGTTCCCATGTTGTTTTGCCTTTTTGTGACCAAAGAAAGCCTTTTGTTGTTTTCCTGATTCAATTTACTTTCCATGTCAGAATTGATATTTTTGTCTTGATGCTGTGGTAGAGCAACAAAAGAAAAGAAAAGAGAAAAAAAACAGAGGAATACTATTCACATCAACTAACTCGCAAACCTCCTGAAGGTAAAGAACACTTTACCTGCAAAACACAGGTACTACTCCTTGAGTATGTGCTCGGACTGAAAGACAATATCTCTCACACTGCACTGCCTCTCACAACCAGAGTTTCTCAGATATTCCTTACTTAAAAACTGTCTCACTCACTGTACTAGCCTCTCCGCTCTTTTGATTCAGGTGGTCAAGATGTCACACAGAGAAAACCCGACTGTATCGACACTGAATTTAACTGCTGCTGCTGCTGCTGCTGCTGTGTTTTGTGTAGGCTATGTGTAATCTTGTCTTTGGGAATTATATATTATCTATAATCTAGACATTATGGACATCAGTAGCCTAGGAATTAATAATCACTCATGTGAAGTAGAGCAGGCATGACTAATCAACAACATCTGTCATTATGATCCTAGCTTTGACTGCTTTGTAGTTCTATGGATTGCCCTTCTGCCTCTCTTTTCCTTCTGTGTGTGTCTCACCTTCTGTGTTGTTGTGTTTAATTTTATTCAGTTTTGGAGGGTCTTTTTCTCTTAAATTGATCTCGACTCATATTGTATGAATGGTGAATGTGTGAGGGAGATTGTGCAGTAGGTGCTGCATGTACGAGTGTGTGCTAAATACTGCACTGTCAGCTAGTTCGGAAGGGATATTGTCAGTTATTATAAGCTTATTTTTTGAAGATGTCTTAGTTTATTTTTGATTTTGAGTTTACTAGTAAGTATAGATAACTTATTTAATCTTTGTTTGCCACAGGTGATTAAGGTCATCACAGCTATTTTAAGAGTCACTCGTCTGATGTGACATTTGTGGTAAGGTTATCAGGTGTTTCTGCTTTATTTCATGTTAGATTTTATTAGTTTATCTCTTGAACGAGTGTTGGACCAGTTTGTGTGGTGTTTGTTTGTGAGCGAATGAGTCTGTGAGTGTAGTAAAAGAGTGTGTGCCAGTTTCCCTCAGCGAAGAAAAGAAACATTTATTTTACACAAACTGCATTTGCACTCCTGAATGTCAGGAGGGAGCACCTCCATGCTTTACGTGCACTGGATATGAGGTACAGTATATCTTAGCCACAGATAGCTTTTATTTTGACGGGGGGGCATATGATAAATACAAGATAATGACACACCAGGCACACGCGCAATGAGGCAGGTTGAGAGCTTAAACATACCATTATTCACAGCTCTGAGCATCGCTACTGTATGTATCTACAACATGTAATGTATTTATTTCACTATCACTGTTTACTTTGTGATTTAGAAAAATGTAAAATGCAAACTAGTGGAAGTTCACTGTGACAGGTATGCTTTTAATTTGAAGAATCAGCATCCCTTTTCTGTGATGATGACAGTTATATACATATACAATGCATATATAAATAACTATAAGGGCATGTATTACTGTATCAAAATTCAAAAAGACAAAAACAAAATGGCTGCAGTGTGTCTATGGCTGATAGAGAATAAAAGTCTACAAATGTATAGTGTTTCTTGTTTTGAATTTGTACAGTGCAGTTCACTTGCTAACTTACAAAATACAGCAACATATGTGTATCACGGTGCTACCCCCTGCTGGGCATCAGAGGTAGTGCAATAGTGGAGCAGTAGATTCTTGTTTAAATGGAGTGCCACCTAAATTAAGAAAGTCCAATATGTTTTTTCCATGGCGTATGAAAGCCCAGTCAATATTTGTGACCATGAGCTACTACTCTCTCTGAGTCAGAAACCAAGGCAGTAAGTCTCTAACTTGTGATGTCATAGGATATAAACTCTGGAGCTGCAATAAATTGAAGCCTGATTTTTTTGGACCCACAGAATATTTTTTATTTTTTATACCTAAATGAGCTTTGGTCTGTTGTAGTGTTCTCAGATGTGAATTCCTTTGGGTGCCCTCAGTGTCATCTAAAACATCTTTCACCATTCATTGTCTATGGTGCAGCTCCAGACGTTATAGGCTACCCTATGACATCTCATGGATTTGGGAGACAGTTGTAAATTAAAATTAAAATTGATATAGAAATGTCACAGATTTAAAAATAGAATTGAACATAATTGTGGTTCCATTATGCAGTGTCACAATTTTTAAAACATAAAAAGACCCTAAATATTATAATCAATTTGAGGGTCAATCATTCAATGAGGCTGTATGTAGGCTAACTGAGACACTCAAACCAGTTACTTGTGAAATGTCACAGGACAGAGCAGCCATGAGGGGAAGACACCGTGTTGGGCTCATTACTCTAAAAATGTAATACATTACTCGTTACTCCATTCAAAAGTAAAAAATATTACTTTACACATTACTCCCTGCCAACAGTAATTCGTTACACTACTCGTTATATTACTTTTCCGTTACACCTCATAAAATTGGTAATTGCGTATCTCTGATAGCCTACTTTCTTTTGACTCGGGAGACTTCAGTTGCCTGTGACCGATATTTCCCGAGGCTCTGCCTGAAAGAAGGAGAGTCACTCATGGAGCAACATTTCATCCACCTCATATCCAGCCACAAGCTCCATTACTTCTGTGTAACCTGTAGCTGTCCACGAGTAAAATCCAGTTTGGGTTGTTTAGCTAGTGTAGCGCTACAGCCGACCTCTGCGGCCGAGGAGGGCTCACCTTTGGTAGGGTGTATTTCCTGGAGCTTCGCGTTGTTCAGTTGTCGGTGGTAGTTTCCGAGGTGTTTCAGACCGGAGGTTTGAGGACGTGTTTTTTCGCAGTGGAAAGAGTTTTAGTCCGACTACCTAAGGAGACAGTGTTCTTGTCATCTTTCCTCCTGACAAAACCAAAGTAGTGGGAATATTTCCAGCCGCTAAGGTAAGAGTTTCAAACTAACGTTAGCTTGCTGCTCAGTGACGTGCTAACATAGTTTCTAAAATAGGTCCACTGATGTGACTGTTGTATTTCAAGTCAGTAGCGATGTGATAACAAAAGTAACGTTGTAACGAGTTGTTTGGTTTAGGGGTAACTGTAATGTTATTACTGAAATTTTATTAGCAATTTGTTACACTACTCGTTACTGGGAAAGTAATGTTATTACTGTAACGCGTTACTAACAGGCCAGGATGAAATCCATCATTTTGAAGGAGTTGTTATTGTAATACTGATCACCTGCTCTAGTTTTGCCCCTACAACTGACAAGTCTATAAATACATAACAATGTTTATCTTTACCCTTTTTGACATGTTTCCAAAAGCACATTGCCATCTTAAAATTTGAATCATTTATTAATTTGAATAATTCAGGCCATAGCAAGTTTAGAGAATTACTAGCTGCTGTAGGTTACCAAACCACTTGATTACGAAAAAGTACCACATATTAACTACTCAAAGTTAAACCTCAAATTGTAGTTCAACTACATCCAAACTACATCACAGGAAATGGTCACAATCTGAGTCTGGATCTCTTATTGTTACACAGAGGTACAACTGAACTGACACTGAGTAAAGTGTGGGTGTGTTTGTCATGTTGGAAAGGTTACTTTTCAAATGTAATACAGATTACTAGTTACCCTGTAACAAATGCAACAAGTGACATAACTACTCCATCAATCAGTTACTCCATCAACGTAATGTAACTTATTACTTTTGATTACTTTTCTAAACTGGGCAATAAAGATAAAAAGTCATAGAAACAGAAGTGTATACGTGTTGCACTCCGATTTGTTGCACTGGCTTTGCTCACTGGCGTTGCCCTGAAATATGCCAAAAGAGGGCATTCCTGCACTGTGAGAAGACTATGACTAATGACTAAATTAATATGTTATATTCCTCATATAGGCCAGAGCTTTTTACCAGACAGAATAGATTTGGATGATACCCTTTTGTAATCACCAACATTTTGATTAGTAACTGTAATTTAATTACATATTTTTCTCAGTAACTGTAATTGATTGCAATTAAATTTGTCTTGTCATTTAATTACCTAACTCAGTTATATGTAGCTAGTTACTCCCCAACACTGTGTTTAATTAAGGTACTAGGGCAGGCCAATTTTTGGCCAACTTTTTTGGCCAATGTTTTAAAGAGAGGACATGGAGCAATTATTGGGGCGGAATCAGGAAATTCTTAGTATTTAATTGGTGACATCTTGGTTGCAAACCAGAGGTGACATTTGTCAAATAGATGATTGTCATTAAATGACAACTGTGGCCAGTGAGCTGTGGCATTGTGCCCTATTGTATGGCAAAAAACATCATAAGATGCTATGAATATATAGTTTGTAAAGTAGTAAACTACTGAAAAAGCTGCTGAGATTTCAGTGTAGGTGCCACAGACTACAGCAAATTGCACTTAAACTAGTAATTGAACTACATGTATTTACTCCCCAACAATATAAAGTGTATATAGAATTTCCGGTATATAGGCCTATACATTTGGACATATCATGCCAATATAGCCAAAGAATGTAATAGGATAGAGTAAAGATCATAAAGACATACATGAAATAATTAACTTCAAGTCTAACACATCCTTGTATGCAGCTCCCCTCCACCACACTAAGGCAACAATGATCAACCAGCAACACAAAACAAGTTAAAACTCATTCATTATCACACCTTTTAGCTGATTTATTTAGTTCTTAAACATGTTAAGCCATCCATTGCCGTGCTGGCAACAGGTTCACACCATATAAGGAGTGGTGCATTGCATTGACATCATACGTTTCGTCAAAAGAAATGTTTATCATATTTTCCCCTTAAAAAAGAAGAGACCAACCAATTGACAAGAGCAAAAAGTAAGGATGACGAAGACACTGGCACTGTCCTGCAGTGGTAAGGAGGCCACTGGCTGGTAGAAGCACTGATCGTCAAGGAAGACATCCCAACATTTATTACAGTCTCATCTGACTCCTTTACTGCTGTCATACCATCCTCTTGTCTGTTTGCAACGTTCGTAAATCAAATGCTGTAACGACGCTTCCAGACTTTTTAGCCTGACCGTCAAGTTAGCACTTGACCTAACTGAAGGTAGAGACTATAGTGCCTTTGCTCCATCTTCATCATCTCCACCTTCTCTGTGCAATTGGCTTAGTAACACACTGGAAATGACAAGAATAAAATGACAACAGAAACCCTACATACAGTCATACAATACAAGTACAAACATTATGAAAAAATGAGTTTGTTTTCTTCTCATTTTTATACAAAATGTAAGGGGTGCTTCGGCAACCAGGAGTTTATTCTTCCTCCTCTTAGATATGAGGTTTTGATATTTACGCTGGATATTAACCTTAACTGTGTTATTGTTTTTACAACAGTTCCATGATACTGGAGGACATTAGAAACATTTGGGACAGGACTGATGCACAACATTAACAAATGCAAACAAACAAGTCAGTGATTCACAAATCAAACAGAAGATATTATAGTTTCATATGATCTTACTTACAATATTCCCCCCCATGCACTACACAATAGTCTTGAATTTTCATATATTACATATATGCTACATTCTCTTATTTCTTATTTCACTGATATAAAGGCAAACATATCTCAATGCAAAGTGTAAGCTGCTCTGCTTTTCTTTACATTTAAATTAGTATTATAGGTTGAAATCGGACGATTCAAACAGTATGACTTAGCTCATAGCAAACATAAATGTAGCTCATAAACTGGATTTTACGTAAACTCTTAATTCCTCTGATAGCAAGAATAGCAATTTCAATGTTTGTTTTTATCAACAATCACAATGTATATACATCACCAGAACTAAAGCAAGCTCAATTTTAACATTCTGATCTTCCAAATGTTTTTGTATTGCACACACATAAATACACATAAAAATACAGAACTAATTTTTGGGAGAGGTTACAATAGTAGATTTTTAAACATCTCTATTTTTATATTTAAAATGCATACCAAAACATCTTAAAAAACAAACAAAAAAAATGTCAATATGCTTGTTTCATAATGTCCAAATACGGTGTGCAGCCACCCGGTGGTGGTTTCGAATGATGTCCATTAATAAAATGCCATAACAGTAAAATGTATTAATACTTGTATCCTGTGCGATGTCACGTCCTTAAAGAAGGGTCAAAGGTCAGACAGCAGTCATGGGTTGGCTAGTTGACTGCACTACTAGATTTGCTGATGGGATTTTTTTTTCTTTTTTTTTTTGGACCACATGTTGATATTCCATTAACTGCAAGAAGAGAGAGAAAGAGAACATATATTTGAATTTATACACGCAGAGGGGCACACAGAGCTATGACCATGTTGGGTAATAAAATAATCAGACCAGTGGGCTTTTTTCATAGCTGATATTAGGACATGTAATAGCAGGAGAGCAGGAAGCACCAGCTTGGTTAATAACATTAACAGGCCTGGGCACGGTACCACTGTGCATGCTGGCTCACTGGTATTGCAAACTGGGAATAGTCCTTACACACCTGTTGTCCATTGATCCAGGTGGTTTCCATTACTTTGCCTAATGTGTGTGTTTGTACAGACTCTCTTGTCGCTCATGTTGTACCTGTTAAGGTGGGACAACTTACACTGTCATGATTTGTTCATTTTCAGGTTTGGTGATCTCCGTTAATTCTCAGCACACTCCACCCATCATTTTCCTGTGTGGGAGTCAAATTAGCTAACAGAATTACGAATTTATGGAAAAACCTGCATGGGTGTGAAGGGCTTATGAATGCACCAGAGCTCCATTAATGTGATTGTTACAGCTGTGCTTTTCGTGCTATGACAAGTCCGTCGTGAAAAATGTTCCACCTTTGCAAGTGACCGTTGATAAACTCCTCCACCAAACAGGAATTGTTTAATTATAGCTTAGCGGCTGTAAAAAGGCACAACAGGTGTGTCAAGCTTTGGAATTTCCCACATGTTGAAACGGTGTGCCTACTCCATATCATATGAGTTTGGAGGATGCTGTCCATTTTTCTATTTTAGCATTATACAAGCATTATGCTATATCATGTGGGCCTATGCAGCCACCAAGTGCATATTTAAGACCCTTTTACGCTTTCTCCTTATTACACTGGAAACATTAAAAACTTGTGAGATTTAAGGCTCAGACATTCTTTCTGCACTGAAGGTCTGTGGACAGCTGTGGTCACGCGGACGTGCTTGCTGTTCCATTCATAGTACTACTGAGGGTCAGTGTCAGCCCCCAGCAATAAAAACAGGAGGGCTGGGAGGTGAGCTTAACGTCCTCCCACTGCTGACATCCAGTGAGACTGAAACTAAGAAGACATAGGTGGCTTGACTGCTTGACTGTACTGGAGTGTGGAACATAGCAAGTGTGGCAGTGCTCTAGTTCTGTAAGTGGAGCATGCGCAGTTGGCGCGCTTGCTATGTGTACAGTCTGCGCAGTTGCAAAAAGTAGGCTGCATGCCGACATCCGCTGAGGGGTTTCCACAGACAGGCATGGGTAGATGACGACACTGACGTCACACAGACCAAAGTGGATCCTCATGAACACGTGGAAACTATGAATTGGCTCTTAATTTTAGTGCTAGCACTAATTTAAGCTAGCTAGCCAAAAAACACTCCCTCTGTCAGTGATAGTCGTCATTCTAGTCAACAAAATTCAAGGTTGTCAGCTAGAATTGAGAAGCCATCAGAGATAACAGCAAATTTTGAGTGGTAAATCCCCCCCCCCCCCCCCTTTATATCTGGGAAGTGCATTATGTGTTGTGATAGAATGGAAAGCTTAGCAATCTGTTACTTTCCTTTTGGTTAGCTACTTTAAACAGCTACTGTTGCTGTAGTTGAAAGTTTCAAGTCTGTTGCACCTTTGACCACACCCAACCACATCCATGCGGCTGGGTGTGGTCAGAAGTGTGCTCTATTGCACCTGTAACCACACCCAACAATGATGTCACAGTGTACTGACTATACCCTGGACCACACCTGCAACACTGTGGCAAGGTGAGAAGGTTCACCACTGGAGGTCTGCATTAACAAAGTGTTTCTGCTGTGTGTTTCTTACTGTCTCTTACTGGGAGGGGATGCTTGGCGAGCCGGAACGGTGGAAGTGGATGTTCTGCCACTTGCCGTCGCGGCGGTGCCACACACGGGTCTCCTCAGACTGCATGGTGCGGGGCATGCCGCTGGTATCCATGTACTGGGTCAGTCGAATATAGGCAATACATGCTGCATTTTCCCCAATTAGGTGCACATGTGGGTTCAAGAGGATGGTGTGCACCGGCTTGTTCCCTTTAGACAGGGCTGGAAGGGAGACAAAATGACTGATTACAGGGGGCAAATGTCACTAAGTAGCACATATCAAATAAATGTAACCTGCCACTTGGATTTTGGAAATTCTAATGCAGCTGCATGACTGTTAAAAAAACAAATTTCTGACCCTACTTTAGAAGGAATACTAACTGATATGAAAGCAAAAGAAACTAAAAGTCTCCATATGTTGACGTTGGATAGTGGACAAGCACAGGCTCGCCAAGTGATTGAGGTTTCTAGGACATATCTGGTTTATCTGAACTATTTTTACCCCGACTGAGGACATTCAGCCATTTATAGCAGTCATTATACATTAGTGATTTTTTTGCTCCAAGGTTAGTCCATAACCACAGCCGTGCCCTTGGAGTGCACCAGCAAACATGAACTGTAAACTGACTAAATATTGATAAAGAACAAACAATTAGCCCATGTCCACTAATGCACCATGTGTACTTTCTTTCATACAAACATGCTCAATAGCCTACTTTCACTGTGTTGAGGATCTTCCTTATTTTCAAAATAGGCTATTTGTATCAATGCACATTTTGCATTCCATATTGTACAAACTATGTGTTGTATGTACATTCAATTTGTTTCCAGGTTGGATTCTACCTTACCTGCCCACAAGGCTATCTCAGTGAGTTCCCTGCACACCTGCTTCCTATCAACTCATTATGCTTGTGACAAGCTCCACAATTGTTGCTTGTTGGCGCATTATGCTGCATGCATTAATAGATATGGCTCTTGCGAGATGGAAGTAGTTGTAGTGGGTGACCTATTCTAATTACATAAGGTTGGTTTGATATGAGGCAATTAGGCATGTAACGATATATCGAATTTCGCGGTGTCGCGATAAAATAAATTCTCAATACCATCGTGGGAATGCCACAGTAGTTATATAGCTGCGTTCTCCTAAAGAGCCGGTAATATGACTGTGCGACTACATTCCCCATAATCCTTTGCATGCAACTGCGCGCGCATGTGAGAGCAGACTCACTCCACGACCGTTCGTCATAGCGAGAAGCCACGCGTATCATGTGAAACAGCGGAATTGTGGCTTTCCGACAAGACCAAGCACTTGTCAGTAGTCCAATGTTTTCAAAGCGAAAAAAAAAGATAAATTTACACTAAAATAGTGTATACCAAAGCTTTCATACAGCTTTGCACACACATTACTTTTGGATGGATTACTCGCAAATGCAGGGTCACACAGAAATGCCACGCATATCACATGAAAGCGCAGGAGCAGAGCTTTCCTCTCCTCATCTCCTGTTCTGAGAAAGTGTTGATGTCAAGATTGTCAACCTGGCGTGAACAAACTGAGTGAATTCTATGACTTTCAGGGAAATGGCTGGGCTTTATTTATTTTGGTTTTCTTTTACACACATCTCTACCCATCTCTCTCTCTCTCTCTCTCTCTCTCTCTCTCTCTGTCTCTCTCTCTCTCTGTCTCTCTCTGTCTCTCTGTGTCTCTCTGTGTATCTGTGAGTGAGGGATTGTGTGTTATTGAGTTTACAGTATTTCTAATTTGTTAATTTTGTTGTTGCATGGTCTGATTGTTCTAAGTTCTGTATATTTGATTAATATTAAGACTATCCTCATAATTTGATGTAATTCAGATGGCTTTCTAGTAATAGTACTACACTACTTTTGTTCAGAGTAGGTTAAAAAATACTGAATGTTTCCATTTTCATGTTCTGTCACTATAGTTTTAATTGACATGACTTTGTTATGGCACTTTAATGTCTGCCTGCCTAGCAGTAATAGGTGGGAAATGAAAGCACATGTTCAGCTATGTGTTGATTTGTTTATGATACGCTTCCAAGTTAAAAATAACATGCTGTACAGTGTACATGCACTATTTTTGAATAAAATAGCTATTTTTTTCCCCCTTATATAAATATCGTGATATATATCGTATCGTGGACTCTTTATCATGATAATATTGTATCGTGAGTTTCTGGTATCGTTACATCCCTAGAGGCAATCCTAAGCAGAATCTTTTCATTGGTGTACAATGCATGCTGGTAAGATCTGTATACGGCTGAATCCCGTCTTGCTCTGACGTCATAATAACAATAAACTCACAAGATCGAGGAATCTTTAATGAAAGCTGTTGTAATTTCTTTCCTCTATGTTTGACTATTAATGTTTTCAATGTACATTTAGGGGGACAGGTCTGCTCAGTTGGTTTATATACAGCAGCAAACTGATGTGGTGCTGATGCAGGCTACATGAGAATTCATGTAAAATGGAAGCTGAACCATGAACAGAACAAAACAATTGGAGACTGCGAACAAACTGATATATGGGTCTGATAACATTTCATTCTGCCAACTGAGAGTCAAACAGGGATTTTTCCCCATGGTGCTTCAGCGTAAATAACTGATGCATTAGATCATTCAGCACATCATGCTAGCGGAAGCAAGCATGTTTATAACAAAGCTATCTTGTTTAAAATCTCCACAGCAGCTGGAAAAACTTCAACAAATTGATGTGAATGAATAATACACAACCATTAATCTTTCCAAAGGCCAAATTCTCTTTCTCAGTGTCTAGTTTGGGTGCAGAGCCAGCTGGCTAGTTGCACCCTTTGGAGCAACCCCAGACCCACGGCTACTACAAATTTCAACTGCTCTGGACAACAGTAGCACAAGCAAGCATTTGTCATTGAGAGCAGTTCCCTCTCAAATGGACAATTCTGTTGGTACTCTATGTCATTTATCTGTTTAGTAAAATGCAACAGTTTCAGGCCACATTCAACTGCCCTGATGATGCTGCTAAAATTAGATGGAGGTTTTGCCAATGATTAATGTTTTACCATTCTCAAAATAAAAGCGATGGAAGTCATGTCCTTCCACCAAGTTGCCCAGGGCCTCAGGCTCAAATGAAGTTAGACCAGGATCACAAATCTTCCTGTTTCACCAAAAGGAGGAAAAAAAAAAAAAAAACAGAATCAGCAAAGGACGAGTGAATCAGTATAGCCGTTTAGCTGTTACTGTACAAAAGCAGAAAGAAAGATACTTACGCATAGGCTTCAAAGTCTCCATTGTTGATAGACTCAATCAACTGCTCAGTGACTTTGATAATTTCCTGTTTGCGAGCTAAAACACAAGTTCACAGAACATCATCAGCTACACAAACTGATGTAAACATTGTTAGTTTGTTACTGAATTTCAGGCAAATGTCAGTCTGAGTGGTGCAGAAAAAGGAAATCTGACATCGAATTGGCTTCAAATGGGTTCTAGTCTACAAATTAGCAGGATTTCAAAGTTATTAGAAATGGAAGGCGCTCAAAAAAATATTGCACTAAATTTTTGTCATTTCATATCCGAGTGACAAGACAACAAGAAAGCCTCCCATGACTAATAGTGATATCAGGCAGGGAAATGCAAGATGACACGATTCCTTTCACCCAACAAAGCTCAAAATGAACAAAGACAAACCAATGCTCAGATGCAAGTATTTGCTACAAAAGCAGTTTCAACTAAGTAATGTTGACAGTTACCTTTATTGTTATTGGTGCAGGCTGGGGGATATTAAAAAAAATACTTAATTTGTGCAAAAAAAGACATGTTAAATTGTAAAGAAAGATATAAATCAGTACTTCAGCTCTATTGCCTTCACAGCCATAAGCTACAACACTGTGTGTGTGCATGAGTGTGTATGTCAGTCAGCTTTTTTACTGTGTCAATGTTATCAAGTCAATGTTTGGGGAAGTCAGAACAGAGGGCAAATGGAGGAGTGAGAACAGCATCTGTGTCTACAAGACACGAATATACAGCAGGAGAGAATCCTCATCCTATTCAAATACAGAAGAATAAATCGGATGGAAGGAGCAGATATTTAGGGGTCAAAAACAGAGGGTTTATTTCACTGGAGAAGGGATAGTCAGTGCATTATAAGGACAAAAAACTCAAACTATAAACTGTATCAAACACCCACTTATCTAAGCTGGATTTGAGACACTTTACATGGAGAGATCACTTTTCCCCAGTAATGGCTGGGTAACAGGAAGGGAACAAAACAGGGCATCTCCCCGCTAACTGCAGAGGGACTTACTCTGAATTGAGGAGGTGGGAGTCTGCCTTGAGTCAGACATCTGTGAGGAACGGCTCTTAGAGCTCAAGATACCGCTCACTAAGCTGCCCAGACGAAGGGCTGTCAGTGGTTGCATGGATGGGTGTGTGATTGGGTGTCACGTGTGTGTTGGATGGGGGATGTAACAAAGATAAGGACATACATATGTATGTATGTATGGGTAAAGGCAGGATAGAAATTGTGGGAAAAGAAAAATGGATATTTTCAACAAAAGATAAGATGGAGAAGAAAAAAAGTCAATCATTTAATAATACTGAAAGCATAAAAATGTATGCAAAAATAAAAACAAAGAGCAAGTGTGTTTTGTCCTCAGACACAAGATGGGAGAAATATGGGGATGTGAGGGAGGGCAGGACAGAAAAAGAACAGGGCGGACTGCATTTTCCAAGGAGTTGACAGCTAAAAAGGGGGGTTGCAGCTGTTAACTTGCTGTGCATTTTAACCGCATTGACAGAATGAAGAAAAACATACAAAGGAGTGAGCAGTCTGACTGGAAACGGTGAGGACCGACTGTTGTAACCTCACAGTGTAAGTGAAAACTGTGAGTAGCTAAATCAAACAAAAATACAAGATTCCCCACCTTTTACATCCTCATCCTCAATGGTGGTGTTGGCACTCTCAATTGACTCCTGACAAAGAATGAAAAGAGACAGAGTTTGGATATGTCATGCATCTAACAATAACAATATAGTACAATTTGTGTATGTAATATCATTAAGTGTTGAATGCTTCCGCAAACCAGTCAAGTTGAGGTTACAGTTTATTTTCTTGAGTTATGGCCAAAAACATGTTTTGAGAGGTAAAAGTGAGCTTGAGCTTTGACCATCGATTACCAAATTCTAATCAGTTCAGTTGAGTCCAAGTGGACGTTTGTGCCAAATTTGAGGACATTCCCACAAGGCGTTACTGAGATATCGCATTCACGACAATGGGATAGACGCAAGGTCACAGTACCTTGACCTTTGACTGCCAAAATCTA
The DNA here is from genome assembly GCF_006386435.1 of Epinephelus moara. NCBI lineage: Eukaryota > Metazoa > Chordata > Actinopteri > Perciformes > Serranidae > Epinephelus > Epinephelus moara. The sequence goes on from NC_065510.1 coordinate 39,241,254, forward strand.
ATCAGTTTATTGCTGTGCCAAATTTTTAAAAAGTCCTTAAAGAGGTTCTTGAGATATTGCATTCAAGACCATGACACAGACAAGCTTACACTGATCTTGACTTTTGACCACCAAAATCTAATCAGTTCATTGTTTAGTCAAAGTGGCTGTTTGTGCCTAATTCAAAGAAATTGCCTCATTGCCTTCTTGAGATATCACATTCATGAGAATGAGACATATGCACGGACAGATGGAGGGATGGACAACCCGCAATCATAATGCCTCTTGCCACGGCTATTGCCAATGTGGGGGTATAATTAAAAGTTTAAAAAGTCAGATTTTTTTTTTCATTAAAATATAGCTTACAGGGATGGCATGCAACAAAAGTCCCGGTCTGGGTTTTATTCAGTTAACATGGTTAGGGTCTTAAACCCCTCGGCCACCAGGATGCCCTGATGAACATAATTTATTAAGAGCTGATTATATAACAGCACAAGACAGGGGTTTTTTTATAGTTGGTGGTGGGTGTTTCATTGTTATTGATAGGAGCAAATGGCTTTGATGTAAATAAAATACAACTAACAAGTTAAAATTGAGGTTTTATTGTTAATACCTTATTTCCATCCACAGGGTTATGGATCACAGTTGTCTGTGGTTCCTAAAGAAAACAGATGACAGAGAACTTGAGGAAAGAAATAACTATAGAGGGCCAGAAATAGTATGATGCTTGTGTCTATCTATCTATCTATCTATCTATCCATGTTCATAAATACATGCATTTATCTATATGTGTATTTATCATAATGCATCTGGCATCAAATAAAAAATAAACCCTTCTTCAGTTGCCTGTTCCCTCTTGTTTTTTTTTTCTTCGTGCTTTTATCTCCCTTCCTGAATGACATTGTCACTCAGTGTCTCTTTTTTGTGTCTGCTTTTCTCTCATCATCCTGCCTCGGTAATCAGATGTCTGGGCTTTTGTGGAATCGATCCTGATGACCGGCTCAGTCCTTCTAATCACTCACCCCGATTATGCTAGATTATAACATCAGCAGCCTGCATCTGTCTGTCTGTGTGTGTGTTTATGTGTGCATCATGATGAAGAGAGAAAGAAGGATAGACAGAGAGAAAGAAAGAGAGAGAGATACCATGTGCCTGTGTTCATGCGTAATCATGTCGACAGCAAATGGGGGGACAGAAAGCCTTTGACATCATGCAGAGCAACAGTCATGTGGCCTGACGTAGACAGCCAGTCAGCAGACACCATGCGCAAGCCAATGAATGACGGCCAAATCACTCGGGAATGTAGCATCATAATGAGTCTAAGGAGGCGACATCCTCACACTCCAGCCATGCACAGACAAACTACATGAGCAGCAAAGCCTACATAACACACCCTCACAACTTGTCAAGAATTTCACCATCAAATGCAAAATTGAAAGCACTAAAGTACATTTAATGACACGGTAGGAGCATGCATGGTGTCGGTGTGTAGAGAAAGGAGAGAGCAGGGGCTCTTGCAGAGGAAAGGGGGGCAAGGGTGGGGGTTGAGGTAGAGGTTGCCCCTAACTACAGATTTAAAACTACACTACACAACTACACGATCCAAACGTGTGTAAAGGCTTATTGTTTCAACCCAACATTAACAATATACAGATCCAGCAAATCCAAACTGCCCAAGCTCTGTATGCCCTATGCATGCGCTGCTAATTCAGATGAATGAATGAACACATCAATCTGAATTATGAATAGATCATTTTTAGGATTAGCTGTATCAAATATGCTGGAGCTGGGACATGCTGCGCAGCCACAAAAGCTTTTACACACTATTTCATTCAGGGATAGCCTAAAGTTGAGCTCGACATTTGTTTCACCCATAATATCTTCTATATTTTTATAAAGCTGGTTAAGAATTTCAGTCAAGCAAGGCTGAGATCAAACAGGAAATGATCTGAGCCCATGTGAAAGGGTGAACCTGTACCTCCTCCACAGTGGGGTGTGTAAGGTGGGGAGGTGTTAGAGGTTTTGTGGATGGAGGTGCGGGTGTAGGTGAGGTTGTGCATTTATACCAGCGCAGGGGCAGGGCCAGTGTCTTTAGGACTGGTCACTGTGTTGGCTTTGTTGTTGACCTGCAGGGGGCAGTGTAGAGGGCAAATGACACACATACACACTTTTCAGACACACGTTTGTGCACACACGCGGAAACACACACACTCTAGCTATGGTCCATTCCAAAGAGATCCTCCCAAGTCATGTGTCCCAAAGATGTGATGTCAATGAGTGTTACACTGATACCAACCAAGATCTCGTTAAATATGTTTCATAAAGTACCCTTCAGCACAAAGGTAGATGTATTGAGGAAACTAGGCTGTGCAGATGGTAGGGATAAATTAGGAATGCATCGATGAAATTCTGCAACAATAACAATGTCTTAAACAACAGTTTGGCCAATACTGAAGATACAAGGCCAATACAAGATTAGCCAACATGTGAACAAATCATGATGACATTAAATAATATAATAACCTTCGCCCAGTATTTCTTTTTACTGGATAAAGCGTGAACGCATCATAATGTAACTCATTGTAGTTTTGGCCATCGGATGCTAACAGCTAACAGCTGACGTTAACTAGCTCTCCTCCTGCCAATGTCAATTCAAATTTATTGAAGGCAGGGCCCCGTTCATTCCTATGAAAGTTGCCGCATTAAGCCAAAAATGCTTACTTTACGTAGTATGAAAGTACCCACATCTTCCACACTGTCTGGCCCATAGAGGAACCACACTAGAGGCTTAAATCCGCCAAGTACACCTGAGTGCAGCAGAGCGGCTGACTTCCAACAGCTGAGTGGCTGACTTAAGGTTTAGTGCTCCACTAGCTTGAATAAGGATAACATTATTTAATTGTGTGGCTCATCTAGACTTTCCAAATGTCATCAGACCAAATCTTGATCTTAAATCCAGACATTTCGCGGGAGATTGTGACTCAAAAAAATGTATCCACTGATTTACAGATTTCTCTTTCCAAATAGGCTATACGTCTATGGGAAAAAAGTATTTTTGGGCCCAATGGCATCACGTGACGGACTCTGGAAATTGTAGTACTACTGTTTGGTTACTATGAAAATTGACTTCAAAGTAGGGCCGTAACGGTACATGTATTTGTGTCGAACCGTTCGGTACGCGACTTTCGGTTCGGCACGACCCTGTACCAAATTATTGGGCGCAGGATATTATTTTATTTTATTTTGTTTTATTTTAATTACGTTTTTGCGAGCCGAACCATTTAAAATATCTAGTTCCCCAAAGGACATAATTGAGTGACGGACTGAGTCCCGTAAATCTCCGCTTTCACTTTGTGCAGCGCATTCTCGCATTTTGACAACATGGCAAGTGAGCCTGACGAACCTGAAGACCCACCCGCAAACCTTAAGTCCTCCGTTTGGGAACACTTTGGTTTCAGGGTAAAATACGAGGATGGAAATAAACAAGTGGACAAGACAAAAGCAGTGTGCCGACACTGCAGAACAGTGGTCGGGTATGTACTTGGAAACACGTCTAACATGCTAACGCATCTAAAGCGACACCACCCGAGTTTGAACGTTAACCGGCACGACTAGAAAAAGCAATCTGGTGCAAACTACGATATCGTCGTCGTTTAAAAAGAAAGAGCGTTTCTCTGACCATCGCGCTAAAGAAATAACCAACGCCATTGGAGTTGAGTAAAATTGTTTAAGCTGCACTTTAGATATAAGCATGTTTTGTTTACTGCACTTGAACAAAGTGGGAAAGCTAAGTAAGTTCCCAGTAAACCTGAATCTGAGCAGGCTTTAAAGCTGACCAGCTGCACTATACTTTTTATTTTAATTGAGTAAAACTGTTAAAGCAGAAATTTATATTTATATTTTTCATTCAAAAAATGTGTTAAAAAAACAGCAGGATTTTATTTTTCACTTTTATATTTCTATTTTCATTCAAACAATGTGAAAAAGCAGGATTTTATCGATATATTGGTTTCATTCAAAAATTGTGTAAAAAGAGTTAACTGCTGTGGTGGTATGTTTTAATAAGGTTACCAATAAGTAAAAGATATTTAATAGTTGTCTATTTTTTTCATTCCTGTACCGAAAAAAACCGAACCGTGACTTGTGTACCGAGGTACGTACCGAACCGAGATTTTTGTATACCGTTACACCCCTACTTCAAAGCCCGGCACACTTCCTGGGGGCCTGGTGCGTCCCCTAACAAATTGATTCTGAGATCTCTGTTCGTCCCAAATACGTTTTCTTGTCCCCGGGATGACGGGGAGCTGTTAGTCTCAAGCCCTGCTTTTTAGCCTGTGGACAGTTGTTGTGTAACAACAGCAAAACATTGGCCGCTGCCATCGATGAATGTCATCTTATTTGCCGATAGTCCGATGGTAGTCAACAAGATGAGTAATACCAATATTTGACTGACAGATCGGTGCATCCCTCAGAAAAATATTAAATAAACTGCTTATGTTTCTCAAACCAAATTTCTTAATAGGTAGCACATTTTTATTGTATTCTAAAATGCTAGACATAGGAGAAATAAAAGGAGGCTAGTAACAACATGGGGGAGATCAGGAGACAGCTGTTTAACCACCCACCCTGTCCAATAAGGTAGTAACAGGTAAGAAAACATTTATTCAATGGCCAACCAACATGGACACTATGCCAACAGACCTTCCTCCAACTGTAAACTTTCTAACCATATGAATGTAGATATGTCCTGGTTTAACCAATTGAAGGAACTGTGAGATCAAGCTAAGAAATAATAACCATTGCCCACTGCTTGGACTGACTGTCCCTGAATGATGTACCGGTAATTAAGTGCACATAGTAACTATCCAGAGAGCTCCTCAGACACTGAACGTTCCAGCAAACTAATGCAAGTAACAAGGCATTTTCTGCACTGTGCAAAGCAACTCACCTTAACGCCATCTGGCTTCTTGTTGAGCAAACTCTTGGCTGCTGTAGGAGGAAAGAAAGAGACAAACACTTAAGCATGAGAGTTCACAAACAGAGTCCGGAGCCTGAGGCTACGCTAACATGCAGCAAGCATATCAGTCAACTGTGCTTATCTTCAAACTCCAGGTGCAAAATCCAACTGCAAGATCCATAATGCAATGCAATAGATGCTTAAAATGGCATCTTTGTTTATGCAAGGTTGTCCTCCTACTACATACTAATTCACATGTGAAGGGCTGAAGGGTGGGTGGTTGATTGGGTGTGTATTTAGCAAAGGGATGAAAGGGGTAATCTACCTATCTCCAACAGAACCACACAGCATTCTTAAACTGACATTTGCACACATACACATGCACTTAACCACTAGCACCCACACATACAATCCCACCGCTCTTCTCTCGTTGAATTTCTCATGGTAAAAAGGAATCCGAACACTTAATTGCATTTCAAAATGCATGCTGCATCCTTGTCTAAATTTCATTCTGATCTCATTTTGGCACTTTTGCAAGCTTGAGGTTTAATTTTGCTCTTTTGAATACCAAACACCTCATCTTCATGCATATGTGATTGGCTATTAGAGGATTGAGTAAGGCCTAAACATCACAGTTATTTAGTTGGGCCCAACCCCGCATATTTCCCTGTCATTCCAAAAAGCTTACCTCAAATGGAAACCACAATCCAAACAAAAGAAGGAAAGAAATTTGAAAAAGGAAGAAAATGATGAATAAAAAGAGACACAAATGCACTAATGCATTTTACTGTAGAATGAAGAGAGAAAGCAGGCTGGTAAGAGCCTGAGAGAATAGAGATAGGTCAAAGGAAATGCATGCAAAAAGGTATGATAGAGTGCAAAATCGCGATAATGTGAGAGAGAGATAAAGAGAGATGGCTCGGTTTACCAGTGGCACCTTTGCGCCAAAATCATCTCTGCTCAATAGAAAACAAATGCCGAAGACATTCAAAAATAGGTGTAAAAGCCTCTATTCTATAGGAATAGTTCAGATTTTTTTGAAGTGGAGTTGTATGAGGTACTTATCTATAGTCACTGCATTACCTACAATAGATGGCGGTCGGCAAGGCCCCAGTTTGGAGAAGCAGATGGGAGTACCACCATGGAAGCAAAGCAATGTACTGCTGTGGATGGGGTATTAGTGGGTATTAGTAGCAAAATGTATTTTAGCCTCCTAAAAAAGCCACACCTAATAAATCCATATCAGTCTAATTGGACGCTATATTGAGAATATTTTCACTGCTTTACCTTGTAGCCCTTTCCTTTTGGAACTTCCATATTCCTACACATATCTCTCTTTTTTTCTTTTTGCAGTCTTTTCATAAACGTATCCTCTTCACAGCAAATGGCCTTTCATCATTGCTGTCATAATTACTATTTTTTTTATTTTCTTGTCTTCAACAATAGAACTTACGTATACCTATGCATAAACACAACTGTGCTGTGCACTGTATTTTGCTGCAGATCAGCTGTTTGGGTCACACGTTCAGCAGTTAATGGAGGAGACATTAAATACAAGAAAATAAAAAAAATGTGATTATGACAGCAATGACGAACTGCCATTCACTGTGGAGACAAACCTTTTTGCCTGTAACACCTTTTATCAGAGTATCCTTCTTTGCAGAGGGAGACTAAACGGGCTGAAAGAGAGATCTGTATAAAAACAGAAGTTGCGGTTGAGAACATGTAGGGCCAAAGGAAAGGGCTGGCTGACAACAAGGTAAAGTGGTGAAAAGATTCTCAATATAGCACCCACTTAAACTGATATTGATTTTTTTGGGTTGGCCTTTTTTGAGGTGGCTAAAATATGTTTTGCTACTAACCCCCATTCACAGCAGTACATTGTTGTACAGCTTCTGTGGTGTTACTCCTGTCTGCTTTTCAAAACTGGGAGCATGGCGACCAACATCTTTTCTAACTAATACACTGACTACAGATAAATACCTCATACAAACTTTATTCAAAAAATCTAAAATAAATGTTTTTAACTTATGAGATATGTTTGGGTAGCCATCTCTTGGACACCAGGCCGAAAGAGACATACCTGAGAAGTTTCTTGTGACCAGCAAAGTGGTCAATATGGCTCCCTGCAGTGACAGAAAAGAAGGAAAGAAGGAAGTAATGATGATGGAAGGAAGGAAGGAAGGAAGGAAGGAAGGAAGGAAGGAAAGAGGAGACAGAAATAGGAAGATTGATTATAAGGTTACAGCCAGAAAGAGGAGCACAGTGAAAGGGCAACTTGAAGGTTATAGAGAACAAGTCATCATTTCTATGTTACCCTGTAAAGTCTCAAGTGAGGAGGATGGAGAAAGGGGGAGAGAGAAAAATGGCTGGATGGATTGTTCTACATAAATAGAAACATGAAAGATTGCCAGACATCTCACCTTGAGTTTCCTCCTGGCATTGAATTTCTTCAGGCACTCCACAGTCTCCTGCCTGTGCATCATGGAAGCTACAGTGGACCGTTGCTGCAGTAAGAAGATGAGAGGATTTGAGGATTAAAGAGAGAATAGAAACAATGGATGGGAAGAGTGTATGCATGTGTATGTGTGGGCAATGAGACTGTGTGTGTTCATGCAAGTTGGATCTGATGGCTTGACTGAGGCATTACTTATAATCGTGTATCATAAGTGTACAGGTCTTTATTTCTGTCTGCACCTGTATATCTTCTTGTGTGTGTGTGTGTGTGTGTGTGTGTGTGTGTCCACATACGCAGATCCAGGGATGTTTGAGGGCCTCTGCGGCAGTGATGCGTTTACTGGGGTTGATGGTTAGCATCTTGTTGATCAGATCTTTGGCCTCAGGAGTTACAGTGTCCCACTCCGGGGATGGGAACTTTAAAAAACAAAAGCATATGTAATATGTGATTTCCTCTGCCAGGTTGTGAACAAAAAAGATATGGTTCCTTTCAAAATAAAACAAAAACTATAGTTTATAACTGATTTATGAGATAAAATTTTGTTTTTTCTTTCATGCTATGGAGGTTAATGTATGCAGACATCCAAATTCAAATAAACATGAAAAAACAAACATTCAATCTGTAATGATCCATCTAAATTCATCATAGAGGGAACAGGTGAGCAAAGCCCAGCAGTAGTTATAACAGTGAATCATCTGAGAGGGAATGTGTGGAAATATTTTGGATAAAAATCACAAATAAAGGTGATGCTTTTTGCGGATGTTTAAAAATCATGCTGCCTTATGTAAATATTACCATGACAACAAATCTTCAGTAGCAAAAAAACTGTAAACTATATCAGTAAACCCTAACCTTCAGTGTATTTTGGGATTGGGTTATGTGGGTTGCTTTTGAATTAAAGGGGACCTATTATGCTTTTTGTTGTTTTATATTTAGTGTTACAGTGTTGGATATTCATATTAAACGTGACCAAAGTTTTAAATAACGAGGTAAACATATGTAGAGGCAAGCCCTGTAAGCAAAAACCTTAGGTATGGACCGTTCCAAACACTCAGTTTCCAAAAGTTTATTTTACTCTGGCTGCAGTACGAAATCATAGTGTGCCATTTCTTTATATGGTCATCTGCTCCAGACACACTACAAGTGTTAACATTATGTGGCCTAAACTGTTACATGAAGTTACATGCTAATGCCAAGGAAATATGTAAACTTGGTCGCTGATGATGTTGATTTCTCACATCCGGTTGTGTTCAGAAGCCTTAACTGGTCATTTTTCACATGAGAAAGTGCAACTAAACGCAGCCATTCCCCAGCTGCCAGTACATTGCAGAAGGTAGTTACATGCTAACGTAGGGGGGAACATGTAATCTTGGTTGCTAAATTTGTTAATTTCTCCCAAAATTTGGATGGTGTCCTGTTGTATTTAGAGGCTCTTATTGGGGATTTTTCATGTGAGAAAGTGCCATTATTCTCTGTTGGTGCAGAGGCGCTGAGATGGAGAAGATCCAGAAACGCTGGGGTTTTTTGGGAGGGGGAGTTTAAAGGGAAAAGCACTACAATGGAGCATCTCAGACAGAGGGTGAATACAGGTGATGCAGCAAAGACAGTATGAAAAAAAATCAAGTGTTTTTGAGCAATAAAACATGTAAACATATTCTAGTAGATATATACAATAAATTACAAAAATGTTTCCGCTGGTTTGTGGAGTATGTGTGTGTGAGTGCTTACATCATAGGCCCCAGCCTTGATTTGTTGGTAAAGGCGGTGCTGGTCCTCATCCCAGAAGGGAGGGTAACCCACCAGCAGGATGTATAAAATCACACCTGGAAGGAAGTGACACGATAAGTTTAGTGTGTTAACAGTAAATACCAACACACCATAGTACTATATACTGAAAAAAATTAATTATTTACTTAGAAAATACACTCATTTAACACTGCACAAAACACTTGAAACAACATGAAGCTGCAGAACACTCTTCAGCACACACCTGACCAGGTCAGACAAAGCCATAGACTGAGGCTTTAGCTCAAGCGTCAATTTCATTCAAACAGTTGCAGTGAGAATTTGAATGTTATTTACCACAGGCCCACATGTCCACTGGCTTCCCATATGGGTCTTTCCTCAGAACTTCTGGAGACAAGTAGCCTGGGGTGCCAGCAAAACCTGGAGGAGTGATATGGAGGGAGGGACGAGATGTGGAATGGTAGGCCGGAGCAGGCAATTAAGTGACTAGGCTGTTTGTCAGCTAACTAAATGAGTGATTGATTGATCGACAGATTGGTCGGTTGCTTGATTGACCAACTGATTCAGGTTGAAAAATGGGTGGATGAATACTCACCAAACCATGCCTGCTGGTCCCCCTGCACCTCGATAGCCAGCCCAAAGTCAGCCAACTTGACCGCCGCCCCCTTCAGCTTACTGGCCAATAGAAGGTTCTCAGGCTGGGGGGGGCGGAGTCAAACAGGTTAGAGGTGAGAGGTCACACGCTCTGGGAACAAGCCGCCCACAGACACAGATCTAAAATCAGATTAGCCAAACCAAATCCTAATCGATACTATTAGGGGTCAATGATGCTAAACTGCTCTTAAATCAGTGTCTGAGGCAACTCCCTTTCTGCCACACAAATGACAGAGAAACAGAAATGTGCACGGGACCAAATCTCTACATGACAAAGGACATTTTTTCACGCTGGAGTTGTGGACTTGCTCCCCAAAGTCTCATGGATTTTGAGAGAGTGAATTGGTAGCTCGCTTGTCCACAGTAGCACCAATCCACTGTTAAAATCCATGAGTGGGAACAAAGTGCACACTGCAGGGAGAAGGATACAGGAGGGAGGGTGTGGTGTAACAGGAGACGTGGGTGTAAAAACAAGTGACTCAGCCACATATGGGTAACGACAAACACACGCTGCACACTAACACAGTTTAGCACAATTATAAATATATGCGAGCCCCCAGCAAGCACACGTGTGCACACACTCAGACGCACACACACATGGACACAGGTGCAAAAAGGTCTTTGCTAACCTAAGGCCAGTTAGACAGTGTGCTCTAATGAATAATACATTTCTTAACATTTAGAGACTCTAAACACAGACAGCCTGTAAGCAGTCAGTTTATGGCAGACATATGACTCAACAGGACACTAACTGACAACTGGACAACATCTACATAATCATTTACATAATGATGAATAAATCCACCTGATTACAAAGCATCTAAAACTTTAAATCACTTCAGAAAAGGACAACTCCCCCATTCAAGTCGACAGACTGGAAATTCCATAAGCCACCAGTTATTAGGTGTTTTTTTTACCCATTGTTTTTTACGGCACAGTTACATGTTCACATTTGGACAAAGAGAGCTCTCTTGCATTCTCTCCCCTTTTCCTTCCACATAAAAATGCTCTTGGGAGGTTATGAGAATACAGACTACCATTAGAATATTCATGACCTTGGAAAATCTTTCACATCTCAACATAATTTTTACATAATTATGCAAATGGTGATCATTCCTGAGGTTCTGGCTTGTGATTGCTCCTATTCCTGTCACCGTGGCGCTACATTCGGAGTGCTTAACAATCACACACACATATGTAGAGGTGCTATCATGCTCCCTGCACCATCAGGGGTAGTATTAGAGGAAGATCCTTATTCTTGACATTGGCAGGATTAGTATTAAAACTTCAGTATTTTTTAACCTAGACCCTATTTTTCCATGTTTTCATGTCTAGGTGACAAATGGAGGAAACAATTTTTGAAAATGGTCCAGTATTGAGAGAGACTGCTGCAGCCACAGCAGTGAAACAGGCTGCAATGTGATCTCTGTGCTCAATTGTGCACTGTCAATGTACGTCCACTAAGAGTGCTTGTTTTTGCCACTGACAGGCTCAGATTATTATTAGAAGTGTCTGACAACATAATGGAAAGGATCCTACAGAGAAATGAAAATATTCCCAACCTTTAACTGATCTGTTTGTTATTGTGGCCTAGTCTGACTCAAGGAGAAGTCTCATTCTGAAATCTGGCAAGAGGTGATTTGCAGGAAAAACAATGATGGAAACGTTAGTGAGAGTTGGAGAGAGGAGTGCCAGGAAGTTTGCTGTGTTAGAGTGGAGAAAGCATAGCTAAGTGTCATCTTAAAGATTTTTGATGCCACGGCTGAGTGTTTAGTTGATTTTGACAATGTGGAAAAGTCCTTGAGATTTCAGAATGAGGCTTCTCTTTGAGCGAGACTTGGTTACAAACAGGAACAAACAGAACGGATGAAGCAAAAGGCAGGGAAAAACATTTTTATTTCTCTGTAGGGATCCTTTCCATAATGTTGCGCAATCTCTCTCTCAATAGTGGACCAGTAAATTGTTGTCTTCATTAGTCACTAAGACACAAAAACATGGGAAAATAGGGTCCAGGTTAAAAAATATCAAAGTTTAATGTAACCATACTGGAGCTAAGTCTTAAGTTTCTGCAGTTAGATTTAAACCTTATTCTGCACACCAGAACTGCAGCCAACTTCAGAGCAGAAGTGAAGGTCAAATTACCTTTGTTAATTATCTGAAGCTTTTAAGGCTTCCACATTGAAGAATGGAATAATGTGACTAATAAAAAGATCATTATGCAGGTATTTTTCCTCTCACATGAGAAACGATTATTGATTTCCAAAGGGTATGAACTGTGAGGGGGGGTCACTGGGCATTTCTGAATGTTGCCACCTGTTCTACAGAGTCAGTACTAAACATGGCTGCAGCCGTGGCTGCGCCGCTCATACAAACCTTTAGATCCCTGTGGACAATCCCATTAACATGGCAGTGATGGACACTCTCGAGGATCTGCTGTATGCAGTGGCTGAGGGCGGTAGAGTAATGAACAAGCACAGGGTTGTGATGGAACAAATGGAAGGAGAGAAAGAAAAGGAAAGGAGGAAAGACAGAGGAGAGAAGATGAGGGAATTTCATTAAGGGGAAGAGAAGAGGAAACAGTCCTACAACAATGTATCATGTGTCCCTTTCATTGTGCTTGTTATATGCGATGCTGTTTTTCTTGATGGGTGACATTAAGTCACATGAAGGTAAGTCGTTTTTCACAAGATTTAATGTATTGCACTATATAGATGGACCAAAGCTATACAGTGTATATGACAAGAAAACACAGATATGCACACTGTCCCTTTCTCTCTCTCTCTCTGGGGAGGAAGAATTTCAATGCAAAGCTGGCAGTGTAAGGTAGGCTGTGTATGATTAATACCGCAGGCTATATGTCGTTAATCACCTTTATAAATAACTCTGTGAGATGCCTCAGAGACAAGGCAGCTGTATCACACCTCTGAGAAGACCATATGTGAAACACACAAACATACACACCAGTAACAGACAGAGATGCATAATGGCTGCTGTGCTCAGCAGTGTGTGTTTGTGTGTGTGTTTTTGTGTGTGGGTGTGTGTTACCTGGCATCGGCCTCACTGTAGTACTCCCTGGCTACGATGTCCTCAAACAGCTCTCCTCCTGTCACCCTGTGGAGAGACAGAGAAAACATTATAGTGTTTCTGTCTCTCTGTATCGAAGTCTGAAACCATCATTCATTTTTTTTTAAACTGCACTCAATCACACACACACACTTTGTGCATTTTAGAGACATTCTTACATACACTGTATTATCACATCCATTAACAATTAGCTAAAGCCATGTACTTTGATGAACAATGTTAACAAGTCTGCAAGTAAGCTTGCATGTGTATGTGTGTGTGCAAAATTTAAGAAAGTTTTTAAGGGCACAGATCTATTTAAAGTAGAGCTGCAACGATGAGTCAATCAATTGATTAGTCAAACGACTGAAAATTAATTGGCAACTATGCTGATCATCAATTAATCGTTTTAGTCATTTCTTTTTACAGGTCCAGTGTGCAGGATTTATGGGGATGTATTGGAAGAAGTGGGATATACTATAATAAGTATATTTTCTTTAATGTCTAATCACCTAAAAGTAAGAATCGTTGTGGTGTTGGTATCTTAGAATGAGCTGTTTATATCTACATAGAGAGCGGGTCCTCATCTACAGAGATCACCCAAAATGGATAAACCAAACACTGGCTCAAGATAGGGCCATTTGTGTTTTTGCTTTTTCGTGTCAACCTTCATAGTTCAAAGCCCCTCCATGATGACAGTGTCGGAAAAACACTGATTTTTTTTTAACGTGAAACTGCTTTATTGTTTTTATCAGTTTGTTTGTCCGTTTGTTTTGGAGAGGAAGAGACCTCTGCAGTTTAATTCGGCTTCCAGGAAAAACCTCCTGAACGTCTGGATCTTAAGTTATCAGAGAAAAAAGGTGAGCACACGTTGGCTGGTGCTAGGCTAGCGGCTCGTCTAACGGCGTCGTAAAAACACTGATTTGTTACGTGAAACTGCTTTATTCAGTGTTTTTGTCGGTTTTAATCACTAGACGAGGAAGAGACCAAAGAGCACTGAAGGAATTCTTACTTTCAGCTGCTTGCAATTTGCAATCCTTACTGATAGATGCCACTAAATCCCCCTAAATTTTACACACTGCTCCTTTAAATATGAGAATTTGATGCTTTTCTTTGTCATACAATAATAAAATCATCTTTCTTTGGCTTTGGATTTTTGGACTCTATGTCAGATAAAACATACGAGCTTAAGATGCCTCTCAGCCCTAGGAGATTACACAGCAGGGCATTCTCACAATGTATTGACAAAACGATTAATCAATTAATGGAAATAATCATTGGTTGCAGCCATAACCCAAAGGGCTTACTGCAAACACACCCTCAAGTCCATCTATCACACACATGCAGGAAAAGAGGATATAGGTCAGGAGCCTGACGCACCAGCTCTTCATAAGTTCAAATGTAGCCTAGTTACAGCGGAGATGAATGCATGACTAAATTAGAAGGGGTAACACCACACAAACTAGTTCATATGCAGACATTAGTTTTTAATTGCCAGGTGTAACTGACAATAATAACAATAATATATTTTATTCATAAGCACCTTTCAAGTCACCCAAGGACACTTTACAAAACCAGATAACACAGTCAGTACATACTAAAGATAACAGTAGATAGAAATAACAAAGAGCAAAAGACAATAATTAAATATACAGATAAGGGAATACATTCATAATGAACACATTATGAAGCACAGAGAAAAGATCATCTAAAAAGCTTAGACCCTGAGGGAGAGCATTCCAGAGGTTAGGGCCAGCAGAAGTGAAGGCCCTGACACCCATAGACTGGGGTCTGAGGGGTGGGTGATGTTAAGCTGGGCGTCACAGGAACCTAATGAGCAAGTCGGTGTGTAGGAATGGAGAAGATTGGAAAGGCAGGAAGGCGCCAAGCCATAGAGAGATTCATAAACAAGGAGAAGTACTTTAAAACAAATGTGGTATTTAACTGGAAGCCAGTGCCGTTGAAGGGTGAGGATGATGTGCTCTCAGGACCACATGTGGCAAAGAACACCTGCAGCTGAATTCTGGATGTACTGTAGTTTTTTTTAACCCCCAAGAGGATACACCAAGGAGAAGGGCATAACAGTAATTTAGTTAGGATGAGTCAGAGTCTCTGCGACAGAGTGAGAAAAAGAGAGGCGCAGTCTGGAGATATTCTTCAGGTGGAAAAAGGCCATTTTGGTGATGTTTGTCAAGACAGAGGGTGGAGTCTAAAGTTAGATTTTTTACCTTAGCAACAAAGGATTTAATAAAACAAAGAGGTTAATGTGAAATAGGGTTCACACCTGGCCCAACACTAGAGCAGTAACAATTAATCAGTTATTGAGTTTTGTTTTGTTTTTTAAGGAAAAAAAGTGAAAGTCTCTGATTCCAACTTCTTAAATGTGAATATTTTCCAGCTTCTTTACTCCACTATGACAGTAAACTGAATATCTTTGGGGATTTCATTTGAGGACATCATCTTGGGCTTCTGCAAACACTGTTTGACATTTTTCACCATTTTCTGACATTTTACAGGCCAAACAACTAATCAGTCAATCATGAAAACAACTGACAGATTCATCAACAATGAAAATGATTGTTGGTTGGAGCCCTGCCCAACACTTAATCAAAATGCTGTTTAATGATGAAGTAAACCTCCACTCACTCCAAACTGCATATGTTTCATGCATGCAAATAGAAATAAAACAATTCCATTTAACACATAACTTGCCCCCCTAAAACTGTTAGTTACATTTTATGTTACAGCTTGTATTGCTACAGTGACTTCCTGTTTATGTAGGGTGCGTTCGTAAATCCAATCTGATGCTCTTCACTAATATGAGAGAATTGTTGTTCGAAGAGACGGAGCGTTCTATTTCCACATGAATTAATGAACCACTGAGTTAATCACACATTCACTCAGCTTGGCGCTCTGCTGCTCTGTCTCCCCAGACAGAGTGCCCAGAGAACGCTCTGCTGCTCCAAGAGTTTGGTGTTCTGATTAACCGAACGGAACATTCCAACAGTGTTCCAAATTATAAACGGTCCAGTTTGTGCCAGAGTACCATCCGGCACTTAGAGCGAGTGTTTCCAAACGCACCCATAGTTTGTCGCTTCTATCGGAGTGACTAGCAACAGATTCATCATTACTTACATTCTTTACTAGAAAAGATTGTCGGTATGACCTTCGGCTCCTCCACCCCGCATGTTTAAGTATCCTTGGGCAATACACTGAACCCCAATTACTGGTGGCACCTTTCATGGTAGCCCTGGCCACCAGTGTGTGAAAATGTGTTTGACTGTGGCATGTAGTGTGAAGTGCTTTGAGTGGTCGGAAGACTAGAAAGGCACTTTATGAATGCAAGTCCATTATATTTACTACCCTGGTTTAGAAAATCACCAGTTTGAATTACCTAGGCCTTTGGAAGGATTTTACACACACTTAGAAAAGGATTTACGAAAAGCTGGTCCAACCCAATCCAGCTTCAAGAATAAACAGAGTGAAGATGTCACACCTTGATCACACTCTGTTATCTGTACCTTTTATGGCTGTCAAATAACAGTATTGGCTGGATTACAGACCTTGATGAACTACCTCCACTTACCCAGACATTGCGTGGTTTTGGCCTGACTGCATACACTTTGGTACCTCACAAGGTGACGCCTCGGTCCCACATGGTGTAATATACCATCACATTCTCTATAAGAATATTTCTATACAGTGCTAACCTTATACAAATACATGAGTTAGAAGCAAGAGTAAAATGAGACAAAACATGTTATATTCGTAGGGTGGTTACAATCGACAGGGAATGTGTGTGTGTGAGAGTCTGTTACTCACAGATCAAACACCAGATAGTGGAAACCCTCTTCTGATATGCTGTCATGGAGTCGTACTGTCGAGGAGATTTAAGAGAAATGCAAAACACAAACACAGGACAGAAGAGGAAAAGAGACAGAGGAGAGAGCCAGACATAGAGCAGTCAATACCTCAATACAAATATTGCCAATGCTCATTATTTACACTTTCCTTTGTGCTTGTGTTCCTCCGGTTAGGTTGTTAGTTGTCAGGTGCATCAGAAATACAGTGGTAATATGCAGAGGAGCAGTGTGAAGCACTAAGTGTAAATCAAGTAGCAACAAGAGGATGCAATGCGCAATATATTCTACCTCCACTTAATGTGATGATTCATGCTGATATTAAGAGTGGATACATTCTGAAACAGTTTCTCAGCACAGATGCCATCCGCACAATCACTGTGATGACTGTAGGTGAAACCTTTGAGAATAACTAAGACTCAAATGAGTCTGACTGTCAAACTGTGCATAGCTATTTACAAAAATAAAGCCTCAGCTATAAGCTATATAACTTTGATTAATTAAAACTGGCTGTCGCCTCAAGTATTAACTAAATAAAACACCTTGATAACCCCAGTAACAAAACTGTACTCACACAGTTCTGCCTTACAAAGGCTAACAGCAGCAACTATGCTAACACAAACTGAGAAAAATGGCTTCAAAGTTTTTGACTGTCCAGTCAAGCAGAATAAGCTTGAACCAGAAAATGTTGTCACAAGATAGAACAAACATCCAAAGGTTTACTTTCAGTCACAACTCAGTTTTGACCAAAACTGTAGTTACTGTAGTTAGCCTGTGTAGGGCAGAGTTAGCCTTGTATTAGGTAGGTCAGGAAAATGGCTAATGATTAGGACATCATTGTTACGACATTTGAACATCTGGGGGCTCTGCTTTAAGAAATGAATATTCAATCAAATCTTATGAAAGGGTAAATATCAGGGCTCAGCAACATATCAGCATTATGACTTTACCATGATAAAACTAGATATCATATTGGATTTCAGATATCATGTTATTGTAAGTGTTGTCTTTTGCTGGTTATTCAGACTGCATTACAGTAAAGTCATGTAATTTTCTGATTTTTCTGTTCTATTATTTGCCTTTACCTGCTCACTCATTATATCCACATTACTGATGCTTATTTACCAAAAATCTTATTGTGTAAATATTATGTGAAAGCACCCATACCCAACCCTACAATATTGTCATATCAATATCAAGGTATCAGATGAAAAATATTGTGATATTTGATATTCTCCATATCACCCAGCCCTAGTAGACATCAAACATGTGTAAATGCTGATCATTAAACACTCGAATTTAAAGCTTGTGAGTTGATGTTTTTCTTTAAATCCATTTATTGTTTAAATATTTAACAAGAGAAAATAAAAATTGGATCCTTGCAGCTGTGCCGTTTTAATCTGAGGTATTAACATTCACAAGAATTAGTATTGACATTAGTAGTTCAATAATGCCCTCAAAGCACACTAAGCATTTGCTTCTGATACTGAAGAACTGTCCTGCATAATTGCTTTGTTGCACCTTCAAAATACATGGTATTTTTTCTGCTAAACATGTTTTCTAAGATTTAAAAAAACAGGTGGTCAAAATGTGCAATCACAGTGGTTCCCTTAACATTATAGGTGCCGTAGTTATCTTGGAATGGCAGCTGTGATGCAGAACTGATTTAAGAAGTCTGAAAAAAATGACAGCGGAGAAAAGAAAGAGCATAACTGAGCGGATGAGGGTGAAAAGACCAAAGGAGGAGAGACAGGTGCTATCAGAGGTATAATGAGGAGGAAAGAGTGTAAAGGGTCAGTGGTTTAGAGAGAGGGCATAGGGCCGCTGTGTCTTTTTGATGATTCAGCTGGGAGAGCACACAGATACATCATCATTAGATACCTGTACACACACACACACACACACACACACACTTGTCTCCCTCATAACTGTGTCTAGAAGATGAATAGCCATAGCAGGATCCACCAGAGACCTGAACAAAATATGCGTGTTTTTCGTTTGTATCAGTGTGTGTACTTGTGTGTGCGTATTTTATGATCGAGGACTCGCAGCTCACCGATGTTGGGGTGCTTCAGTAAACGACAAATCCTCGCCTCCCTCTCCAGCTTTTGATGATCTAAAAGAAAAACAGGAGACACAAACACAGAGAGAAACAGAGACGGGTTATTTTTAATGCTCTTCAATATTCCCTGCTATGATTGGCTTTCTGAATCGCCCAACATGAAGTTGGCTGCAAGTTAGTTTGAGTCAGTGGAGGACACAGCACAGTGTTTGGGCATCGTTGTCAGCGTCAGTATGCGTTTGTGTACTTGACATCCACACTTTTGTATGCATATGTGTGTGTGTGTGTGTGTGTGTGTGTGTGTGTGTGTGCTGGCTTTGTGTCAGCTCTGCTCTTTTCCTTATCACAACTGAAATGCTTGACAAAAATAATGTGACCTGATATGTGCTTGGTTATGTGCACAAACAGGNGTGTGTGTGCTGGCTTTGTGTCAGCTCTGCTCTTTTCCTTATCACAACTGAAATGCTTGACAAAAATAATGTGACCTGATATGTGCTTGGTTATGTGCCACAAACAGGGAGGCAACAGTGGACAACAAACAGAGTGAGCAGCCACAGTGGATTTACATTGACCTCCGGTGTCAGGCTCAATATGAGCTCTTGCAATGTGCCTGCAGGTTTCTTCTGCTGCCCCGAGGACAAAACAAACCTGCATGGATACAAATGAAATTTAATTTTATGTCACTTAAGGTCAAACCCAAATTTAAATGTAAAGATCAGTAGTTTTTCTTGCTCTTAACATATCTTCTTCATTTAATGCAGACTGGGATTGTGTAAGCAGTACAATGAATTAATTACATTTTGCTTGGAATCCCCAATAAAATATAAAAATAATAATACTGAATTAGCGGCAAGCCCTACGTGACACAATAGAGTTTTTTCAATCATCAGACATGTCTTAATATAATTTGCAAATAGTTACGTTTACGTTGCAAATAAATGAGTTTTTAAAAATAATCATCATAACTGCATTTTTGTGTCCATCACATGATGAAGTGCCTTGATTGGTCAGGTGTTTAATTCAGTGGATTAGCCAAAAACAGACCACACAACCAAGTTATTGATTTTCTGGATAATTTGGGGCAGCACACAAAAAGCTATAAAGACACCTGACATAAAGGCAGACTGCTGTGTCACCTCAAGTGCCTGTGTCTCCGTCAAAAAGTTGCACTTAAGCATATCGTAAAGACTACAGCCAACAGCCAGCTAACACATACAGTCTGCACCTGCGTGAGAGGAAATATGAGACAGCAGTGGTAGAAGATTACTGAATATGCCAAAAAGCCACTGACAATGGCTGACTAGTGTCAACGGTGTGGGACACACTTCAAAAACTAGGGCGGCAGACACTCACTAAGGCCATACACTGTCCGACAGCCAGCCTGGTGTGTCATGGCTCTAAGTTCAATATTCACACTCTTTTAGCTCCGTTTTTGGACTCTACCAACTTCTGAAGGAAATAAATATCTTTGTATGTCTTTATCAACCTGAACACACCATAAGGGATTGGTAGTGAGCATCGTGGACCTATTTCAGCAGTTGACATTTGACTTAAATACTGTTTTTATGCTATACTGCTTGCATGCCTGCCAACAGGAAAACCATCAAATTCCGCAAGCTGAACAACGTCTCAATCGTCAACATCGAGATACAGAAAGGATGACAGGTATCAGGGCTACTGTACTCCTTCCATGTGACCACAGACAGGCTGGTCACATGGCGGCCCTCAGAGAGAATCTTATATCTCTCCTCTGTGAGACCACACTGATCTTATCTGACTTTGTGAAACAAGAAGTGACTCTCAAATTTCCCTGTCAAAAGACACCAAAGTCCAGTAACTCTGATTTGAAACAACTGAGTAAGAGCAGCAGTCGTTATAATGAGTGTTGCAGCACGGCGTTGAGGCGACCCATTTCAGCTTTGCCTCGGGACACAGAGCAAGAGCAAGAGAGAGAGAGAGAAAGTGAGGGAGAGGGAGAGGAGCAGCGGGTTAAACTTTTTTTTCTCCAAATAAAATAGGACGCCTATTTTTCACTCTCATCCGTGTCTCCTTCCTCTGCTCTTCTTGATGCTATGGAAACTGTGGACTCAGTGCAGCTCAGAGGCAAGGCCAACAAAGGAACACCAGGCAGCTTGTTCCCGTTATAGATACAAGTATCTCTTTGTTTGTGTCGATGTAGTGCATATATAGGAAGCGACATGCAGACGCACAGACAAACTTAGGGCCGCAGTATACTTTAAACAAAGTGGAACTTGGCGTGCTTTCAAATGTTCAGTAAAAAAAAATGCCAGTAGAGTACAGTATGTTCACTGTGACTGAAAGACTGTTCTTCCACACCAGAGGGTGGAGTTTATCAGTCGCAGTGAAAGAGATGAAGCCAGAATAAAATCCCGACAGTGAAATGCAAAACAAATACGTGGTGAGCTGTGGCTGCACAACAGTTAAAGTTAAAAATACAGGAGGAAGAGCTTGATTTTAAACCTGCCCTAGTACAGTTAGCTACCAAAAAATGTTCACACTGAATTGATAACTTAAAAATCAAACAATTCTCCATCCCTCCATCCTGATATAAAGGGAAACACATCAAATTAAAAATAAATAAAACCTGATTTCTTCCTTTAAAATGTAAGTAAATCATTTTGTTTTTCTTTATAGGTGGTTTGGCATCTGCACATAAAACTCAGCAGTGATCAGGCTCAGCTGTGTTATGACGCATTGCTACAAATGAGAAGCCATCTACTTAAAGGGTAACTTTGGTATTTTTCAAACCTGGACCCTATCTTCCCATGTTTTTGTGTCTAAGTAACCAATCAACAGCAACAAGTAATTTCAGAAGTATTAAGCGAGACCACTGCAGCCAGCAGTGGCGAAACAGGATGCAATGTAATCCCTGCGGGCCACTGAGCAATTATATCCAGTAATCCAAAAGTGCATATTTTTGCCACTGACAGGTTATCATCAGATTATCATTTTAAGTGTTTGTCAACATTATGGAAAGGATCCCTACAGAGACAGACCTTTTCGTTAAGAAGTAAGATCCTTTTTGTTTAACCAGAACCAGCCCCGTAATCACTAGCATCAAACCCACCAGACTCCATTTAAAGAAACATTCATTTTGTCATTGTAAAACACACTTCAGTCAAAGTCGACAGAAGCAAACTAAAGCTCACAAAAGCTGTCTTGGTTCAGCTTTACACAATTCCAGCAATTACCTACTCTGGTTTGGTTGAAGAATAACCTCTTGATTCACCCAGCTGTACATGAAAATATGTCAGCTCTATACACGTTAAATTTCTGTTTATTTAAATGGAGTCTGGTGTCTTTGGTGACATCGATTTCAGGGTTGTTTCTGGTTAAACAAAAAGGATCTTACTCTTTAACGAAAGGGCGATCTCTGTAGGGATCCTGTCAATAAGTTCTTAGACACTTATAATAACAATCTGAGCCTGTCAGTGGTAAAAACAAGCACTTTAAATGGGCGTAAATTCGCAGTGCTCAAATGCCCACGTGGATTGAGCCTGTTTCGCCGCTGCTCACTGCAGTGCTCTTGCTCAATACTGGACCAGTTTTAGAAAAATGCTGTTCCCATTGGTCATTTAGACACAAAGGCATTGGAAAATGGATCCAGGTTGAAATATACTGTAAGTGACCCTTTAAGTTAGGGGAGGTAGGCAAAAGGTGGAGCCAAATTAATCACATGGTGTAAACCACCTTCACAGATGGTAAAAAAGACTGTGAGAAAACTTGTGACAAGGGGCCTGCACACGCTGAAAAAAACAGACCCCAGTGCTGCTATTTCATGTGGTCACACGCCATCATATTGCCTGTGAGAACTCGCCAATTTCGATTTTGTTTAGAGTACACTGCCAGCTTTAAAGACACACACAACAGCGGAGAGGAAGACCGGCATCCTGACAGGCAGAGCCAGAAACAAGGGCAGCTCAGCCATTATTTCATGATTAGCAGGACCCTTTGAGCAAGGTCACTAATCTCTCCATCTCTGCCTCAGTCTTGAATGACACATAATCTCTTTGGCTCTCGTGCAGTCTAACACACAAACTGTCTGTCATTTGCTGAGTTAAAAGATTAATTCTATTAACCCTGTTTATTTTTAGCAGTTTTTAAATGTAATTTTAACATTTTTGTTTTTGGTTATATGTCAATCCATTTTTTAGGTCTGACAGCTTGAAATTGAGCAGCATTGTTGAAGTACATGCTTTGTTCTCTTTTCCCTTATGTATACTATCATTTATACACAATGTTTGTCATAGATAGTAGTGTACATAATATATGCATATTTTTTTTTGAAAGAAACCAGTGTTTTTATCTAAACAATCAGATGCCCTGTGTTCATTTAAAACGTCCTCACTGGCTTATATAATAGCTCCATTTCATAATTCATTATGACAACATTCTACAGTAGACATATAACTAGAAAGCATACAGAACTTTGCTGAAGTTAAACTGGTTCACATTTTTAGCCTGCAGCCCGCCTCCTACGCACTGTAAAATATATCTGGCAGCCCACACAAATACATCACCACGCACCAAAAAATAAATAAATAAATTTTTTTTTTTTTTTTTTGTCCTTCAGTGATGTATTTAAAGGTGTGGACAACGTTTAAGTCTTCCAGAGGGGTGCATTTGTGTTCAGATGTAGTTTTAAGAACGCGATGTTTCGCCGCCAACTCAGAGCTTCCACATACAGAAATTGACCATAAAAACAAAAAATTCTTGAGAGATGCAATTTAGAGAATAACCTGGCAAGTAGTCCATTTATAACACATTTTGATCATCAACATCAATTTCCTTTTGCTAGAACCCTTTAATGTCACACATTAGTCACTGACAAATTTCTGTTAATTTGCACATTTCAAGTTAAATAAAATTTTAGTATCCTCTTAGGAAATACATTTGTGCTGTTTTAGGCCTACAGAAGGAAGACCAAATCATTTTTGAAAAAGTTCAGACTTCAGACTGTCTGTGCTGGAACACCAGTGTTCACTCTCTGTCTGAGTACGCTCTGTTTAGCGCGCCTGTTTCATCAAGTTCCCCTCCTGAAATAGCCCAGTCTGCTCTGATTGGTCAACATCTGCAGGCCCTCCGTATCTCTGGGTCTCTGCACTGTCACTGCAATCAGAGAATGATTGTAACCGAGAATAGCAACACTATCATGAAAAATCACCAATAAAAGCTTCTAAACACCACTAGGAATGTTCCAGCAGGCATATGATCCGAAATCAGGGAGCAATTGACAACATCAGCAACCAAGATTACAAGTTTCCCTGACGTTAGCATGTAGCTACGTGCACATTAGTGGTGTTGTAGCAGCTGGAGTGTATATGAAACAGAGAATAGTGGCACTTTTTGTTGTGAAAAACAACAGGTAAAAACTTCTAAATACAACCAGACAAGTTTCAGCAGGAATATGTTTAGAAATTGGGAAGAAATTGAAAACATCAGCAGCCAAGATTACATTTCCCTGACGTTAGCATGTTGCTACATGTATTTTAATGGACTATAACAGGGAATAGCATCAGTTTTTATTGTGAAAAATCACCAATAAAAGCTGGTAAACACAACCAGAATCTGATCCGAAGTTCCAGTATACGTTTCCCTGATGTTAGCATGACGTTAGCAGTATAGGCTACATAATGTAAACACTTGCAATAGCGTGTCTGGAGCAGATGACCATATAAAGAAAACCAGCACACTATGATGTCATACTGCAGCCAGAGTAAAATAAACTGATGGAAACAGAGTGTTCAAAACAGAAGGAAACCTGAAGTTTTTGTTCACAGGAATCACCTCTATAAATTAACCTCATTATTGGAAACTGTGGCCACATTTTATATGAACATCCTCCATTGTAACACTAAATGTAAGACCTAAAATACAGAAAAGCATAAGAGGTCCCCTCTAATACTTCATGACAAAATAGTTTCTCTTTGAAGCAGTTAAAATACCACTGCAAACACAGCTTTAAAGGTACAAACAAAGGTGGTCATGTTAGGTTAGTTGTATTTTTCTCTGTGCTGTAACTCACTGTACACTCTAAATGTCATATAACACCCTCGCTCCCTCTCTCCATCATTTTCCACCTCCACTTTTCTTTCACTCTCTCTCTGCTCTCTCCCTCCTCCACAGGTAGTCCACCTCCCAGCCGGCTGGACATCTGTTGTCTAGCAACTCCTGCACCAATCAGAGCGTCAGGCCTCTTCTCTCCTCTGCAGTGAAACCAGCCTTGCATGCAAATGGCCGACATCGGGAGTTCACACACAACTATCAAACTATAGACGGGAAAGCACAAGTTACTAATTCAGGAGCACTTTATAAAAGACATGTAATTTGAACACATCTCTGGAACATCATACCATTTAACCCATAACACACAGAGCATAGGCAACATCGTGGGCATGCATTAGCTTGAATAGGGAACTTTACAGATCCTGAATTGCATCAGTTAAGTGCAGAGATGCTTCTGCAGTGTAGAAGTCTAAAAGAAGATTGAATGCTTCTGTTTAGACAGTTGTTTATGCATGACATTAGTAACTTTTCATTGTAGAGCTCTGCAAGACCATACCGTTACTGTGGAAGACAGGAAGCTACTGATAGCTCTGCAAAAAATGTGACTCTGGCTGTAGTATTAATGTATAAAAATACAACTATGCTGTAGAACTTATCAATTCTAGTGTGCTAGCTTTGTTAGAGACTTACAGTCAAACAGCACAAGACACTGGCTTAAATTAATAAGATGGCACAAATATCATGTGAATAACTATGTGAATGTTTTAATGCAGTTTAGTTCAGGTTTGCTCAGGTTTTAGCAGTATTGCCTCATCACAAGAAGGGTGCTGGGTTTGTCCCGGTTCTTTCTATGTGGAATTTGCAAGTCTCCCCTGTGCAAACTTCAAAGATATACAAGTCAACTGGCTGACAGCACAAAAGTGCCCATATGTGTGAGTAGAGGTTTGATTGTCTGTATGTTAGCCTGTCAGAGCATTTTTATTTTTTAATGGAATAGAAAATCACATTTTCCACCTTCCCCTGAACCAACTTCTGCTGCAGTCGACTCTGAAATCTGCCTCACTCTCAAAACGTCTCAGACTGACAACAATGAGTTCTGACTGGCTGACAAAAATGCTTTACAATACTTTAATGTACCTGTATGTGTGTGTGTGTGTGTGTGTGCAGGCTTGAGCCCCACTGCCACAGCCACTGGTAAGAGGCTTTCTGCTTACATAGTTATAACTGACAGCAGCATTTCTGCATAATGTGAAGCCAGTGTAATTGTGCAGACAAATGTGGAGCCACCCCAGTCAGCTGTTATCATTCAGGCCTGATCTAAGCGGCGTGTCTGAATGTCTGTATGTATGTTACTCTGTCTAGCAGTAAATGACTGTTGATATAAGACCATGATGATTGGTGGTTGAGACGTAATCTACAATATACAGAGTTGCTTCCTGGTGGGTGAAGACATCATTTTTTTTTTTCCTTCAGCCAGACTTGTTTTCTTTCACTTTTTTGATGAAGTGAAACATGTTGGAAGTTGGGTTTTCATTGTTAATCTGCAAGAAATATATTTCTTTGTGCCATAAAGCAATGCAACAGATGCACTGTGAAATCTAACTTGAAGAAACACTGTGCGATGCAGTGCCGTAGCCACAAGCAGTGGCGCCCCCCAGGATTTTTTTATAGGGGTAGCCAGATGGGGCAGCCAAAATCTTGGAGTGGCACATCAAAAAATTAAAAATATATTAAATTATTAAACAATGATTTGGCAGCCCCCTCTGCAGTAACACCGGGGACCCCCTAGGGGTCGTGGACCCCATTGTTCCAGGCCTTAGGCTCCCAGGCTCCAACTGTTTTAGTCATGTTCTTGCTTGTTTATAGTAATCACAAAATTGTTTAAAAAGCTTCTCTTGTGATTAAATATTGACATACTTTAGATAATGATGCAAATTTAAAGGATAATCTGAATCAACATAAAGCTCTGATTTGAGCCTGAGTGAAGGAAGCAGTGCAGGGACGCCGGTGTGCTGTGTGTCTGTCAGCTGCTTTGCTGTCTGTGGGACACTGACCTCTTGCATTTGTCACGCCATAAACCATCTTGTCTAAAACAATCTATTTCTTGGCATCACTATTTAAAGTATGTGGCCTCTGTCCTGCCCAGATTAGGATTTCACACTTTGTACCACATTTAGGATGGTCCAGTTGTCATTCAGGTCCATGTTGGTTAGTCAACAGCAAGCCTCACAAGTGGAGCTTCCTATGTGTTTTTTTGTTTGTTTTTTTTCTCCATCTACAATTTTGTGACTGAATTGAACAACTTGACAGTGACAGTCATGTATTACTAAAAAATGAACTAAGACTCGACAGAGTTGACTTCCTATGGGAGTTACTGGAAGTCTTTCAATCTTTTTATGGTACAGTTTCATAGAAATATTATTGCATAAGTAACCAAGTCACTAACTCCCAAAAAAGATACACAGTATATGATTTTATATGCTGTCATTTTCTGATGTCATAAAGCACTCATCAGAAAAGACAGATGTTATGATGCTGTCTGGTTTATGCAGAAAAAGGAACTGCATTTCAAGTTAAAATGAATGATAAAAAGGAAACATTCAAGTCCTTTACAAAAGCACATTTGTACATTTATTTAAGGAACAATGATAACTACAAATATTATTAAGACTATTTCTAAAAACTATGATGGAGAGGGCAGTGTGGGGAAGTGATCCTTTCTGCAAAATGAAACCAAAAAAGTTAAGGACAAATATGTATTAATAAAACCGCAGGCATCTTGGTGATTCACATGACAGTGTCATCTCATTTTATACGTTTTTTTTTTTACACATTTGTTTCTTTTCTTCTTTTTTTTTCTTTGACTTGATCATCCCTCCATCCTGGCTTTTCCTGCTGTAAAACCTTTCTTTTAACTTGTACGTGGCTCTAGATAGAGCCATTTGCGTTTTTGTATCAGCAGCCACCATCAGAAGCCCCTCCGCAACAAGCAGCGTTGTAAAAACACAGATTTTTTTTACGTGAAACTGCTTTATTTAGTATTTTTCCCAGATTAAATCATCTGGTCCATTTGTTTTGAAAAGGAAGAGACCTCAGCGTATAATTCGGCTCCTGGTAAAAACCTCCTGAATGTCTGCATCTTAAGTTATCAGTGAAAAAAGATGAGTACACATACCATGCGCTGGGTGAGCGGCCAGTCTGTGACATGCTAAAGAGCATAAGATTTGTAATGTGAAACTGCATTATTCAGTGTTCATAAAGGTTTAAATCACCGGGTCTGTTTGTTTTAGAGAGGAAGAGACCTCTGTTCTGGACTTCTAATCTGTTCAGCTGGTTGAAATCTGCCATCATTATCACTAGTTGCCACTAAATCTCCCTAAATCTTACACACTGCTCCTTTAACCCTGAAAACAGAAGTATTCCAGATTCAGGGACCTGTTTGCTTGAAGAGTTCTCTTACACTTCACAGTGTTGTGTTCAAAAGATTCTGATAAATTGTCCTTACTCTGATCATTGCCATCACCAATCCAAAATTTCCAAACCAGACCCCACCAAGCCCTCACCTCCATCTCCCTCTCTGTCTCTCTCCACTGCTGCTTGTTTCTCTTTCAGTCAGTTTCTGATGTGTCGCGTCTGCAACCGCACTGCAGCAGAGCGTACTGCTCTGTGTGTATGTGTGTGTTTTCTTTGCCTTTTGTAGTTTGACATCCTGTAAGTAATACTAATACTACCAGATTGAGAGACAGACAGGAAAGACATAGGCAGATATATAAGGGGAGGGGAAAAGAAGCATTAGACAGGGACAGAGATGGAGACAGAACAAACACCTGACACAGTAAGGCAGTCAAACACACAAAAGAAGAGACAGACAAAGAGGTGAACATATGTGGCTCTGGATGGAGTGTGACTCAATTAAAACATCCTGCCCTTGGTTTGTATTTTCACACTGATTGACAAAGTTATGTTGGTCATCTGATGTCTGGACTCTTGTATCAATCAGACCCATGTAATATTGTCGAGTGCTTCACTTAAGATTTACTCACACACATTAAGAAAGGAACAATATGTTTTGGTTTTTTGGTCCCCTACTGAAATCAACTGTTTGCAAATATTTCTGATAACTAATATAACTACTGGCTCAAATTTATGGATAAATATATCATTTGGATTATGTATCACGATTTCATATAACTTTTTTTTTTTTTTCATGTCTTCACTGTTGACTTTGCTGCTAAACAGTAGGTTGTTTTTGTGGCTAGTAATAGCAGTGTGACCTGTGTTTCACATAGCAACAATTCCATTCATTTTATTTGTTATGTTAAATCATAAATATGATTTCAGTAAAATAAATAACAGGAGGCACATTGTCTACACTGTGGTTGGTTGCTTAGTTACAAAAAGAAGTGTGAAGCAAATACAACAATATATTAGAGTGGTACCAAGAGCATTATCCATCATTGGAGGAAGCCAAAGGCAATGGCAAAGGAGTACCCAGACAAGAAGGATAGAATCACTAAAGGTATGTAGACCTAGCCATAATGCTTTGGCTTGACACATTGTTACTGATAAGACCCAATCAAGAAGCTAAAATGCAACCCTTAGACTTTTCAAACTGATACGGGGTCAGCAACAGTTACAATGGCCTCCATTTTAGTGGTTCCAAAATACCAGAGAAATGGTGATGCTTGGTGTAAAAGTAGCAATAATTATGCATTTTAAAATTAAAACATATTAGTGTCGATGTAGCCTTGGTCCCTTCTCCCTCTTGCTTATACATGCACTGTAAGCTACTATTGTAGGAACGTTAAACATTGTTGTAATGAAAAAAGAAATAATACTTTAGCAAGCTAACTAAGCTAACCCGGCACCTACCTGTCAAACAGAAAAAGGGCAACCCCGTGTCACTCTTCATCCTCTCCTTCAGTGCTAACTAGCGAAAGTGAAAGTAAAAGCCAACCTCTGATTCACTCTGGTTTTGGAAAGAGCTTTGTTCCCTTCCCAAATTTGGTTTTCTCAACTAGTAGAGGCATGACCTGCCCTTCTCTATCTCCATGATTGGCAAGTACTTGTTGACTTGGTTGGGTTGGCAGGGTCAGGCTTTTGCTATCCTAAGACATACAAATTTGTGTCTGCTTGCCATTTCACCTCACTATATTTGCATTTTTCAGCACTGTATGCAGTTTTCATAGCTTACTTTTGAATGCATGATGCTACTACCTGGTTGCTACTTTTATTTATGAAGTCCTGACCTTACCTGCATGCTGTGATTAGCTGGGGGCTACACGCCCAGGTAGGGAAAGGTCTCTGCAGATAAATACACCAGTGCACACTTCTAGTGGGTCATAAGTCATGATTGAGAGGAATTATTTTGTAAGTCTATACATCTTTTTTAGGAAAATGCCGCATAGTATACCTTTAATACAAATGATTTTGCCAACAATGCTCATTTTGTTTTGTGTGTCATTTGCTGCTTAAAACTGGCTTGTATGCACATATTTAAAAAGTTGATTAAGCTGAATTATGTGGCCCCTCCTCAACTGCAATAGAGAATTTTGCAAATATCCTAAAAATGACATTTATATACAACTAATTTGCAACAGTAAATGTATTCTAAAGGATTGCATTTTCTATCATCATGAGAAAATGTTCATGCATATGGGAAGTTGCAAAAATACTCATACAGAACGAAGAAGTTTGAAAACATCCTCTGGGAAATTGTGATGGGCATAATTCAGTTAATCCATTTAAACAATCAATAAGTTAATCAATAATGAACATAAACCTTACTTAAAGTCCTAACCCTAATGCACACACTCATATCGACCCGCCACATGTACCACAACAGAGTGCTGGAACTGCCCTGCTCCAGTTTAATTAAGAGTTTTAATTAAAAAGATGTAGAGGGGTGAATGTAACATCCTCTGCGGACAGCGGCTAAGTAGTCCTTCTGCATATGGTTCCATTCTACCCCCCGCAGGACCCGGGGGTCTAATGAAACCATTCAGGACGCTGAGACACCGTCACCCTCCGCTGGTTCCCAATAGAGGAAGAATTATGAGACTGATAACTCCCTTGCTTTCTCTTCTGAGGAGAAACAAAAGGTGGCTGGTGTCAGAGATAAAACTGCCCCCGGAGTATTGCCAGGAGCCTCATAACGTACACTAATGTCTGCCTTTATCTTATCCAGTGTAATGCAGCTGCGTGCACATTAGACTAATATGCAGAAGTGGTTTATTCTGACGATGGTGGTTTGGACACATCATGACAAGGAGAGACACAAATTCACATTTACAATCAAATATATTGATACAAAAAGATACAGATTTAAATGCACCACTGTACAGAGAGTTCTTATATCATGACACTGGCTACATCACTAATGTAAGAAGTATGTGGTGCTTCTAAAGAAGAGTGACAGTAATAAAAGCATGGTAGTTGTCTGAAAATGCTCCTTTACTTGAAGGTCCGGGGATATACTGACAGAAATTGACATGTTTTCTTTGGTGTATTATCACCTGAAAGTAAGTTCACATCTACATAAGGAGCAGGTTCTCATCTACGCCATGTTGCACCACCATGTTTCTAAAGATACCCAGAACTGACAAAGCAAACGTTGGTTCTACACAGGGCCAGATCTGTTTGTTTTGGAGAGGAAGAGACCTCTGCGGATAATTTGGGGAGGGGGGGACTTTTGTTTTGAGACATCTCCACTACCAGGGCTCCCAAATCTCCCCCTTCATATGTGTCCCCCCCAGAGTTGAAACCAAACCCACACCCTTTCTCAAGAGCACACCACTGTTGCTCTCAATACTTGAATATGCATATGAAATCCACATTTTCTGCATCCATCGGAGTGAAATTCTTACTGCATTTATCCAGAGTGCTTTCAAACAGTGGATGCCTGAACTTTCCATCCAGCTTTTATTTTACGTAAAGATAGGGGAAAGCAAATGCGCTAATGTAATGACAGCAAGATGTGTTGCAGCCACACGGCATTCCACGCCTATGCTGCTCCTGCTTGTCAGAAAAAAAACTATCTCTCCCTTTCCTGCTTTTGATTTTGAGCTGCAAGATCCTTGGAACATTTGTGCAAAATGGGACTTGTGAAGCAGTACTGACAACAAATTATGATATTTACAGGTAATGTTTTAGAAATGGAAAGTTATTTTCCAACTTTGTGGCAGCAATGCTATATCTATTTATCTATCTCCATCTGTTTGAATTATAAATGAAACAGAAATGCATGGGACATTGTTATTGACTGTTTTAATGTGGAATTCACTTTAATGCCTCCCTAAGTGCTTTTATTCCAGTCTTGATATGGCTCTGCTGGAAAAATAATAATGAGGTCATCATTATCTGTGGCCTCCGTCTATCAATGTGTTTTCTATCACTGTTTCTTGGTTCATAGCACTTGAGAAGGGAGAGATCAGACCAAAGCATACACTGCCAGAGAACGTGTGAGGAAGGAAGAAGAGGGGGGAGGGCAGAGAGGAGACAATCGTTAGGGGGGAAAGGGTAAATCAAACAGATAAAAAAAACAGAGGTTGAAAAGGACACAGGCAGAGAGAGATAGAAGGGAAAAGACAGGAGGAGATGCAGCACTCTGTAATTAACAACACCCTCGCTCTCTACAGAGTCCATTACCCTTGTTAGTCATACTGTAGGTTCTTTCCCGGGCTGAACGATCAATCGTTTTTATATCGAAATCCTGACATTTTAAAAATGCAAGAGCTGCAATTTTGATTACAGCTTACATTATTAACAAAGTTTTAAGAGGTGAACCTTTTATCTGGTGAGTGCTGACTTTGGAAGCTGAAACTGTCACCAGAAATGTATACAGCTATAACTAATTAGCTGCAGAAACTCTAGGCTGTTGTCTGGTTAATGTGCTCTGTATCTACTGTATCTACTGCCATAGTTGATTTTGCCAAGAAAGAAACACCACCAATGTCATTTTGACGTTAGAGTCCACTGTCTTCGCACTGTTGAAACCGACAAAGAGAAGGGTGAGATCTAGTACCATTTTCAGATGGTTACTGCAGATACCAGCAAGCTAGGTACCTATCAAGTGCAAAGGCTGCGAGAAAGAATCTCTATGTTAAATCTTTGAGCACTTAATAACATTAGGTGCTTTAAAACCGGATGAACTTTTTCGTAGTCCTTAGACCCTCACACCCCGTACCTTAAGAATTTGGAACAATCATGGTTCTTGGAACCCTGTTTTGAGGGACTGTAAAAATAATGGACGTAGCTACCGTGACTACACCCATTGGTTGGTGGACCCCTGTTTTGAGGTCAAATTTGGCATTTGGGCCATCGAATCTTAATTTTTTTGAAGCCAGAAGTGACCACTTTAACATGGGGATCTACTGACTCACTTCTGGAGCCAACCTCAAGTGGTCATTAGGCCCGTTTCCACCGCAGGAACTACCCCCGAAGGACAGAACTTTTACAGGGGCTAAACAAGTCCCTGCCTCGGGGTAGGTACTCAGAACGGGCCCGAAAGACTCCTGGCTGGAGCTTGGGGATTACTTGGTGCTGATTGGATATACTCAAGGAGGGATGTGACGACAACAGAAAGCAACAAAATAGCCGGCATTTTTAAAACTCAGCAGACGAGGGTTAGCTCGGTCATATAGCTTCCGCCGCCACATAAAAAAACCCTCAATAAATGGCCCGTGAAAAAAATATTTTTTCCAGTGGATATCTTAGTTACAACATGATTGAGCTAGCAAAGCAGTTTTGTGTTGATATGTGTGGCATTTATTCAGTTTTGGGAAATCACGATGTCTAGAAAGCATCAGCTGACAGGGACAGCTAACAGCAGCAGCAAAGCTAACATCAGGACGTCATCTCTTAAAAGCCTCCCGTTGTCGGATACATCATGAAACTACTCCAGTTAGCTCAATCATGTTGTAACTAAGACATCCGCTGGAAAAAATATTTTTTCACGGGCCATTTAGTGAGTTATTACCATAGGTTGTTACAGACACCGCTATCGGCTAACGGCGTCCCTACGTCGCCCCGGTCAAAATGGTCACGCAACGATTACGTCACATCCAGAGCCCGTAACTTTACAGGAACCTTCCTCTTACTCCGCTCTCTCAGTGGAGACACGGCGGTTGAGAGGGCCAAGCGAGAGGATGTTACTGTAGTAGTTCCTGCCCCCCAAATAGTACCAGGAACTTCTTCAGTGGAAACGGGCCTATTCAAAGAACTGCAGTTTTTGGCACTGTCATGTTGGCTTCATTTTTCAGGCGCAGAGGTTGCTGTTTGGTACTATCCCAGCAAAAGAGGAACCATGAGTGATGTAAGTGTATGGTGGTTTGTCCAGATGTAAGTGTACATTGATTGATCGAACAAAGCAACAGCAGTTTTTAACTGTGTAAGCAACAAACAACACAAAACACAAACAACAACTTGTAACGAAAAAATGGAACAAAGCACAAACAAATGGAACAACAGTGAAGTCCAGGGCTGCATTCAGCCCCGACAAAACATAGCAGAACATTTATTCAAACGTAACCGATGGTGCGTTGAACACCCTGTTGTGTTACACAAGCGCACTGCCTTTTAATATGGTAAGGTTTCATTCAGTTCAGTTCAGTGGGCTTTACTGGCATGTTAAATGTATGTTTACATTTCCAAAGCAAGTGTAAAATATGAATAAAAAGTGTGAATACAATGAGTAAAGATACTAGGCATTTATTTATATACGTCACTGCTGATAACACCTCTGACACAGCCACCAAAAGAATGTGCCTCAAAGCCTGTTTCACACCATTTCAAATATACATGTCATTCAGCTGTAGCAAAATGATGAGCACCGTTTTGAGACTGAACGTGTCCCAGGCTTACTGAGCATATTTTCTACGATGGAAATACAACGCGATTTTGACGCGTCAAAGCAAAAGTGACGGTGCTATACCAACCGCCATGCAGCTTACAGTACATCACTTCAGTGTTCCAATTGGTAGTGTGAATGCAAACAGAAAAAGCCCTTGAGGGTATGTAGTTCTGGGGGAGCTGTTCAGTGGGTACTTCCTCTTACGGAGTCCCCAGAACTGTTTGGTCCAAAAACGCCAATTGTTTTAGTGCTATGAATTAGTTTGTCCTGTCAGGATCTTGTGTGACCTTAAAAATAATCTATAAACAAAAAAATTCCTAACTCAAGGTTCACTCACTTTCAGGCAGCTTTCAGGCGCATCTAATGGCCATTATCAGTGGAAAGAGGTTGCTTAGTTATCATCATTTGTCCTAAGCACTTAAGGAGCTACGCAATTGAGAACAGGGCAAACTTTATCTGCTGATGAAGGCAATGAGATTTGGCTAAAAGCTCCAAGAAATATAGTAAGTAGACATTGATTAAGGGATTTTTTTTGTCAATCTTTAACAATGTCAGACGAAATGCTATTACTAGGTGTGAGCAATTTCATCCCAAGCGGCCAAAACCTTGCTAATTGAAGGTTTAAGTCTTATAATAATTGTTAGAAAAATGACAAGACAGATTTCATGCATTGTTCATCCCTTAGTTCTTTACACTAAAATTTCTGAATTACATACAAACACACACATAGGAGCAAACAAACACTCAGGCAACAATTTCACGCTCAGTCTTGTGTGTTTTCCATCTGGTTGGCTAAACAGGTGAGCATCGACTGAAACCAAAAACCTAGCTCCTTTCAAAAGATGGAATTTTTTCAATAGTGTGTGTGTGTGTGAGAGAGAGAGAGAGACACCGAGAGTGAGAGAATGACCAACATTTATTTTTAGCACCCAGTGAGTCATGTGATCCCCCCTTCTTCCCACTGATCCCTCCTTCCTTTCCTTCCCTCCTATCTCTCTGTCTCTCCCCATATCTCCCTCTCTCCCACAATCACATCGTCTCTCTCCTTTTCTCCCCTTCACTTCAATGTGAGGCGAAACAGAGTCACAGTGACACGGGAGGAACACAGGAATAAAGAACATACAAGAGGGAAGGAGGGAAGACAAATCTTTATCTTTCCAAATGAGGGAAGACTACGCGAGGGGCAAAATGCAAAAAGAAAACATGCACTCATAAAAACCTACTGTATGTATATCACTGAGGCAAACTGACTTACACCTCAGCAACATCATCTCTGTTACCATGACACCTCCACATAACAAAAATAACATCAGTGCACCCCTATTACCACAGAAACTGTCCACTCTGAGGGAGGGTCGGTTACAGATCAGTGGATTGGAACGACATCAAGCCAGGAGCAATGATAATACACAAGTCTCTGGAGAAGTGATGGGACTAAACCAACAGGGTACACTTACAATACATTAACAACAAGAATTCAAACAAGAAAAAAGAGGGGGGGATGAAAAGCATCAGCAACGCTGAATCCAAACACTTATTACAAAATCTCTTGATTCTTCGTTCCTTGTACAGGTAGCTCTATTTTTTTTACAACCCAATCACCAAAAAGATTCGTTATATTATGTAGGGGATACGCTGAAATTTTATGTTTCAACAACGATGTGGTTAATGTGTGTGATAGGTTTAGGCACAAAAACCACTTGGTTATGGTTAGGGAAAGATCATGTTTTGGCTTAAATTACCCAGTTCTGGGGGCACAATCGCAGCAGGAAACGCAGCGACATCTTGGTAAAAAAAAAAATGAGCATGTTTTGTGGCTCTATCCTGGCAGGAAACACAGCTATGTCTTCGTTAAAAACAACTGTTTTTCATGGCACTATCCCTGCTTGAAAAACACTAATGGGTCGCTACAAAACACCCAAATTTGGAGCCTAAAAAGCCACTGGAAACAACAATGACACATTTTCAATGAACATTTTCCTCTGGCGACTGGGCTGTTCTTTAGCCTATCTATCTCCCTATCACTCCCACAATGCAATGCAATATTTACACAGCAATACAAGCTGGCCTTTTTTAAAAATTCAAACCATTTTGCTACAATGGATTCAGACCTACCCAACTGTCAAGAAAAGCTGAAAGGGTCACATGGTCGGCAATGAGACTAGTGCACAGATACACAAACAAATACAATCATGAGCACAAACACACGCACAAACAGATGAGGGATTACAGACACACACACACATACACATGCACACAAACTTGCACACATACACACACACAGCACATCACAAGCAAATACAAAGTGACAAAAGATAGCAGACAGAGTCATAGTGACAGGACACTGATGCATGCATGAAGGGAGAGGACAAATATTCAACTGCTGTGAGGGATACAGCGTGCACACACACACACATACACACACCTAAATGTTGACTTTCCGTTTTCTTTCTTTCTCTGATTATCCGCCTCTCTCCCTCTGCTTCCTATCCTTTTCTTCCTCTCTCTCTCTCTCCACTGCTTCCTCTCATTCACTGGCTCATCTGCTGCTCTTAATGAAACGCTGCATAATCAGGATTGCAGATTGCAGGACTGTGACTGGTCCTATAGGCCACACATGTGTGCATGCAAACCAGGAAAACCAAACACACACACACACACACACACACACACACACACACACACACAGTGCCTTGATCTGCCCGCTTTCCAGCCACCAATCCCACCCTAAACCCTTTTCAATTTTATATACTCACACATGCACTTGCACTTGCATGGACAAGCACACACACACAGTGGTGGAGTGGGGTTGGGGGTAGGTCATGATCCTGCCAGAGAGAAGGGAATCAGAGTTGCAATTCTAGGGCTTATCGCGGAAAGAGGGTAAGACCATATCTGACACCAGCATGCCCAGTATGTAAACCTCTATACACACAAACACACACACAAAGAGGAAAAAATGTGTGTGTGTGTGAGAGAGTGTGTGTTCGTGCACACCCTCAGATCCACATGCATATGAGGTGAGATAACCCTTTGCAGTATTTTTGGAAAATCTGTCCCAGCATGCAAGTGGTGAGACACTGATCCGTCTGCCAAGGTGTCTATTACCAACACTGCACTTAGCGAGCGGCAGGGTCAACATGGGCAGAAGGAGGGAAAGAGCGAAGGATCTGTAAAGGGAAGAGAGAGGAGAGCGGAAAGAAAAGAAAAGCAGCGTGAAGGGAGCGAAGGAAAGGGGAGATAAGAAACGAAGCGACAGAGGAGTGAAGGCAGGGATAGATGGTGAGGTAGTGGAGGGGAAAATATGCAGGAAGGAGGGGGTGGGAAGAAGTACCCGGTGAGAAATATGACAGCGCCTTGTAAATCAAAAAAAGAGAGAGAGATGACATATTTTTAAAAAAGGGAAAAAGAAAATGCAAAATAGGGAAGAAGAGTAAATGCAAAAGAGCAGAGAACATGGAGAGGGTGGATGTTGAGTAGGAGGGAGCTGCTGGAAAAGAATGAAAGGTAAAATACTGCAAAGAGGGGGAGGGAGTTGCTTGTTAATACTACAACATGCTAAAAAAACATACATTTGCATTATCACAATGAAACTATAGGTAGTGGCATAACAAGTGCTCAACAACAGCCAAGGTAATTTGCAGTAAATTGCTACAAATTAAATTTTAGTGCGATGGTTCAGCTCTACAGAAGCTTGACGTCTTGTGTGGTATGACAGCAGTCATTGGTTGTCAAGGACAAACAAGCTGTGACAAAACACACCATTGGCTGAAGAGAAGGAGGAACAGCAAAAGCGCAACACGCCATTGGTTCGCGATCACAAATATGCTGTTGGCGGCTCCTGGGTCATGTGTGTGTGCGCTGGCACGTGCACGTTGTGTGCCAGTGTGATTCTGTGTGTGTGTGTGTGTTTCCCGAGCCCGAGGCAACCAGGCCAGCGGCTACAATTACAGTGACGGATGTGAAAGAACTGGGTCGGCTTCGCAAGAGATCTGCCCCTGGGACGACAAGACCAGCCAGAGCCCTGAATCAATACAGAACACACGCACATGCACACATTAGCACACACACACACACACACAAAGGTTGTATGTGACAAACATTTACATAGAGACCAAAGGACAGTTATGAATAACACAAAAAGGAAAGAGAACGTGTACCACACAGCACAAAAAGTGCAAGCAGGCAAACACAACTACAGCATTTACTTGGTGTATTTGCTTTTTTTTTCTTCCGCGCGCACGCAGAAAAGTTAACCAACCAAAATCCAGATGAGTCTCTGTCCCTGTGTGCCTGTCTGTCTCTCACTTACTCACTTCACTTGTTACCTCATAGAGCCCCAAAGCCTGTTTTGGGGGCAGCAGTGTTCACAGCTCACCCACACATAACTCAGTGACACTTTGGGCCACGTTTTTCTGCTCATGTGTGGTGTGTGTGTTTCTGTGCATGTGTACGTGTGTTTGTGTTTCCCACCTCTGGCAGAAAGCTTCTTGGTGTTGATGATTTTTGCAGCATATTCCTGTCCAGAGGAGATCTTCACACACCTCCTGACCACAGAGAACGCGCCCCTGGAAAGAACACACACAGGAATGATTTTTTTCCCCCCATCTTCTTATTTTAACAGAGAGTAGTGTACAATAATCACCAATGGGTAAACATATAAACATAACAGTGCACTGAGTATCATTGTGACTGACTGACTATCATATTTCCAAGTGAGCAGACAAAAAAAAAAAAGGCAAAACAAAAAGAATACAAAAGCAGCAACAACGTTGTGAGTAATAATATCATAATATGTACCTATCAATAAAGGCTCATAGCCAAACATTTAATTATCAATCACTTCTTGAACTTTTTCAAGCAGGAAAATAACAGAAACCAGTTTTTAGCAGTTTTAATAAACGGTCTGTTTCTATTTCCAAAAATTATTGAGTGAAGGAATTATTGGAATTTCACACTTTTCAGCAGATTGCTTTGCCAAAACAATGCATAAATATTCAGTCTTTTGTTTCACATCTTTTTGTGACTTATCTTTGCAAAATGTATGCATCTTTATGAGTGAGAAAGAATTTATAGCTATGCTTATATTTTGCTTCCTTGATTTCGTTACATGTAAATAAGAAATGTATTCCTTCACAAATGTTTAGCCAGGCATTTTTTTGTCTTTATCTTAAGCCTTGTTGGGAAAGATCAATTACCTCCTTTAAATAGAGTATCACAGAGATTATAATTTATGCATTTTTAAAAAAAGTTTCAAGTAAAATATATGAGGTGTGATTCATACCAGCCGATGTACAATTTGAAGGAAATACAGAGGCTTAGAAAAGTGGGGCTTAGTGTGAAAAAACAGACTCCAGTGAGCCTAAAAAAGTGAACCAGATACTTCAGATTGATTGATTTGGAGAAAAGACTGTTTCAGTCAAGGCTTAGCAGGAAGCAAGCAGAAGGGACATGTTTCCATGGTAACTTAGATCGAACTTAATGCAACCTGCAGGATTTGCTGAATTTAATTTTGCTGATTTAACTGATCGTTTTGCTTCATAAAACTGCCCTCAGATGTCATAGGTGAGTAAAAGCAGGCATGACTGAGCCCATTGATGTTTTTACAGTCACATTTCAACATGAAATTGTACAAAAGCACGGATGCAGTATCTTTGCAGCGCTTGCACAAACACACTCACACCCCCACACCTACAGTACACGCTGTCCTCATCGCTCCACGAGACCATCAGCACCGTCGAACGTGCCTGCCAGCCTTCTATTGTTTAAGCCATGTGTTGTTCTGTGTGTTTCGGGCACATGTATGAAGATCAAAAAACTAGGTCAGCTATATTTGAGGGAGGAGAAGAGCAGAGTGCTGCATCTCTCATCTCTAAATGCAGCCATGGAGACGTCCGCCTCAGTTCTGCAGCCATGCAGGCCGCTTTGCTATTCAACCTCCATCTCTGCCTGTGCACGCCTTTTCTTTCAAACCAAATCTGTTCTCATCCTGTCTAGCTCCAGACAACATCAGAGATATCACAAACAATTAGACGCACTTGGATGCAGACACTAGAGAGACAAAGCAGAGAATACTCATTACCTCAAATGAACTCTGTTTTTTCACTTACTGTATTTCTAATGGCTGACAGCTGTGACATGATGTTACCGTACAATGTTATATTATTCGGTTAAATCAGTGTTAGGATAAAAGGAATAACTGAAGAGTTGTGCCCATTTAAATACTGCTGAGCATATAGCATGATGTGTACCATAAACATGTTATCTAACATCCTCTGGAGTGAGCAGCTTGCCACTAAAGCTTACCTCTACTTTATAGAGGATTTGGTAAAGGAACTGAACATAGCATAGCATGTTATATAAGAATTGTACTAGACTACCCTGCATGGTTGGGTATCAGCACTGTGAAGTGCAAATGCTAACTGTGTCTGTTACCTGAGTCTGTACAGTCCTACATGGCAGAATGTAAAGTAGCTACACAGTGTTCTTTTGTATTTGACAGTAAGAAAAAGCAAGCTCCATGAAACAAGGTTCAAGTTTAGCCGCAAAACCATCTATGATGAAGACGTTTCTGTGTTTCTTCCAGGTTCTCAGACTAATATGGTTCAAAAATTACATGTTAAAAACTGTACATGACAAGCTTGGACCATCTGATAATATAACATCTGTGTAACAGTATCAAAATGCTTCACAAAGATGAAACCATATTGGCGTAGGGATGGAAAGAGTCCAAAGGTTCAAAGGTCACATAAACTCACAAACTGATGTGAGATAAAATACCATGAATATCACAACATTGGTTTTAAAAATTTGATACAGTTCAAATGCTGTTTTTTCATTATTATGCCAGGTTTTGCATGTCTGAACTAAGCAGCAACCTCCAGAGCTGAAAACTGCAGTACTTCTTATGGCCACTTGAGGCTGGCTCCAAAAGTGAGTCAATCCCCACACCCCCATGTTAAAGTGCCCAACTTTACAGCAGAAATATACGTTTACAGTCTGATACAAAAAATGGTTTAGCTTGCCAGAGTATTGGCGTAGCTGTAGTTGTCGCAATTTTAGTGTGTTTTCAGCTAATGGAAGTTAACTGTAACATTTTAGTTGCCTTAAAAAGTCTTGTTCAGTGTCTCATTGTACACTCACACACAGAGTCGAATATTCCGTTTTTCTGCTAGGTAAATTTTGTTTTAATGATTTTAACCTTGTTCTTCACCATTGCTATGGTTAGCTCTACCCTCTTGTCCAAATATGGTCACTTTTGGCTCCAAAAGATGGCGATGGCCAAAGTGCCAAACTCGAGGCTTCAAAATGGGAGTGCAACCAAATGGTCGTGTAACGGTGGCGGTGTCAAATATTTTATACAGTCTATGGTCTCAATCACGTAAATAACAGCTCATCATTTTGCAAACCGTGCTGCTATGTTTTAGAATATTTCTTGAATTTCACTGGAAATCACTGTAATTCCAGTTCATTTCTGTATCGTACAATACTAACATCATTCCTAAAATTCTATTTATTTAGTATTATATTTATTTGTCAGTTCATTAGTGGGTAACACAGTGCTAGCTTTTTAAATCGATCTCTAATGAAACTGCATAACTATAAGATAATGTAACACTATCGGAAACAAGTGCAGATTTGATCTTCACTGTGACTGGTATGAAATATACATTCAAAAACACAACTGAATAGCGTGCATTTGAAACTAAGCAAACACACTGGTATGGTCTTTTAACGGCTGAATCTCTGAGTAACAATTTCCCGAATATACTACAGGCTACTTATTTTATTTAGTTAACTACCCTTTACAACATTATGCACAGCATTGTGTAAATATTTGCTGAAACAATCATGCCCAGATAACTGTAACAATAACAATATCAGCTTATCTGGTCGACAAAAGTGTGGCAGCCTATTTTCATGTTATCACTACCTGCTACTCTACTGTATGTCAGTGTGGAGGAAAATGCTGCTGCTCTCAGTAAAGGGATCAGGTGAGTTAAAAGGTACTATAAAAGCAATATGGCTGCATTATTAATGACAGATGGTGTAAAGATGAGCACAGCATCGGATCCTGAACGGACTGAGGCTGTGGAGGAGATTGCTTCTACCTCACTGGAAACACAGGCTTCCCGTCAGGAAGGGTGATGATAGACCAGCTCCTCCAGTTAGAATGCTAAGTGGGAGACACTGGGTAACTGGGAGGACATTTCTCTCTATCCTCCTCTGTCTGCTTTGGCTGCAGACATCGGGGACTGTGTGTACACTGACCACGGGGAGCTGGGCAGACTGCAGGTCATGACCACACAGGTACAAATACACGTCCTCGAGCGCGCGCGCACACACGCAGGTACGTGGATCTCTCTGTCTCCCTCTCTCCGGGGTGAGGAATTCCCTGCCTGTGTCTGATAATTGACCGCAGCTCGGTGCTTGGCTGGGGAATGTGTCATCGCCAACTACATGGTCTGCTGTCGCATTATTGAGTGTGTATTTCTGTCACGCGGGAGGAGAAGGAGGAGGAGGATTTGGGGAGATGGAGGTAGAGAGGGAGGGGGGTGCGTTACCAAATCTCACCATTTCACACACTCCGATGCATTTCACCCCGGTTCAGTTTACAACATGGGAGCTCCTCGC
Organism: Epinephelus moara; assembly: GCF_006386435.1. NCBI lineage: Eukaryota > Metazoa > Chordata > Actinopteri > Perciformes > Serranidae > Epinephelus > Epinephelus moara. Next base: position 39,284,544 of record NC_065510.1, read on the forward strand.
CCTCCCGTGGCACCCCAAAGGTCGAAATGCAACATCAGTGGCTGCACGGGATGGAGGCACATGACGACACGCTCGGCTCGACATCTTCTTTCGTAAGCACTAAACGTAAGCAGGGCTTCAAATGAGGGATTAAAACAAATAGGATGCCATTGCGCACGCCTGCATGATAGCCTACATGATAGTGTATTTAGCCCCCTCCTGCATCACAGGTTTCACGGGTACACTATCAGCAGCGCGCGCACGCACGCACACACACACACACACAGACACACACACACAAAAACGCACAGACACACAGAGCCGGAATCCGCGTCCCTAAGCCAAGCGGCCTATTACATAACAGGCTGACATTTCGTACAGAGATGATGCCAGATGATAAAAACATGCTTCCTTACTTCCCCAGCTCCTCGAACAGCTGATATTCGTCGGTGAATCTCGTGCAGATCGTTAACGCCATCCTGACGGAGGTGCCAAGGGGTGTGCGGAGACGCGGATAAGGTGCACTCACAAACAGTATCCACCACACTCAGTCGTCAACACCGCCCGGTTTTGTCCTGGACCTGCAAGCCAAGCTGAGGGGATTCATGCACAGCTCAAGCGCATCGGCGGGGAGCTCTGGTGGGATGATTTCTGCGGCAAATACGCTGCCTGCGCGTGTGCTTCAGTCTGGACGGGAGAGCTTCCGGCGTTGTCGTGGGCTGTTTCTTTGTTTTCTTCACATGCAGCGGCTTGTCACAGCTCGTAGACGCAGCATTTTGTGTGCATTCCGGTATCTCTGGTGCGTGTCTGTCCGGCGCTGTGAGGGTCGTCTCTCTGCGCGCATCAGACGCCGCACTACCGCACCTACCCCCGGCTGTGCGTTCAGTCCCGCCCCTTTGCCTGCATCCTCACACAGGCCAATAACAAACAAACAAATAACAATAATAATAATAACAACAATAATAATAATTGCATTATTGTAAATATTGAGCGGAGACACCCCGAGGTGAACAGGGTAAAAACGAATAAATATAATTAAACTTCCTCAGTTGATTACTTACATTAAGACAATTATTTTTTGTATTTCAAGTTTTCTGAAATTGTATATTTCAATATGCAAATGAAGCATAATGTAATCAAACATTGTTGATTTGCATACATACTTAGAAAAAAATCTTAACATTGGGTCAAGTCTGGTTAAAAATTCTTGTTCCACGTTGTTGACACTTTGTAGAGTCAAAGAATTTTACAGGTGGAATTTGTGGTACATTTTTTATCACTCCATAAATCAGATAAATACTGTCAACAGCCATTAATAAATCCATGTTTTAGGACTGGGTCATATGTCACTGAGACTATGAGTGATATATGACCCAGTCCCTCTTTAAAAACCTTCAGAACATAGACAGGAACAAAACTGTAAAGTCTGGTGTATGTTGGTGCTACTGAGGTTGAGATTTTTTGCTCAGTGAGTGTGAGAAAAATCTTATTTTGGGAAAACAGCCTTTAAGGATATGTTAAACTCCACACATTTTTAGAACAAAAACAGGACACTAGGGTAAACATTGTAACAAACATCTAACATCTATTTTACATCTAACATATCGCCATGAAATGTTCCCAGCTGCAAACTTCCATTAAGACAATTAGTTTTTGCATGAAACTTAAATTTTATGTTTAAATATACAAATTCTGCATTATCCAATTAAATATCCTATTTTCCATACATTTCCAGAACACTCAAATGTGTATTTTGGACATTTTCTTTCCACTGATCTGAAAGAAGACATATTATTTAAGCAGAATAGCACAAAATCTCAAAATTGGCCGGTGCATTAAAAAAAATGTGTTCACCTGGGGTGTTTCACTGTAAAAATAGTACATAGGTAGATTAGCATTTTTAATGTGCCTATAAATGTAGCTACCATTCTTGAGAGAAAATGACTCATTCATTTAAAATGAACTTTACCAGGAGCAAACAGAGAACACTCTATGCTCTGTGGATAAAAAAAGTTGATTATTCACAGATAAAACACAGTGGTGGAGGAAGTATTCTGACCTTTCAGCTGAGTAAAAATACACCACACTATAGTGATATTCTGTAACACATAAAAGTACTGCGTCAAAATTTTACATATATAAAAGCACAAAAGTATTAACATTAAAATATACTTAAAGTACCAAAAGTAAAAATAGGCATAATGCAGAATGGTCCATTTCAAAATAATACTATCATATAATCACTTTAATGTTGTAGCTGGTAAAGGTGGAACGAATTCAAATTACTCTACATACTAATAGGTGGCTTAACCAAAAATGATATATCATAACCTGCTTGCATATTTAGATTACTGATACAAAATGTAAAAAAAACTAAGTAACTAGTTACTAAAGTTATCAAATAAATGTACTGCAGTAAAAAGTACAATATTTACCTCTGAGATGATGTGGAGTAGAAGTATAAAGCAGCAGAAAATGGAAATACTCAAATAAAGTACAAGTACCTCAAAATTGCAGTTACATAGGCAACAGTACTTGAGTAAATGTACTTAGTTACATTCCAACACTGCTAAAACAGATGTGACAAACTGTGTGTTACCCCTTTTTTCTTAGAATTGTAGTGGTTGATTTGTTGTGTGAGAATTTTTCCTATCATGTGAAAGTAAAGTTGGTACGATACAGAAGCCTTGGTAAGGTGCATGGATGGAGAAAATATGTAAAACTTTAACTTCACTCTTGTTGTGCTGTAGCTGTGAACAATATTTTTCCTCCTATTCATTTAAAGAGCCGCTCTACCTGCATGATGTCCTCTGTGGCTCTGGAGAAATCTTTGTCAAGTCTGAAGAAATAACCAAGATGACGTCATCCGGGTTATTCCAGCTAGGGCTGAAAACAGAAAACAGATTGCATTACAAACTGGGGTTTGGGGTTGAGCTGAAACTAACAAATATTTTCATTATTGATAGGTCTGCATATTATTTCGATTAAGCTATTAATCATTTAGTCTATAAAATGTCAAATAAATGAATAAATAAAAGATTATCACAATTTCTCACAACCCAAGTTGTATGGAATCAAATAAGTGTTGGTGTGTTCACAAATAATTTTCTCACAGTTAAGTTTCTGAATGTGTAATAAAGTTTTGCAGCTGTAGAAATATTTTGTGCATGTGTGACAGTTTTGTGCACGCACATGTAATTTGTACATGTGCATTGCTTGTGCAAAACATGCTGAGCAATGAGCTTGGGACATGCTTCACAGCTGAATGACCAGGCAACATATTCTGAATAAAATGTGGAGAATATTCACAATAAACCTGTTTAAAAATTATTCAGTGTAATCATTTGACATTTAGTCATAGTAACGAGTTAGAGATTGATTCTGCGCTCATCTGATCGTTGTTGATGTTGCATGTTGATGTTGATCTGATGTTTTGTGGGACATGTTTATTTAATTATATATATGACTTGCAACAGAAAATATGAGAGGATCAGAAAGTTAGAATACAAGAGAAGGTAGAGGGTCATCTCGACCTGTACACACCGGAGCATATGAGTAACTGGGATCGTTAGAGAAAGAACTTCAGAGAGTCTTTGTATAATAAGGTGCCTGGCACAAACCGTCCAGAGAAGAAGAGGTGGAGTTTGTACAAAAGATGATGATTTCAGATTCTTTGTTAGTTGCTCCTGGGACCAGCTCGGTTTACATTTACTATTTGATAATCTACGGTAAATCTATTTCATATCAAACTCTGAAAACTGTTGTTCTCACAGCCCACTCCTACACAAGGCGGTGCATTTAAATATGGCTTCCTACTCACTGATCCCTCTACACCACTGCTGCCACACACCGCTGCCACTGCTGCTGGCAAAGCTGTACCTCCATCACTGCAACCTCCACCTTTCTAAGTCGGAGTCTGAACATAGCTCAAAGGTCAGAATGGTATTAATGTCTTGCTTGTGCCCACTCTTGTATATCCAGGGGGTGTTCTGCATTGCGCTCCCTGTTTTGGCATAAGATGCTGCTTGTCTAATCTAGGGTGCACCCCAAGGACGGAGCCCTCAGCACCAAACACAGCTGTATTTCCATTTCAATTCAATTCAATTCCATTCAATTCAATTCAAAACACTTTATTTGTCCCTGAGGGGAAATTAAAAGGCACATAGAGTAGCACAACAACACATACAGACAATTTGACAAGACAACATAGACAATAAAAAGGATGCTACATGATATGCATTAAAGTGCTGGAAGTGCTTAAGTCCATGAAAAATACTATAAGTTAATATAAAGCGCATATAAAGTGCATGGTGGAGATGGGGGGGCAATGGTGCGGATACTGAATCAGTGGAGTTGGAAATTTGTTTGCAATAAATGGTTAAATCTATGATGAGAGTGTTCCTAACTGAATTATTTCTGTGTGCACAAAACTTTTTCCACACATGCACAAAGTATTTCTACAGCTGCAAAGCTTTATTACACATTCACCAACTTAAACTTGTGAAGAAACTATTTGTGAACATCATTTCACAAGCTCAAAATATTAATAACCCTTATTAGATACCATAAAGCTGACATATATTGTCTTATTTTTACAGGCCAGCAGCCAAATCCCCAAAATCTTAAATTCCCTATCATATTTGACATAGAACAAAATAAATACTTGTACTGGAAAAGCTGGAACAAGTGACGTTTTTCTTCTTTTTTTCTCTTTCCAACATACCTGCATCTGAGACAGTTGGATGTGCGAACATCTCTCTTGAAACAAATGTTTTTTTTTCCTTTAAAAATAATGATGAATTGTGTGTCAAAATTGTTGCCTTTTAATTTTCTGTTGATCGACCAATCAATTCAGCTCTACTGTGGTGTTTTAAAGACATGCACATTATACATATTAGCCAGATATGGAACCCCATTAATATTTGGAGCTTGTGAGATGATGTTTACAAATAATTGCCTCACAGTTTGTGAATGTAGTGAAGCTTTGCAGCTGTAGAAATCATTTGTGTATCTGCGAAAGAGCCTTGTCGCTGCTACAAGATACAAGCACAAGTTTTGACCCTGTTTTTGTGCCAATTCTATCTCTGTGTACAAAACTTTTTCACACGTGCAAAATATTTCTACAGCTGCAAAACTTTACTGGCACGTTAACAAACTAAACTTGTGTGACAATTATCTGACAACATCGTTTCAGAAGCTCAAAATTACCCTTATTCTATTCCACTAAGTTGACACAATATAAATGTCTTATTGTTACTGGCCAGCAGCCACATCCCAACAATGAAAGACACAGAAAACACTTAATAGCCTATGTGTAATGGAAAAACTGTAGGCCTAACCAGTTAATTTTTGGCTTCTTTTTTTTTCTTAATGAAAAATGATGATGAATCGTTTATCAAAATTGTTGATTTGCTGTTGATTAACTGCCTGATTCAGCCCTAGTGTGGTGTTTAAAAGACATGCACAACATATTCACCAGGCAGGTTGTGTCTTACCAAAGACACTAGAGAAGCATCTGTGCAGCTTTATCCATACTGCTAGAAGTCAGGAATCTGCTGCTTAGATTGAGAACAGTCCCCTAACTTTACAGGAGTGCAACATTACATTGTTGGGGGACCCTTCAGTTCTTTTTTTTTTTTTAGGGAATATCAAGCTGTCATATAATTTATAAATCATTGTTTTGCTGTTGCAGCATCATCCTATTGAGAATATTATCTGCAGGGGTTTGAAGGTTGGTACAAATGCAACAAGAAGTCCATGTGACTTGTGGTACGGTCAAAGTTTACTGACTTACCGGCAGTGTTTATTGGTGCAATTTAAAAGTCTGATTGCAGTCCTATACACAGCCTCATACAATTAGATTTATATATCTGTGTGAGAATAAACTCAGGGTTAGGCCCTGTGGGGAGATAGTGAGGTCATTACACCAGCAGCACCTGTGCTGCAGCCCTGTAATGTTGACTACAGTCCCATAGGGAAGTGGAATACGGTCGATTTAGGACACACTCCAAGCAGGGTGTGTATTGATAGAACATTACTTTCTTAGGTATTTATTTGTTATAAAACAATATTTAACATAGTATATGTAAAAATTCTTACAGTGTAAGACTTCATTTGAAATTTGAAAGATCAAGTAAAGTGTTAGAAGACATGTTCCCTTCAGTTTGTCATGCTTACTCTGATTTGTGCTGACTGTGCATATTACTGTTTTTCATTATGTATACATTAAAGGAATATTCTGAAAGATATATCAGATATTAGAATAATAATATAGAAGAAAGAAACAAAACCAAAGAAATCCCTTTTCAATTTCATACAGACTTTTTATTTATCAACAGGTTGTCAGCAGAACAACAAAGCTGTACTCAAATACATTAAAGTTTTATAAATATATCAATAAATATGTTGAGCACATAATTTAAAGACATACAACAGTTATGCAGTTTTACAAACAGGAGCAGCTGAATGACAGCAAATTACTGGCTGCAACACACACAAGTAACATAAAAACAAGCACAGACTTGTTAATAAATAATATGTTTGATACAAACATAACATTAATGATTAAATCCTGTTGTCATTTTCAACACTTGATCGGGACATTCAGCAGTCCTCTGGTGTTAAAATGAAATGAGTGTTGATGACAGCAAATACTTTTTGGTACTCTTCATTTGTCTTCAAACAGCTGAGACTCATGAAGCAAATCTCTCCCGGTCTGTTCAGCGTTTTTGGCTGCAGAGAAAAGGAACAGAAAAGAATTAATTTGTGCAACTCTGCCATTTTCTGTTACATTATCCGCTTACATCCTGACACTAGACTATTTTGAGCGACCTTATATACTGTTTGATTGACCAGAACTTACTTGGCCAGGATCCTGTTAATCACTTTCTTCACCCAGGGAGCTTCGGGGTCAAGGCAAACTTCTTGGCCTGTCCTTTTCAGAGTGGCACTGTAACACCAAGCAAAAACCAGAGATACCGTCAACACAGGTTGATGAAGCCGATGAGTGAGAAAGACAGAATCTCAAAGAATAAACATCTGCACTGTCTAGATGGGTTGAAGGCTTTGAAATTAGGTCTTACATGATCTCAGTCTCATCGCAGTGGGAGTTTGCAGGTATCAGCTCCACCTTCTCGATGTGGCGACCAATGGGTTTGCTCTCTGTCAGGATACAGCGGCAGTGCAGCTCCACTCCTAGACTCCCTGTTAAGATGATAGGACATGTGGTCACAAAGTGCAATAAGTGTGTTGCATTGAGCAAAAGAGAGCAGCAGAATGTGCAACAGTGATTGTTCAAATGCAAAACTGAAGAGAGAGTAACTTGATTAACAGCATAGCTCAATATTGCTGCATTGAATTATCATAATCTTACCTTCACTGACGGCCAGGAAGGCCAGGAGCACCGCAATGGAGATGACAATGACTCTGCTGCTCATCATTTTGCCTTTTAAATATTCTGCCACAATTAATACTAAAAAAGAAGAATGCCTTTCAGAAAGTCGTCTGATGAAGTCTGAAGAATGAGCTTTTTATTCTTCTGAGTTCCTTTTCTCCTTAACTTTTCCTTTTGTTGCTTCAGCCACCTTCTCGCTCTGCTGGTTGAATCTAGTGCTGGAGAGCAGAGTCTCTGCTTTTAAAGCCAATCTCCTGGAAATGACTCACTTCCCTGGCTGAGGAGGTTGCGCAAACTGGGACTGTCAGCATCAGAGCGGGAATTTTACAGTGTAAGGTAGCTGAGTGACACCTCTGATTTATCAGGAGGGCTCATTTGTTAACATTTGATTGGTCACGAATGCAGAGGTGACACTTGGAAAAATACAGTGACTAAAAAGGTTGTAATGAATTCATTAACGTGACAGGAGTGCTTGAGACAAATTATTTGTATATTGGATGGCTGCCGACAGTGTGTTGCACCACTGCTCACACTCAGCTTATCTATTCATCGAGTGACAACTGATTCACAGATGGCATGTGAGAAAATGAACAATTACATACGATCCGTGAATGAGCGGCTGACGAATCCAACACTCAGGTTTTATCATCAGAAATTTCACCCTCAGGATGGAGATTTTTTTTTTTTTGTACCAGGACTCCATTCATGACCTTTGAGTCGGCGTGTCTCTCACATACTCGCACAGCTACTTGTTGTGTTTTAGTAGCTGTCTACAGCTGGACATCTACTAAAACAAGTTCCACACACTACCCTGCATGCACTAACATGCTTGTTGCTGTTAAAGCTCAAAAAGGTTCGCAGAACTTGTTAAAGGTTCAGTGTGTAAGATTTAGTGGCATCTAGCAGTAAAAACGGAATCTTCTCCCATGTGGCAAACGTGCAGGAGAGGTGGGTGGCAGTTGTCGCGAGGTTAGTGTCGACAGCGGATCTGGTTGACAAGTGGTTATTTTAGATTTCCTGTACACCCAGGGATGGGTTTTGCTATGGGCAATGTGGGCGACCGCCCAGGGCGCAATCTGTGTGAGGGCGCACGAGCGCCCTCCAAAAAAAAACAAAAACAAAACTCACCAGTTTTCTAGACTACCGCTCATTTCCACGTCAAGTTAGTGGAGTGGGCGCTGGGGTGCCCCTAATATCACGTTTCAACCAGCAGCAGAAAGGAAAGACGAATCCTGGAGGTTGTGGGTTGAACGGGGGTCACAGACAGGAATACGGCGGAGGTTCATAGTGCTCTGCGGCGCAAGATAACGGCTTACCGGCGACAGAGAAGTCCGACTCCAGGTCCAGTAATTTCCTCTTTCGTTGGCATCATGACTGCCCAGTAGTACCTGGACAACCAAGCCGTGGCGGTACACAGGTATGTGGCGTGTCCGTTCACATTACTCTTTGTGGCAGGTAACGGTCCACAAACCTCACCGCACTTTAGGGACTGTTCTTTACTTATAAAGGGACTGTCAGGGGAGGAGGGTGGCTGGTTGATTTTTATTTCATTTATTTATTTATCCCCCCCCCATGTTAATCAGTTATTGATGCTGTTTTTGAAGTATGAATAAGTCAATAAGTAATTAATCAATTTAAGGTGTAAATGTCTTAAATATTAAAGCAAAAGTCCTTTGTTACTTTCACGTTGTTATGGGGGAGGGGAAGGGGTGGGCAAATGCACATGTTCTAAATATTAGTTGCGATGTGTGCTCTGTTTGCCCCCTGAAATCTATGCAAATGTATAAACAGGTTATTTGAAGGTCCCAGTAACACAACAGTTCACAGTTTCAGATAATTATAAAGTAATGTAAACAAAGTTATGAATATCATACAACATTCTGCCAATAGATGCCCCTACATTCTACACACTATACCTTTAAGAAATGCAGTGTTTTCAACTCCATCCCAAAAAAAGTACAATCCACAAATTTGAATTATGCAGTTATAACAAGTGAACACACCTCAAAGAGAAGCTTTTGATATTTTGAACCCAGTTCATGCATTCCAGATGTAAAACACATTATTGCAGGGCAACTATTACACTCATCAAAATCGTCATATAATGCTGGCTCACACATTTGAAACAACAGATGCTGTGCCAAAAACTTTCATGGGACTGAGGCCTGATGCAACTTCAACATGCCCAAACACATCTGCCCGTACGTCATGCCATGCATTCTGACAAAGCAGAAGGAAGTATGGAGAAACTTCAAAACTGTAAGGGCTAATCTTGCGGTCATGACACACTAACCATGCAGTTGTTGCCTCACTTAAACAATACGTGCTGATTGAAAGATTTTATATGGGAGACACAATTATGTCTGTTAAAAGTGTGACAATTTTTATTGGAGATTGTCTTTATAAACAGGAACTAAATTAAATCTCAGCAAGGCCAATAGTTATGACCAGAATTCATAGAGAACCATGTCCTTCTGTGGTCATCTTAGACTTTAGGGAAATGAAAACCAGATGTGAATATCAGATTTGGTTAAATACAGGATGTGATGAACTTTGGTGGAAAGTTTCTGTCACTTTTAGGACACATATGAGCATCACAAGGTGAATTTGAGGGATGATCAAGGTCATATGTGTTCTTAAAGTGACAGTGGTATATCAGAAAGATCCTCCCTCAAATTTACCTTGTGATGCTGGGGGCAGAGTGCTAACATATATATCATTCATATTTTTAGAATGGAAAATATAGTGAAGTGAGAGGTGTTGAGGATGTGTGTATTTATAGTATGTCATATTTTCAGGTTCGTACTAATGGCAAGACAAATAAAGCAAACACTTTCAGCCTGTAACAGATATGCAAGGTTTCATTTTCTAAAGCACGATCAATTTTACACACACACACACAAACACACACACACACACACACACGCACGCACACGCACGCACACACACACACGCACACACAAAATAGAGGAAACAGGGTCTGTAGCATCATGAGATCACAGGGGAAGTATGATGACTTTTTTTATAGCATGATCCATAGATGTTTGGATATTCCAGAACTTCCCATTGACCTCAGCTAAAACTTTCAATGTTGCAGACAAGAAACCCACTTCATTATTGTAGATATTCTGTGGCTAAAACAAAACAACTGACCCTGCATTGTCATCACGATATATCGTTTACTGTAAAAGCATGTTACTATAAAATAAATATCGACAGTGCAGGCAGTGCGGTTGCACATAGAGAAAGCGGGCCCTTGCAAGTGATTCAGATTACCACCTTGGAAATATACCTGTGTTCAAAGAGGAATGACATAAAAAAGAATATTATTAATTTAAAATCAGTGACATTTGCTCTAAATGTCCTAAAAAAGGCAAACCCATCCATGCTTTTATTTTTATTTTTTTTATATAGTTAGTAGCTATCTAACACAAAATTACATGTTTAAAGACCAATCCCTGTTCTGCAGGCATTCATGGTTCCCTGGCAATGTTGTTTTTATTTTAGAATGTTGATTGCATTTTTATTAAATGTTATCATAAAAAAATGATGAAAAAAATCTAAAACTAAACTAAATCCAGTTCAGCAAAAGTGGGTTTAGAGCCGAGAAAATACCAAACAAGAGCAAAAATAACAACAACAAATTGCTTTGCGACTACTTTGGCACATATTTCCTTATTTAGCATTGGTAAAACTTGGCATAACATTGAGTAGTGCATTAAGTTGTTGCATCCACCCAATTGCCTGAAAAAATGTTGGAATTGTTGGTATTTGCAACCCATGGATATGTTACTGAAACTTTTCATTTCAACAACGCTGTGGTTAACATGTGGTTAGGTTTAGGCAGAGAAAACACTTGGTTATGGCTAGCCAAAGATCATGCTCTGGCTTAAAATACCCGGTTTTGATGGCACAATCCCCGCTGGAAATGCAGGAATGTCTTGGTAAAATATACCCGCTTTATATGCTGCTATCGCGGCTGAAAAGCAGCAATGTGTCTTATAAAAACAACTGCATCTTGTGGCACTATCCCCGCTGAAAAAACAATGACGGACCACTGAAAAACATCCATGTTTGGTTAAAAAGTAGCTGTAAGCACAGCAATGACTAACAGTCTTTTTGATTGTTGGTCTCAAACAGTGGTCTGCAGCTTGGCAGGCGTCTCGCCTAGTCCCCTCCACCTACCGATAACAAAGTCAGCTCATACCTCACTTTATAAACGTTAATATGATTCATATGAAACGTGCAAATGTAATGTATTCATGGCTTACAGAAACGTACAATACCAGCCATAGATGTAGATATTGGGAGAGACATATGGGACACGTCCCTCTCAATATTTAGAACGTGCATTTGTCTCTCCCAATGAAAGCTGCAGAGGACTTTTATTCTGACAAAATGAAAGGCATTAACATCATAAATTGATGGAGAAAATGCACATACTGGTGCATAAAAATTCACCAGAACGCAGAAAGTGTTTGATGCTAAAAACATTCAGAGGAGAACGCCCTCCTTGTTTCACATATGCTCCCCCTCCCTGCCACCAGTGTTGGAACGAAACCTGCAGCCTTGATACAAACATTTTCTTCTGGCGCCTGAGCTGGTTGCATAGCATTCCAGAGTTAAGTATTGGTAGAGTATAATGTTGCACATTTAAAGGGAGGCTGCTCTGTTTTGAATGGCATTCTGCCTGATAACATTTACTATCATCGCCTTATTATAAAATATGGTTTAAACACCAAACATATGCAGATGCACACAAAACACCACACACTGATACTGAATATGTAACACTGAGTTAATAAGGGTGAAAACAGGCACTGGGAAAATCAGGAATGAATCATGAACTTGTTACCGCCCACTCTTCCTTTTCTGTTTTTTCTTTTCTAATGTGTCTGAGAGGTAAGCTGATAGGTATGCTTGAGCGTTACTGTGGCGCTTTAGTGTAAGCATACTGCACTGAAATATGTATACAATAGCAAACAATAAGTTTCAGCTGTGCCATTGTAAATATTGATGATACAGAAGGAAGACTCAGATGCAGTCAGCCTCTGGGGATTCCAGGAAATATCACGGAGTTTTTAGATTTACAAACAGCTAGAGGTTGAAGGTTGATTGCTTCCCCCCCCCTCACACAAAACTTTGAATGGGGGCATTTATCTGTGGGTGGGAAGCCCTGCAGGAGTTTACATTCCACATGTGTGTAACCGTGTCTCTCTGACATTTAACATCATGCTAGGACAAGTTTGCAGGCTTGTCATAACTTACACCTATATGACAGAGATATGATGACACAAATGCTCTCAACCTTACTCTTGCATGTGCAGCACATAAGTATTATTGTTCAGCTTTTGTTTTACACAGCATATATTTGCATTGAAAGTAATAACTCAAATCTTTTATTCTTGTTCTTTGGTAGGATTGTACCCATTATCTACATGTTGTTATTCCCAGAAGATAATCTGTTACTTTTATATGTTTGCTTAAGGAAGAACAAAAGCAAAGTTGCTCTGGGATGTTGCAAGGCTTTTTGAGGTTACAAATCAGAGCAGGGTATTTCAAAATGCTCAGACACAATGGAGACAGAGAAGACAATCACAGTTAGTCACTTTGGCACAAGTGACCAGATTGTAGATAACTTCCTGCTAAGTGGCTGCAGCTGCAACAACGCAGAGCCAGTGTTAATACTAGTTGGAAATTAAAATCATAAAAAAAGTTTCCCAGGCTTGTTGTGGGTTACAGTAGAGAAATACCAGTAGTCTGTTTGGCACAAACATGCAATTTTCAGATTCCTGCTAAGTGACCTGACCAGCAACTTAAAATTTCACCCAGGTTTGCTAACTGAAACCAGTGCAGTGAGTTCCAGTAAATGTCATATATAAAATACTTCCTGAAAAAAAAGAAGCATGAAAAAAAGCTGAATCCTATGAATCTAAATGACCACTAATTAATGAGATTTTTTTTCTTATGGGAAACAATACTAAATGTAGTACTTTACTCCAAAACTAATGCATCCTCCTTTTCTCTCCAGTACTGCTAATGAAAAAAAAGATTGGTTCCTTGAAATAAGGGGAGGGACAAATGGTATAAGAGTAGAAACAACTGCAGAGGGAACAGCTGAGCTTTAATGTTTGCAGTCTACTGACTAATACCGTTTCTTATGAATTAGATTGTGTCTCTGACTTCAGCTTCAGAGCAAATATGTCTATCATTACTGTTGTGGCACTCCTGGTTCTCCTGACAATCCCTGAGGGTGAGTCTAATCTGTCATTTGCTTTTTAAATCGGAATAGTTTCGTCCCCGTATGAATGCCTTGCTCTCTTTGCTGCCAGCATCCATGCACTCTGTGATTTGGGTCAAGTGCCTGTTTGTGATCTGCATTTAGCAATCAGCAGTTTGCTTTGCCTTGTTTCTGTCTAGATAATTGACATCCTTCTCTGACCTCTTACAACCCCAGGTAAAAGTCTGGATCATCCACTGGTCCAGAGATGTCGATGCCTCAGCAAGGAGAGAAAGCCCATTGGTCGTTACATAGGACAGGTGGAGGTGAACCCTCCCAGCTCCCACTGCAAGGACACTGAGATTATGTGAGTGCTGGGGCCAAAGTTCAACAGTTGTTCTGTTAATCTGTACTCACAAAGCATGTCTGAGGTGTTTACCTGTGTCTTAAAGGGACAGTTCAATTTTTTTTTTTAAAGTTGGGCTGTACAGGGTATTCATCCATAGCCAGTGCATTACATACAGTAGATGTCCGTTGCTAGGTCCCTAGTTTGGAGAAGCAGGCTAAAGTCCAACACAGAGACTAAGCAATGTACAGCTATGGATGGGGGCCAGCACCAAAACAACTTTTAGCCACCTAAAAAAATGTCCTAGCTAAAAAAATCAATATCAGTGTAAATGCACGCTATATTGAGAGCATTTTCAGCACCTCACCGTTTAATCAGACAGCCCATTCCAGTGGGGAAGCCATTAACGGCTTTAGTTCCACATCCATGCTCTGGTAAAAGCAGCCAGACTCTATTGACAAAAACAGTCATTTTAGCTCGCCAAACACGAGAGCTGCTGGTCTACTGCTGCTTTGATCAGTTAGTTTGTTTGTGTTAATGTGTGACTTTTTTGAATCCACACAACCCCTTTTAATAGCCAAAGTCACACAGTAACACAAACAAAGTAACAGATCGAGGTGGCATAGACCAGCAGCTCCTGTGTTCACTAATGTTAAATCACCGTTTTTCTCAATGGTGTCTTGCTTCATTTTCCAGTTGGAAATCGCTGCGTGACAGCAAAGTAAAGCAATGAAAATATTCTCAATATAGCGTCCAATTAGACTGATACTGATTTTTTTAGGGGGGGGGGGCTTTTTTAGGTGGCTGAATTACATTTTGTTGCTGACCCCTCCACAACAGTACATTGCTTAGCTTTCATGTCAGATTCCAACCTGCTTCTTCAAAACGGGGGCGTAGCAACTGACATCTACTGTTTGTAATACACTGACTATGGATAAATACCTCATACAACTCCAAAAAAATCTGAACTATCCCTTTAATGGGTCTGGTGTAAAATAACTAGGTCTTAAGGGGAATATTCCTGCAGCTGATGACTCTGACCTGTCTTTGATCCTGTAGTGCCACTCTTAAAAAGGATGGGCAAAAGATTTGTCTGGACCCTGATGCTCCTTGGGTCAAAAAAGTGCTTAAAAAGACACAGACTAGGTAAGTATATCTTTACTCTATTTGTGTGAATGTGGATAGATTAGATGAGAACAGACCTCATATGAACCAGAGGAATTTAGATTATTCATGTGGTACACAGATGATAGCAATATGACAGCACAGTCTCTGGCATGTACGTACACAAGAGGATTTTATTGGTTTAGTGTTGACCCAAAGGCAACTCTAGCTTTTTTTATGGCTTTTATTCAGTAAGTTATTCATTGTTTACATGGTTAGTCACAGATCAGGGGAAGATGAGGATGTTCCTGAATTTAAGTCCCCTTAAGTCACTTTTGCTTAACATTCAACTTTCCAGGAAGGTGGTTAACTATTAGTCACTAAGTGGCTAAGTGTGTTGAAAACAAGTGGCAGCAGCTTCCTCACAGACACCAACTGAGGAAAAGTCCCAGTCTTATTCATAAAAACTTCCTCTAACTTAGGAAATAAAAGCAAAGTTGAAATGATTAAATTCCATTTGAAGCCATGGTATTGAATTAGTTGCTTGTTTGTTTGTTTGTTTGTTGAATTTGTATTTTTACTTTGTGTTTTTTTAATCAATTCAGCAATTTCATATTTTGAATTAATGTCATTGTGATCATATAGTGAGAAAATAATCATCTGCCACCAATTCCATATCCAGTATGAGTATAGATGATTGTCTACTCTATAGCGTACTTTTTTTTCTCTGTAGGCAGACATCTTGAAGAACAAACCCTTTACAGATTTGGCTAAGAGGGAGAGAAGAACCTTTTGGACACATCTTCATCACCACTGAAGCTCAAGGTGGAAGCATGGATTGCACTGACGGAGCACAGGGAGAAAATGTTTCTTAATAGGAAAGCTTCATGTGGCAGCTGCAAGGTTGACCATCTACCCAACTTTTCCATTTCCTGTCAGCAACAAATAAAGGTGTGGTGACACAAATCTAGGTTTTGAGCAATGTGTTAAACATTGTATGTCTACTCACTTTAGATGAGATTTTTGTAAGCAATTAAAAGAATTGTATTTCAAATTGAATATTAAATGTAATTTTTTTTTTTTTTAAACTGTAGGGTAAATGCACAATATAAATAGTATATTGGTTTATTGAGCAGACTGCAGGACAGAATGAAATTCAAGTGTGGTGTCAGTGTATGATGTGTTTTATGTATCAGCTTTGTTTGCAAGTTTTCTATTCGCAGATTATAGATTATATACAGTAGTTATTTCTAATCATCAAAATCAAATGTATGCATGTCTTCAAAAAACATGCATATACATTTTCAGATTAAGACAATTTTTTTGAATACATTGTGACATTAATTACAAACCAATAATCTGTTAATGTCTCTCTCAGTCATTATATTGGTTACACTTTATATTAAGGTACACACATGCACCATTAACTAGTTTCTTATGAGCATGCATATCAGTAGCATATTGGCCTTTATTAGTCATTATCAAGCACTTATTAATGCCTTATTCTGCATTACCATATCTGACAACTACTCGGCCAGAGTTTCTAGTAAGAGTTTTTCCTCAATAACCTCCTTATTACTGCTATTTGAGAGGAAGTAAGAAAGTTGTTATACATGAATTACAATCTCAATGTGCTTTACTCAGTATGGGCCAGTCATTCTCCGTTAATGAGATTTAATAAATATGATATATTCTAATGTACAAAACAAAAAACTATAGGTGTTAAAACTGTCCAAATAAGTCTTTCTTACTCAGAATGTGTTGCCCATCCTTAAGTGAGGTCTCGCTCACAACTAATTCACTAGCAGTCTGACACTTATGAACCCACATGTTCCCTATTCTGAAGTTGCTTCCTCTTCAATTTTAGTAAATCTTTGATAGCACAATACTAGTGCAATTACATGATAGGGTATAACATTGTTTAACAGATATGTTTGGAAAAAAAATGTGTGCTGCGTTTGTTCCTCTACCACTGAATGAGAATAAAGAAGAATAAACCATAAAGTAACCCTTTCCTTGAAGGTCATGTCTGTAATGCAAGCATGTTCAGAAGACATTATAATGCATTCATAAGGCTTCATACAACTCTTTATAAATGTTTGTAAATATAGTGGTGGACTATAATAAATTCAGCATCCATCATGCTTCATACCTCCATACCAAAGTGGCAACAGTGTTTGAAAGTAGAATCTGAGTCCTGTGTTAAAGCACATTATAACTACCATCACTTCAGCCACTTACAAAGATACATGGAGAACTGCTCTAATGTATCAGAACAGATTACACATTCTAAGTTTCTGAAACTGAATAATGTCTTATAAACAATAATACACTGTGGTAGGGCTTTGTGAGCTTTAAGTGAAGTGACTGTATATAGCAATTGTATGATACTATTATACAATTATGAGGATTTATGAGCTGTATCTGCTGGCTGCAAGTAAAAACACAGCAATTATCAAAGCCATCTTTATTTTCCAGTTTTGGAATACTGGCTGGTCAGTCAATTTGCTTCTCACATCAAACATGTTATAAAAAAAACAAAAAAGCAAAACAAACAAACAAAAAACAAAACAACATACAAATAAGGCACATGCAAATGTGTCATCTTTTAGTGGAAAAATGTTTAATTTTAATTTTCTCTGTTGACTTTACGCTTCTTTGGGTTTTTGGGGATTATTAAGCATTTATAAAGAGCCTTATAAATGCATTATAATGTCTTATGAATTTGCTTATAATGCATGATATGGTAAATGGATGTGCATTTGTATGATCCCCTTCTAGTCTTTCGACCACTCAAAGCACCTTTACACTACTTATCACATTCACCCATTCACACATATTTACATACTGGTGCCTGTGGCTACCACACAAGGTGTCACCTGCTGCATACACACTCAGCAAATTGGGTCTCAATATCTTGCCCAAGGATACTTCAGCATGCATACTGGAAGAGCTGGGGATTGAACTGTCGATTTTCTGATAAGTGGACAACCCGGTCTACCTCCTTAGCCACAGCTATGACCTTAATAGAAAGCATTAACGACCATATTTATTGAATGTTATTAAGGGAAAAGGTGACACTACCACCTTATAAGGCCCATACTGAGCAAAGCATATGGAGACTTTACTTGTAAATGTACAGCAACTTCCTTACTTCCCATCAATAAGCAGTAATTGGGAGGTTATTGGGGGGAAAGTCTTAATTAATGGTCTAGTTGTAGAAAGTGGTAGGGCAAAATAAGACATTATTAAGTGCTTCATATGACTGATAAAGAACCGATATGCTATGAACATGCACTAGTTAATAATGAGCATGTGTACCTTAATATAAAGTGTTACCATTTCATGTTTTAAGTCATGATTCAAATCCAAGATTTTGTCAAAACAGTTGATTTTTCTCAGGTTTTGTAGAACATCTAGCAATAAAAAGAAATGATGTTGAAAAACATAAAATAATGTAGACTTTTTTTATACAGTATTTTAAATGTTGCCCAGTGTCACATTTTTCTATCTTTGAATTTATTACGCCACACATCCAAATATCCAACTAGGCTCTTTGTGCAAACCAAGTCACATCAACAATAATGATAAAACTCTGTAAATGGAAACCAAACACAATATGTTCAATTTGATTAAACGTGACATTTTCAGACTAGACTCCACATTAATCTCACCTAGAGGTCAGACATGATCTCTGATGTTGTCTCTTGAAAGGGCACACACAGTAACTCACCAAATGCTGTTTTCAGAGGATTTTTTTCCCTTAAAGGTCTTTCTTGAAGAGCACTGTCTCAATAAACACATCTCAGCCCCTTCACATTTTGTAGGTCCTGCATCGTAGAGACAAAAACATTGGCCTCTCCACTCTCCTCTGCTTACTTTTTAGGGTTTTTTCTGTTTGTGATGGTGTAAATACAATTAAATGTCCTGAAAATACAATTTGGTATACAACATTTTAAACAAGGTTTCCCTGGTTGTATTATGTAGAACAGGGTACCGGCGGCATCAGATTAAAATTCTCAGTGGCAGGACACCGCCACCTCTTGGACAAAGATGTACACCATCAGGACTATAATGTTTTTGTGTGGCTGTAATACACTCCTTCGTCCCTCATTAGCAGCTGACATTGCATGACTTTAGTGGAACATTACCCCAAAGTTAAACAGTCTTTCATCACTTACAAGGAAAACAGATGTACCTAATAATGAAAAGTGAAACAACAAGCCAACAGCAACAGCTCAATGCTGTTCCCGATCCAGCTATCAGCGAAGCAATCTCAATTCATAAGTGGTGCTGTTTCTGGCAAATGGCACTCAGTTCATGTAGGTCAACTGTTTAGTTGTGATGTTGTTTATTTAAAAGAAACTGAACTGAATTTGACCATTGGTATTATCTATTTCCATTTAATATCTATGATAGAAATAGTTAGAATCATTAAAGTCACCCCATTGATGCTCCGAGCTGTCATTTATCTACTGCAAAGCTTAATATTACTAGCTTACTTAAAACCTAGTCCACGTTTCCCCCACTTTTTTACTGTAACTATGTCAGACCACCAATGCGTACATCTTTACTAAACCATATTATTTTATATTCAAGTGAGAATCCCAGAATTTCCAAACATACTAACTAAATCCTGCAGTTCATTTCAAATTTGCCAACTTCTCCTGTAGCTATGAGATATTACCTCCAGCAAGTCCATCCACATGCTGGGGAGAAAAGGAAAAAGAAGTTATTAGGATTGTTGAAACCAGAGAGATGAACATCATCAACATCTACCTTCTCTGACATTCCCTTGGGGGCAAAAACAAAGAATGGCAATTAGTCCAAAGAAAAGAAATCAATTCTATTGTAGAATGGAAGGCAGATAAAGGAGGAAATTAAGAGTGCCTTGAAATTCTAGTTTTTATTGAGTTAACAAAATATAAAGTACCTTCCAATGTCAGCTAGCTCTTAATTCTTGCCTAGCAACAACTTTCATTTCAGATCCAGCAACTCCTACCTGTCCTGCATAAACCTGAGTGTTCACCACTTCCCATCACCTGACTCCCATGCCCATTTGCACGCCTGTTTTCCATTTGGTTATAAGCTTAGTAGTTAGCTATTTATACCAGGCCTTTCCCTTTGTTCCCTGCCATTGTGGTCCAGTTTTTGTCTCTGCCTGCTAGTGTTTGCCTGTTGAAATAATAACTAATAATTAATTAATAGTTTAGTATTATAATTATAATTATAATTATAATTATTATTATAGCACCTTTTAAAACAACCATTATAACAGATGAAAAAAAATGTATTAAGAAAAATTAAGAAAAAGCCAGATGGTAGAGGTAAGTCTAAAGAGACAATTTAAAAGAGGACAGTGAATTCTCTTGTCTAAGTTCCTCAGGTGAGCTATTCCAAAGGGTTGGAGCCCTAAAAGCAAACTCTCTGTCACCCTTATCAGAAGACCTGAGGTTACGGGATGGTGAGTAATGATTTATAAGCTCAGCCAGGTAGCTCAGTGCCATACCATGGAAGGCCTCAAAAGTCAAGACTAACATTTTAAAATCAGTTCTAAAACAGACAGGCAGTCAGTGAAGGGCAAGCTAAATAAGAGGAGACATGACCATGTTTATGTGATTTACTTAAAAGTCTGGCGGCTGCAATTTGGACACCCTTGAGTCATGTTTTGGTTAAGGATAACTCTTTGAGGATCATTAAATTTAATAAAAAATCTAATTCTAGCAATATTTCTCAAATGGAAAAAACACAACTGGGCTAGCCTATTTACATGGGACTTGAGACTGAGGTTGTTATCAAAAACAATCTCAAGGTTCTGAAGGAACAAGATGTTGAGCTAGAGCTCCAAGTGCAGGCAAATCTTGGCCTCAAGTGTGTTGAGGGCCTATAATAGGGTTTTCCATTTTAGAGGAGTTTAGCTGAAGAACTTTTACAGCCATCCAATCCTTAACCATGGCAAGGCAATAATGCAGTGATGATAATTAAGCTCCTTCAGAAGGTTTGCAGGACAAGTACAGCTGAGTATCATTTGTGTAACAATGAAATAAAATACCATGCTGTTTGATAATGTGCTGATAGGACAAAATAAAAGTGGTCCTATAATAGAGCCCTGTGGCACCCCACACATGGATGATGATTGAGAGGAGACAAAGCCATCAGCAGACACAACAACATTTCTGAAAGAAAAGTATGAAGAAAACCACTGGAGGGTAGTCCCTGAGATACCAACCCATGCTCTCAACCTGTCAATCGTAATGACAGGTTGAGATGTCTTTTTTTGCTTGGGAAGGTTCCTATCTGAATGAAATGAAGTCTTTAAGTGGCAGCCATGATAAGAGCTGGTCAAATTCTCTAAATGCTAAGGTGCTTCAATGCTTCCTTTGTTATCTCCTTTAGCATAGGGTACACTGGATCATCCTTTACAAAAGTAAAGGAGATAATGCTGTCCCACAGTTCCTTGCAGCAGCAACATTGAAAGTGACTCTCATCAAAAAACATCCACCGTTGCATAAATGGGTAAGTGTAGTCGGATTCTCTTAGCACTGCAGTTGTCTTTTCCTAAGACCTCATGAATTCTCCTTCATATCTTTCCTTGACCTCATGACATTTTCCATCAAGGTCAAGACAAAGTGTATAGGAAAAGAAAAAGGACATTCTTTTTCTGACTATTTGACCACCGTTCTCCTTTTGAGTCCAAACCTTGTTTACTAAGCTACACAGTATCTGTAAAATCACTGATGTATGGTCATCTTGTGCTCAGGAGCAGCTGAAGTAAAATTTTACCTTCAAAACCTAGTCAGAACAAGTCTGGCAAAGTTAGATATTTGGGCTACAGCTGCAAGTAAAAACCTACTTTGGAGATAGGTTCAGTCATTTTGCTGGGTGGACACCACTGGGATGTAAAAGCTGCCACCACCAGCTGGTCTCCTGCATCCTTCAGAGCCTTGCCAAAGTCCTCCTGTAAGAGAAGGAGGAGGAATAAACAACAGCAGATTGCACTGTATGTAAAACAAGGGCTTTCTCCACAACCACTCACTGGATGCATCTGAACATGTTCACACTATTACAGTAAGATACAATAAATGTTTCAGAACAGCACAAAGTATAAATACATATTTGTGCTGCTATGTGTGCTGAAGTTTGCACAAAGGCAGTGACACAATGAATAAAGATTACTGACACTACATTCTCAGAATCCATGTCAATTATTAGAAGGAAAAAAATACAAGATCAGACACCTGTCTCCTGAAGTCTTACCTGGGTTTTGATGATGGTGATCATTTTGTTGCTTGTCCCAGCCCTTCTCAACACACATACAGCAAGTCCTTTAAAAATGTTCAAACAATTACTGAATTGTTACAGAGCTTCATGGTGTTACAGAGCTTCATGGTGTTACAGAGCTTCATGGTGTTTTTGAAGAAGCTGACATACAATATATGAATGCATGAACACAATCAGAAGAAAAGTTACTTGCTAGATTTGAGGAAAAATGGTTAAAGATATCTTGTTAAAACCAAAATTACAGAGAAATATATACAAATCAAGCACAATAATTGCACTGATGTTATATGTTATATATATTGATGTTATAGCAAACTCATCAAGGAGTCAAAGGTAAATAAGTTGCACAGCTGAGAACAAGAATCCTTCCTCTGGCCCTTGAAGTTGGCAGATTTAAAAACATCCAACAGGACAACAGGTTGTGTGAATTATGGGAATCAGGAGAAGTTGAGAATTAATTAATTAATTTTCGTCTGTACTGTCCTTAATATGATAAGATAAGAATATCTGCACTTAATGAAATTTCTGTTCGAAATCCAGAAACGTTTCAGTGCACTGACGATGACAGAATGTAATCGTTGTTTAATCTTAATGTCTGTAGGGCTGGCTAACTTTGTTTCTGAAGCTTGGAAAAAACATCAGGGTGGTTTATTAGTACTGACTATGACTTATGTCGCTACTGTGGTTTCTGGTCTCTCTCTCTCTATTTTTTACGGTGTCTTGCATGCCTTTTTGGGCTGGGCATATTATTTATGCATGGCACAATAATAAAATAAAATAAAATAAAATAATCATTTATTTAAAGGGAAATAGTTTGCAAATGAGAAATGAGAAAGTGTCATTCTACATTCTTGGTTCAAAATTGTGCCATATTGTGTCTGGTTGTTTAAAAATTGTATTATATTACATTAAAATGTATACAACTTGAAAGAAACATCATATCTTTTCAAAACTGTGACTCTTGTTTTTATGGTACACTTTTAACAATATTAAAAAGTAGCCTACATGTCAGTGACAGGGTAGACACACATTTTATGGTTCATTCTTTCTAACTGTCGGTTGATAATGTTTTGACAGCGAGTGTGAGCTTGACTACAATATCTTTCGGCAAGTTGAGGATCTAAATGATTAGTAATCAGATCCCCACAATGGTGTAAAATTGTGAAAGGCTCTGTAGTAATACTTTACCAGGGTGAGGCTGGAGGCAGAGATGTGAGACGCAAGATGGGGTTGGACTAACGCGCCACCCGCTCTCTGTAGCATCAGCTTCAACCACACATGTATGACAGACGACTGAGGATAACAACGATGTTAACCAAACAGCAGTCTCCTTCCATGAGGTGCACGCCCACTTTTGGGAAGCGGAAGATAGACCACCTCTGTTTGTTTCTTGCCGTAAACTGGAAGCAATCGTCTGAACTCCATTTCGATGGCACATCTGCAGTCATGGGCTGTTATGAACTCTGGAAGCAGTGAGGAAAGACATGTAACGCCAGAGATATTATCTAAATATCCAGCAGACATGTGTTGATTCATCTAACTATGGCAAAGTGGTAAAAGGTAAGGCTTTAATCTATGACGTATACGATGCTTTCATGTGTTTGTTGATGTTGTGGCTAACGTTAGTTACACAAGGTTTGGAAATAGCTAGCGTGAAGTTGCCTCGCTAGCTAACCGTTATTAATTGTAGCAAACTTTAAACACAGTATTGTACGTACAGGTGAAGATAGGAGACACGTAAAGTAAAAATAAGGTTACAGAATTCGCGGCGTCATTTCCGTCATGTCTAGTTTGCTACGTGTTGTTTCCTGCTAAATTAATACAGTTTAGCTAGTTACAGTAATGGCTGGTCCCTGTAGCATTGACTGTTTATCTGTGTGGTCATTTACGAGCTCAGTTGTGTGTTATTGTTGGGTAACGGTCGACGCTCGCGGTTTCCTGTTGCCTAAACTGCGCGTGCATGTGTGCGTGTGACTTACTGTTTCCAGGTGCCCCCTCCCGTCGCGGTGCTCCTCAGCCGGTGTCTCTGCTGCCATGGAGGTGGGCAGCCTCCCCGTGGAGCTGTGGAGAGTTATCTTGGCCTATCTTCCGCTCCCTGACCTGGGCCGCTGCTGCCAGGTGTGCCGCGCCTGGCGGGAGCTCATCCTCTCTCTGGACAACACCCGCTGGAGACAGCTCTGCTTAGGCTGCCCCGAGTGCAGACATCCCAACTGGCCCAGTCAGCCCCATATGGAGCCCCCGTCCTGGAGAGAGGCCCTGAAGCAGCACGCCCTGTCCACCCGCACCTGGACTCAAAATGGGCCAGAGCTCCAATCCTCTGCCTGCCTCCTCTTTTTCCGTCGTAGAAAAGACCGCAGGGTTTGGCATGTAGGGGCTGGATGTGAGTTTGAGACCCTACGTGGTGCCCTTGGGGTGGCGGGGCCATATGATCGTGTCGTTCTCCATCCAGGGGTGTATGAAGAGCAGGCTGAAGTGGCGCTGAAGGTGCCTGTGGAGCTGGTTGGGCTGGGTCGATTGGGCGAGGTGGCCCTCCTGGTGTGTATGGAGCAGCAGTGCCCTACTGCCAGGCTGTGTAATCTGGTGTTCATGCCACCCTGGTTCTCCACTGTGGTCTACAAGGTGATGTAACAGCTTGTCATGATGGTTCTTGATACAGTAATGTCTCATCAAATGGTCAGAATAACTGCTCACCTCAGATATCATATAATCTATTATTTTGTTCCTTCCTTGCTTAATCTCACTCCAGTCACATTTCTCTCCTTGCTTCACTTTAGACATCATGGGGTCACGTCCAACTCGATAACTGCAACTTTGAGGGGGCTCAGCTGCAAGTCCGTGGCCCAGGAACCTGTCAGGCTCGCTTCTGCTCCTTCTCACAAGGCAGCTCCGCCCACTTGCTGGGCGTTGTGCTCAGTTTGTTGGACAGCTGTGACTTCTCTGGTAGTGACACAGCTTCTGTGACTGTTGAAGGTCCTCCAGTGTCAGAGAGGAACTGGGCTTGTAAACACTTGGCTGCCCTGGCCAGGACGTTCCCTTCATGTGGCCCATCTGGGAACCATAGCCCTCCCACAGCCCCTCCGGCTGGCTCCACAGGTGGGCATCAGCCGCCAAGTGCTAATATGAAAAAGGAGCATGTGAGCATAGAAGACTGGCAGAGGAGGACTGGAGTAGATGCAGTGTGTCAGGGCACAGTGATTGAAGACGGCTGGAGTGATGCCGACCACAGTGACGGAGAGGAGAACCGAGATGGAGGAGGAACTAACAACACCAAAAACCCACTTATATCGGATTACAAAATCTCTTGTGACAATCATGGCCTATCCCATTTGCTAAAGCCTCGGACAGATGGCTCTCTGCCACCGGCCTCCTCCCCGGATCCACCATCTGTGACCCCTGAACCCCTCACCTTTCAGCAGGAACTAGACAGGGACCCAGAGGCTCAGATGTTGGCAGCCTCCACCCTTGGCTGTATCCTCAGACGCTGCCTCTTCAGGGAAGGAAAGGGTGGCGTGCATTTGTCTAATTACGGACAAGCTCGGCTGGAGGGCAACATTTTCCGTGGGCTGAACTATGCTGTCCGCTGCATCCAGAACTCCACAGTAAATATGATCATTATAACATTCTTCAGACTAATGGAGTGTTAAATTGTATCTCAACACATTTAAACTGCAGTTGTACAATGACTTTTACAGGCTGCATACCTTCTTCAGTCATGTATCAAGCCGAGGAAGCAGCTCAGATCATGAGTAATTAAGCAGCGGCTTCCTTTTCTGAGTGCTACTTGAGCTCCCTCTCTTTCTCCCTTATCTCCTTCAGATAGTGATGCTTAGAAATGAGGTGTGTGAGTGCCGTGCATCAGGTGTGTTCCTGCGCCTCTCCGCTCAGGGCCTCATTGCAGAAAACAACATCCACTCGAATGGGGAGGCGGGGCTGGACATCCGGAAAGGGGCTAACCCTATCATTGTGGTAATTGCTGCTCCACTGTCTATGGAAGTCAAGGAAGAAACAAACACATTTGATAGTCAGTTGGCATGCATGAGATGATTTTGTCAGATTACCACTATATCAAACAGACATTTATGAAACACAATAAAAGTGATGTATAGAGGCTCGCATTTGATTTGTTTGTAAAATCAGTAGGTATATCTCCAAACAGCTCTTAGTTTGATCGTCTTCTCTGCTCCATTTTTACACTCTCATACTGTCTTTCATTTCACAGTGCAACAAAATACACAGTGGTTTGCGTTCAGGGGTTGTTGTCCTTGGCAATGGCAAAGGTTCAATTCGGAGCAACCAGATCTATAACAACAAGGAAGCGGGCGTGTATATTCTCTTCAGCGGAAATCCTGTGGTCAGGTGGGCTGGAATCCACAAACATCTAACTTGCACAGGAATGTGTAGTCCCTTCTACAGCTTGCTTCAAATGTAACACATGGGGTGTCACATGGCTTGATAATTTCACTCAAGCAACTTCACGATTACTATGCTGCAATGTAGTGCAGTGGTATATATATTTTGCTGCTATATATAACCTAGCATTTTACAGTAAGAGAGTGATATGAGCAGTTTTGTATTATGTAAGAACAGATGCTGGGTGCATTTGCTAACACAAACAAACAAGCGTTACCATTATTATAACTACTGGCTCTAGTATTATGGTTTACTGTAGCTTTGCATGTGATTTGTCTAAGTGGTGTTGCTGTACCCTAGCAGCTCACAGCTCACAGGTGTATTCAACAAATGTTAATGTCCTTGTTATGTTATATGGCAAATTTGGCTCCCCCCAAGGTTGACTGCATGGCAACGTCCTTGACATCAATATTTGCTCTTGGTCCACTCACATTCTCTCCTCACTCTCTTTCCCTCTGTCTCTTTCTCAGTGGGAATCACATCTTCCAGGGTCAGGCAGCAGGGATTGCTATAAACGAGAATGGCAGAGGGATGATAACAGGTGATAACATTTCACAAAAACACGCCATGTGGGTTCTTAGTTTCCCCCCATTGATTTGCTTCATATAGAAAGGAAAACACCAGTTATGGTTCTGAAACCTTATTTTTTTCACATATAAATACATTTTAATTCCAGAGAATGTGATCAAAGAGAACCAGTGGGGGGGGGTGGACATTCGCAGAGGAGGTGACCCCATCCTGAGGAACAACTTCATCTGTTATGGCTACTCAGACGGCGTTGTGGTGGGAGAGAGAGGCCGGGGACTCATTGAGGGAAACCACGTCTACTGTGTGTACTTTCAGCCTGATAATGGCAGACATAAGAGCTCACCTCTGCTTTCATCTTCACTAACAATGGCACAGATGTTTTATTTCTCTTCTTCCTATTGTTCCCTCAGGTAACAAAGGCTGTGGTGTGTGGGTCATGTCATCCAGCCTCCCGCAGCTCCTGGGGAACTACATAACCCATAATTGCATGTACGGGTTGGCAGTGTTCTGCAGGAAAGATCCAGAGAACATCGAGGCCAGGGAGGGGAACTGGCCGGGGCAGGATGGGATTGGTGGTGAAGCAGGCAGCGGGGAAAGGAGGGGGGTGGAGGGAGAAGGGAGAGAAGGTCAGGAGAACTTGAATGAAGAGGGGGAACTGTTTGCATGGGAGAGTGATCTGGACAGTGAGGATGAGCGCCACTCTGCCCGTCGTTCTATCAGTGTGGCCCTGGTAGAGAGCAACTGCATGAGCCACAATGGAGGTAATAGACATTACATGAGCATTACATGGTGTAAGTACACTCACTTCCTGTGTCTAATGTTCTCTCCATCTTTCCTTCCTTATTTCTGCAGCAGTTGGTCTGTACGTGAAAAGCAGTGAGCCCCTGAATGTTTTTGCTAACCTTGTGAACAGTAACCGTGGCACAGGCATAGCTGTGCTGCAGAGCAGTCAGCTGACCCGACTGGTTACAAACTGCGTTCTTGAAAATGGTCGAGGTGGTGTTACAGTGGAGAAAGACTGTAGAGTGGAGCTTCGTGGTAACGGCATCTATAAAAACTGCGGCCATGGAGTCAGTTTCAGTGGTAACGGGCAGATTGTGGAGAATGATGTGGTTGGAAACCGTGGATACGGGATCCAAGTCTCTGGCAGTGCTGATGTTAAGGTGAGATGGACTGAGGCGTGATACTCTTACAACACTGTACATAACATCTTCATGAAATATTAACACATGGATTCTATACATTTCTATGGTGTTATCATTTTTATCTTTAGGTATTGCGCAACCGTGTCCAGCCAGCACAGAGCTGTGGCGTCGCTGTGCTAGGGCCAGTAAAAGGTGTCGTCCATGACAATCTCTTGTTCCAGGGTAACCCTGGGAACAAAAAGGCACTGCTGCATATGGATCCTGGCAATGAAAGCTGTGTGTTGCGCAACAACAGTGTTCTAAGGCATAATAACAGGTAACTAGGCAACCAACAGAAAGTGCCAGAGATTCAGACCATCAGTGGTTTTACTGTCTGTACTTATTCTCCTTTTCCATCTGCTGTCAGTGTCCACACACTTAAGCTGGGGTAGGCAGAAACCTGAAAAAAGGCAAAACAAAACAGAATTTGAAAATGAACTCTCCTCCTGCAGTTCTCCCCTTTGTCCTAAGCCCCTCCCACCAAATGACCAGGGGCATATGAACACATTTCATACAATAACTCTGTTTCCCATACACTGGTTTTATTTAATCTTATTTTATAGAGTTGTGCGCAGGACATTCACTCAGCCCCTCCTTGCCTCACTCTCTCTGTATGTCAGACCACAAATGAGACAAGAAATAGCTAGCTAGCTGCCCCACAGTGGAGGAGAGTGGGCAGCAGCTCTGGACAAACTTTCGGTCAGCACCTGTAGCCCCTCAGCCTTCCAGCACCGGGTGGTACAGTGGGCTGATGGGCTGCGGAACCTGTGTAACAGCAGCAACAGAAAGTTTGCTGATCCAGTGGGGAGTTGGGTCTTGTCTGGTTCCCTGGAGCTGGGCTTTGCACTGGCTGGCTTTTGGTTGCCTCTGTGGCCGCTGACTGGGGGTCCAGAGCTTTGGTTCACTCAGTGCAATCAAAAGCTGTAAGCAGCTGTTTTCATTTAAAAAAGAAAGCTCTAAAAACTCACTGTACACTAACTACTCAGCACAGAATGGCAGACAGACACAGTAAGCCACCAGCTGGTCAACATAGTGGAGCATTTGCCAGCTAAAGACCCCCACAAGACTTGGTACAGACCAAAAGCTGAGCTGAAACTGAGTGAATATTGGACTTAAATTTGTCAGCTGGACAGAAACACAACTCCAAATGAATGATGTTGCTCTGTAAATGTTGGATGTGTACATAAACGTTTGTTGGCAAGTTCACCATATCATTTTAAAAGGGTGATATGTCAGTGTTGTGTTCATGACTTCAAAAAATCAGTTATTGCAGGTCTAACATCTGCACTGCTTCTGATCCTTCTGTCTAAAAACCATCTCATTTCATTTTACTGTTTATCTCTTTGCATTTTGTAGCACTCCATCTGCTCCTCCTTGGGTTCTGGAAAACCCTCCACCTCGTCCGCTGGCCAGCTCCCCTTCTGGCCTCTCCTCATCCCAGTATCCCTCCAGACTTGGAATTTCCATGACGACCAGGATCAGCGCCACTGTAGAAAGCGGTTGCCACAGTGGCAGCATGTTCTGTTCCATCTTGTGAATGCTGGCAGGCACTCAGAAACCAATATGAATGACTTTCTAAAGAGGTCAGCATCTGGTCGCTTTTGAAATGGTGTGCATCGTACATTTGGAACACTCTGACCTTCCTCAAAGAAGACCTTCCAAAATCATGGCCTCTTGTTGAGGTTGAGCAACTGTCAAAGAAGTAAGAGGCTGCTCTGAGTATAACCACTAAAGGGGTTATCCACCTTGCAGTACATAAGGGTGGCACATTTTGTAAATCTGAAATCAGACTTTTGTAATTTTATGATTAAATGCCAGTGCACTCATCAATCATGGACTATTGAAGTGAAGCCGTCATCATCCCTCGTCTTATTCAACCATTTTCATACTGAAGCTTTAACCTAATTGTGTTCTGTTCCATTCAGATTTCATATTCATGTACAGACCTGCTGTAGACTTTGTTGGTTTCGTCAGTTTGCTTCCAAGACTCGCTGGTTGGGAAGTGCACATTTTTTATAAATCCTAGCAGGAGTCAAAGGCTTTAGAGATGCCAGCTTCAACCATGCTACAAAGTACAGCTGTGCCTTGTTGGACTTTTTATTCAATGACTGGTTGTAGCTAGGGAAGGAGCTGTCATAGTGTGAAGTGTATATGCAAAAAAGCAGAAAAACAAAACAGAAAACAAAGCTAAACTTAAAGGGATAGTTTGGATTGTTTGAAGTGGGGCCGTGTGAGGTGCTTGTCCATTGTTAGTGTATTATCTGCAGTAGAGCACACTTCATTTTAAGAAGCAGACAGTACCACCATGAAAGCTATGTACTGCTTTAGACGGGCAGCAGCAAAATTTTAAAAAGCCATCTAAAAAATCTTTATCAGTTTAAGTGGATGCCATATTTAGAGTATTTTCACCACTTCACCTTGTCAGACAGCCCTCTCCTTAAGCAATACATTTTCACAATAGAACTTCTGTAATTCTACACTTTCATACATTCTGTAATTCTCCGCCAGCTCGATCAGTCTCCCTTTGTAAAAGTTCCTCCTCTGTATCGTCTTGTCCCCACAGTGATCAGCATTTTGCCGTTGTCATAATCACTGTTTTTTAATTTTCTTCTATTTGTTGTCTCTTCTCTAAACTGCTGTAAGCCTGAGCCAAACAGTTGACCTGCAGCATAATACAGTGCACAGTAAAGTTGCACTTATTTGTAGGAATATGGATGTTGAGGGTTCCCACGGTCATGGAAATCCTGGAAAAGTCATGGAATTTCATAATAAAATATTCCAGGTCTGGAAAAGTCATGAAATCTGGATCCCCTGGAAGTTTTACAGCTGAGAAAATGTAGTGCCAAAGGTAGGGGGCTATCTGAAGGCAAGGTAAAGCGGTGAAAATATTCTCAATGTAGCGTACATTTAAACTGGTAATTTTTCTAAGTGGCTAAAATGCGTTTTTCTGCTGCCCTTGTTCACAGCAGTACATTTCTGAGCTTCTATGTCTGCTTCTCCAAACTGGGGGTGTGCCAACTGAAATCTACTGAAGGTTAATACACTGACTATGGGTAATTAACTCTTACAACCCCACTTAAAAAATATCCAAACAATCCCTTTAAGCTTCTGCTTCTTGCACAGAGCTATTTACAGGTTAGTCTGTTTTTCAAATCATGTCCTGTGTGTTTTTAACATGTGATGCACCTCAGCTTTCTTTGACTTCATGAAATTCACTGAGGGATGACAAGTTAGCATTCCAGATATTGTCAACATGCTGAACACTGACACATCCACACAGACTCACCTGGTAATAGCCAATTATAGAAGGAAAAATGAAGCTCAGTGTGCAATATGTGCCGTTTACAAATGTGCCTATACGTTTGACTGTATCAGCTAGATGTTTTCTTTCATCTAGAATTTGTTTAAAGCTCATCACTGCTTTTTTTGTATCTTGCACAGTAAGCATTAAAAATGATATCATGTACAAGTCAATGTCCACCACTTTATTTGTCTACAAAATGCATTCATAAACAGCTCTTGTTTGTGGCATTTCCAATTCTTATAGTCCTTACTCTCTATCCAATTACTGTCTTTTCTCATCCTGATCTTCAGTGCATTTTCCTGCGTTTTCGTCGCTCCATGAACTGATCATATTTGACCAGAGGTAGAACAAGAGAGGCCTGCCGGTTTGTGTCCTGCAGTCTGGCCTCCTCAGCCTTTCCTCGGTATGGTTTAATTAGGGTCAGGCCCATTGACTTTGCTACTTCAGTCATCCTGTAGGAAGACACAAAAAGATCAGTCACTTCAGTGACATTTATACTTGACTTCCTCTACTAAACCGCATATTGAAAGTGACAGTTTTATGCGGTGTGATCATGTGTCAGCTCAAAATGTGATGAATGACCATAAGCAGAAAGAAAGCAAATTTTTTTTTTACATAAATACATGCAGCTGAGTCAAGACCACTGACCTTAACAAATAGTCTTCCACTGTTACTAAACCAGTGACTCTCAACCTTTTTTCATGTCAAGGACCCCTACTTGATACACACTAGGTGACAGAACCCCATTAGATAAGATTCTTTTGGATCTGGGTTGTTAGATGTACTTCAGAACGAAATTTTACAATTGTGTGCTACAGAAAGACAGATACATAACTTTATTGTCCACCTCATTGGAAATTTGTATTTTGCTTCCCTTAACACAACACAATACATGATTAAAAGCTTACAATTTTACAATATATATGCTACAATAGTATAAATAGGCAGATAAGAGCAATAAGTTGTATAAATAGTAAACAAGAGCACAGCTTATAAAACAGTAGTGTTCCCTGACACAGTCAGTCTGTGTTCATTGCCTGTATGGCATAGGGAATAAAGAATTTCCTATATATGTTGCGACTTGAGTGTAATGGATATGAGGCATGGGCAATTATATGTTTGGCCTTCCTGCATTCAGCACTGTCAAATATATTGCTGAGTTGTTTCTGTGACTTGCCAATCACTTTCCCTACAAGGTTGACAATCCTAGAAAGCTTGTTTTTGCTCTTTGCACTCAAGTTGAGGAAGATAACCATGGAGGAAGTGAAACCCATGATCAGAGTAGTTACTCTTATGATAACTCTTGTTCACATTGGGCTCACTTCTATAGTGAATTAAATATAGTGAAAATAAACTATTCCCCATTTTCTAGGAATCCCCTGAAACTCCCTCAAGGATCCCTGGGGGTTCCCGGACCCTGGGTTGAGAATCACTGATTTAGCACTAATATTGTGTTTATTAAAAGAATACTTAAACCCAAAACGGCCATTTCTATGTAAATTACTCATCCTGTTATGGTGACTTTGTGAAGACAACTTTGTTTTATTTACACGCCACCACAGTGAACAGAGAATCCAAAAAAGGTAAACATCTTTCATGAACTGAAGTTAACCATGTTTAACAACAACACTATATCAAAACATCAGCTTATAAATTCTTCCACAACTTGTGCAGTGAAATCCAGGTCTCGTTTATCCAGTTGTGTGGTCAGTACTTCCAAAACCCATGAATTTTCATTAAAACCTTACAATATAAAACACTTCCACCTACGCACAGCACACGTGTCCAGGTACGCTACTCTGCCGTGCATAAGATTGTTTGTACTGATGTGTTTTAAATAGTAATGTATAGTGAAAATGCATTTGTTCGGGAAGTGCTAAGCATATGACTGGATAAATGAGACTTGGATTACACTGCAAGAGTCGTGTGGGAGTTTGTAAACAGATGTTTCAATATAGTTTTACTATTGTTATACACGGTTCCCGTTAACTTAATTTATGAAAATTGTTCACCTTTTTGGATTCTCCGTTTGACGTGGAAGGACGTGAAAAAAAAAAGTTTTCCTCAACAAATTCACAGTAACACACAGCGAGTAACTGATAGACAAGTGGTCACTGTGCAAGTGAAGTATAAACATACTGCAACACAATTTGATACACATTTAAGAAACAATGCACGTGCATAAGTTTACAAAAGTAAATGCAGACTTGGCCTTTTTTATCTTACCTGGCCTCAGTGATTCCCAGGTCACGGTGCAGTAATGTGAGGTCAGCAGTCATGTGACTCATATGCAACAGCAGAGCCAGAGAGTAAGCTGCTAATTTGGCACGCATTGATGCTGACACCATGTTCTGGACCCTAAAAGGACAAGGTGAAGGTGATAAAGTGACATTTCTGTGCATTTATATGAAAGACTGAGAAGCCAATCCAGAGAAAATGTATTTTTAATAAAATCTGTGCAACAAATACACGCAAATATATTGGTAAACCTACAGTATGTGTACAGTGTGTTTGTAGAAAACAAATATGTCCAGGTGTTAAAGTGGTGCAAAACAGTGTAAGAGACAAATGTATAGCTACTTTTGTTCATAGTAATCTGAGATATGGCATGGAAAGTGAAAAGTGATTTCAATGGATTTTAAATAAATAAGTTTCAAATTTAACTCAAACAAATTAAATTCAAGGCATATCCTAGTGGTTATGTATTACATGTCCACATGGCACTTATTATATAAAAGCTGATGCTGTCCTTGCAGATACTTTACTAGATAAAAAAACATGCAAAAGTTCCATCATACCTGCCATTGTTAAAAGTCTCCATGGTGAATGTTTTGAGCAGTTTGTTCTGAATGATGCGAGGACAGCCTTCCTCCTGCCCAACTGTACATGGAAACATAAGTCGCAATGAGTCTGTGCTGCAGAGATGTGTGTAGGAACATTTTTAATAAATTTATGATGAAGGCAAACAACATGACTTACACTTGCGGGTGACGTTCTTCTGCCGTGCCAGTTTGAAGACCATAGAAAGGTAAAAGGCACAGCGTGCTGTTTTATCTCTGGCTTCTTCCACGGCAGTTGGCATGTTCTCCAGGAGCTTTACAACACACAAGCACCTTACATAAAAAGGAAAAGTAGAAATAAAAGTGAGAATGCAAAGACACAAAATGTAAATGTCTCAGTGAGCATGAGCCCTTTATCACCCTACCCTCCATCATCTCTCATCTTCTGCAGCTCCTCAGAGGTGAGTGCAGCCATCTTGGAGCCAGCCTGTTCCAAAGCCCCAAACTCCACAGGACTCAGGACTGTGGATATTAATTAAGGATGGAGATATGAAAAAAACTACTCTGCTGCAACCTTACACCTCCAACTACATTATCTGTTCCGCCATCTACAGTTTTCGCATCCCATTATTAACAAAAACACACACACACACACACACACACACAAAATGAAGGATACGATCGTCAAATAGGTAGACGTTCTCAGGTTTGTCAGCGTTTGCATTGCAGGGAGGCAGATGGAGAGCCAGGTCTCCCTGGGCCTCTGTCTCAGCCACTTCCTGTTGTAGAGCTGAGGGGAAAAGACAAGATAAATATGATAAACAAATTGACACAAGAACAGTACTCTGTAAAGGCTGAATTCAAAGATAGGTATTGTCCGAGCAAGTGTGTCGAAGGTAGGGAAGGGGCCACTGGCCCCCCACTTTACGCCCCTGGCAGACATTCACCACTGACTCCAGTCTCCATAACTGCATGTAACTTACCTTCCAGACCCTTCTGGTCGATCACGTTGGTGGCAGCCTTAGCCACTGCTTGATGCAGGGTATCACTGCCCACCTGATTCAGCCTGCGGGAGCTCAGAGCTCTCTTCTGTTTGTTGGTGCCAAACGCCTCAATCAATGAGTCAACCTAAAAACAAAATGTTACAGTAAGACATTAGTGCCAACTTCATTCTTATCTGAGCCCATTCTTGTCTTGTGATGAGGAAAACAGGCCAGATCAAATCATCGTACCTTCTCTCTGTAAGTCTGAGTAGTGTCCTGGGGCTTTGCAGCCTCTGTTGTCTCTCCTGGTATAGCAGGCTGCATGTTGAAGATCTGAGCACTGTGCACCTCCATTTGCATTGTCTGTCTGTTCAGCACTCCGACATAATATCTGAACAGATACCAAACATCACACTCAATACTTCTCTCCACGGTGGCAGTTGTGCAGAAGTCACACATCTAAAAAGAAGCTACTTAAACCTACTTGCAAAGGCTGTTGCATCTCATGGACCCCGCTCCAAAATTATTCCCAACATAGGACAGTCTGTTTGTTTCAGCAACCTGGACAGACAAAACAGAAGCAAAGCAGTCATCAAAGAGCTTCAAGTAGAGCTGCACAACCTGAAAGAGTCTTCTGGATGTAAGGTACAGTGACAATACATAGTGCTGAGGATGAATGCAGTCCGCTATCTTTCTCACCATTATCCGTCTGCTCTTTTTTCTGGGGTTACTCTCATCTGTGTTCTTGTACATGGTTATGTCCAGTTTGCCTGCATTTTTCACGCTGCCGTTTGAGAAGCGGACTGTGAAAAAAAGATAAACCAAAGTCATGAATAACGTTATACTCACGCTGTTTCCCCTCCTGAGATATTTAACGTCAGGCACAACACTGAACAGCTAGCTCTGTTGCTAGCACCCACGTGTGCAGTGCAAACAAGTGTTTAAAATAGAGAAAGTGAGCACGACCTAAAATTTCCTGACACAAATACAATGAAAATATTCTTCTAAAAGGTTTTCATAGCCAACAAATGTGAGACAGTCACCTATAGCTGCTTTGTCGGACTCCCTGTCCTGTTCACAACACACCAACGAGCAGGAGGCAGCCATGGTTGTTGTCATGAGTTTGACGCAAGAGCCTTCACTCCTCTGTACTTCCGTGTTCGCTTCACTCCTCTGTACTTCCGTGTTCGCCAAGAGTCTCGTTCAGGCCAAGATACAATCACTCATTGAAAACCGATACGGAATGTGTTCTTCAGTGCTAACTTAAGTACATTATTACTATGAGTACTATATTTTTAGACAGTTGTACATTATAAATCAATGAGGATTTATATATAAGTAACCGTATTGTTTTATTTTATTTCATTTAATTCTATTCAATTTAAATATTTTATATAGGTGTGTTTGTATATGTGTGTTTAGGATCAAGGGGCTTTAACTTACATTTCATTATGCAACCATGTGTTGTAAAATGACAACTAAATAAACCTTATCACCTTACTGTTGTTATATGAACTCTAATATAATTTATGTTATTTGATTTTCTTTGATCTCTTTGTAATTGCCATTGCATTATGATTCATGATACAAATGCTAGTATTCATACTAAAGCTGTTTTTTTATTGAAATGTATCCACAAACATAATTCAGCAGCTAGATCAACGTGCATTACATACAAGCCTTATTCCAAATCATGTAAAATATAGTAAATAAACAAAAGTAATATGATAATAACAAGGAGAAGAAGACAAAGAATGGAAACTGCATTATTGTAAATGTTTAGGGGACACACCTTAAGGTGAACGGGGTAAAACAAATGAATAGAATCCTATTATTCAGCAGATTTACCAGACAACAAATTAAACAAAAATTCTGAACACAATTATGTACATACTTTGTTGTTTGTTTTTAGTCTGCAATAATCTACATAATCATATATATTTATATGAGGGAAGTCTTCAAACATTTATTTTGTGTAGGCCTATGTGAAATTGCCTTTAATCAAAATCTGGTTTATTTTCACATACAAGGAATTTGCTTTAGTGTTTTGCTGCATAAAGAAACATAAATAAAGAACTGGAAAAAAAAATACAATGAATTGGTCCCTATTAAGATGTGCATTAATATAGACTGATATATAGACTAATGTAAGGAAGAGGACAATAAATTCCGTCTTAAACTTAGTTGATCAATTATAAAATAAATGCTTAACCCACATGGGAAGAGAGTAGAGTGTTTTTCCTCAGGATGAACTCAGAGGGTGAACACGCTCTATAATCTTTGGCTCTGAAGCTGCAACAGCGACACCCTGTGGTGAAACGTGTAACTGCAACCCTTCACCTCGGCGAGGTCACGGGTATGGAAGTGAAGCACAGCGCCACCCTGTGAGTCTGGTTGGGAAAACCCGTCTGAGTGTAATCAATGATTGCAGATTATAACAAGCGTATCGGACCCGGATAACGACTGGCACTCGTTGTATGCTTTATTGACGGTAGTTGTTTATCTGACGGTGACTGGGGGGTGACCCTGACAGACAGCTACTCGAGACAAACGGTCACCGCGAGTCGCACATCAGTGGCAGCTCTCGCCCCCACAGACAAACCATTCAATGCGAGCAAAGTGTCAGGTAGTGGGACCGCAGGGGACGTGTGGGATGTAACAGGAGAAATGTTAGCCAGCTTTTGTTACATTTAATGGGGGAAAAAGCTGCTTCGATATAAACGAGCGGTGCGGACAGCTGACCGTATGCTACTGTATCTGTTGTAGCTACGTTAATTTGCTGGTCAGCAGCCAGCTAACTTTAGCCTTGTCAGTCTGTGGTCAGGGCCTCTTGTTTCTGCCTCTTGTCACCTGCGCTTCGGGAAATTCAAGGTAATGCTAGTTAATACTAGCTCTCTTATCTTACCGTCATAACAATAGAATGCTATGGTAACGTAGCTAGTTACTTTAACTAGCTAACTGGTCATGTGTTAGCCAAACTGGACTTGTTAGCTACATCCATCCCATCTGACGCTTCACGCTATCCTCTGTAGCTAACTTACTGTGTTATCAATGCGCTAGTAACGCTAACAGCAAATAGTTGGACTGACTAAAGTGTGAGTTATTTCACAGCATATTAAATAACAACAGTAAGGAATTTAACCAACTGTAAAACATAGCTTTGTGTCCCCATTGTTTAATAATCTCACTGGAATTTGTTGAAGGCCATCTTAATCTGTCGGACCACAGAATAATGCCTCGGTTTAGTTATTTTGTACCAGTGCCCAAATAACATTATCAACAGCTTCTCAAACAAACGAACAAAACCTTCCTCACAACCCACATGTACTTCCATCCATACTGCACATACTGTCCTTTAGACTTCCATCATTTGTGCACTCTGTAAATCATGTTTTCGTTAGTCAATTAATTTCATCCTAACTCTGTAGTAAACATTATACAGGTGCTTATTCAAAGGTTGAAAGTTTAGAGTGTATAGGGGCTTAGAACATTATGATGGAAGTATTCCCATGCTCACTTACGTCTCATAAATTGTTAGAGCAATTTTTGGGTTGATGCCATTTGTTACACAAATTTGATGCTGTATTTAAGCATATTTGACCACTTGAGAGTTGATATAAATGGACAAAATCCACCCAAAGTATCGCATTAACACACCAAGACCCTGAGGAACACTAGAGAAAAATCCGTGCTGTGGTGTAGTATCAAAAACTGTTGATATTTGGAGATTTCTGTAAGACTTGCATTTTTTTTCTCCAAGGAGATGGTAAGCACTTATATTCTGGCAAACTGCTGGGACACCCCCTTATTGTTGATATACCTATGAAAGCCATCTATCCTATGAATGCTCAACATCTCTAGTTTGTGGCTATACAGCTTAATGAAGCTGTGATTATCCTAGAGGTCACTATAGGTCATTTTACACAGTGATATCTGTTGCAAAAAATGGTCTCACTATAATGAAATAGCTGCTGTGGGGGCTAACATGGTTATATATGAATAAATTTGGGCTTACTGAATCCACAAGGGTCTCAGCTATTTAGTCATACCCAATTTATGCATTTCTGAGACTGTTTATGGACCACAGTATGCAGATATATTCAAATACATTAGGCCAAAATAACACATCTGTACTGCATGCAAAGAGCTGCATGGTTTTTGCCCTAAACTGCATGGGATTAGAATACAGTGGACATATCTGTAAAGGGTCGACTTGATTTTCATTCAGATATCCTCAGGTGAGAGGCTAAATTTTGGCGAGGGAGAACCAGCATGGCCATCTTCACAGCGATTCCTTGACTTAACTTTGGAGTGTTAAAGATGTTTGTCATTGTCCATTTACAAATGACTTAAAAGATATCAAAACAGTTATGGATAAATGTTATGTCCATTGACTAATGGCTTCAGCTTTACGACGTATGATTTTTTCTCTCTCCCTGTTCAGCCACCTCTAACCTTTGCCTGCCTCTGTCTTTAGGGCCATGGATTTCCCGGGCCACTTCGAGCAGATCTTCCAGCAGCTCAACTATCAGCGTGTCCACGGACAGCTGTGGGACTGCGTCATCGTGGTGGGCAGCAGACACTTCAAGGCCCACCGCTCGGTGCTGGCAGCCTGCAGCACCCACTTCAGAGCCCTGTTCACGGTCGCAGAGGGAGATGCGAGCATGAACATGATCCAGTTGGACAGCGAGGTGAGGAACTTAACAGTATTATGTAAAAGAGGGCAAGAATGATGATATTCAATGATGGTTATCAACAGTGGGAGTTAAGGAGGGAGTGACTCCTCAACTTCAGATGATAAGTGCAGTGAGCGTATTTCAGTTAAAATTATTTATTTTAAAGATAAAGTACCAATCTTTTAAAGTGGGGTTGTTTGAGGTACTTATCCATAGACAGTGTATTACATACATTAGATGTCAGTCGGCCATCCCCATTGGATTTGGCTGCCTGACAGAAAAGTAAAGCTGTGAAAATAGTCTCAATATAGTGTAAACTTAAACTGTTACAGATATTTTTAGGTGGCTGAAATATGTTTTGTTGCTGCCTCCGTCCACAGCAGTAAATTGCTCAGCTTCCATGTCAGTACTTTTGCCAGCTTCTTCAAACTGGGTGGCTGCCAACTGACAACTACTGTATGTTGTACACTGACTATGAATAAGTACCCTATACAGCCCCACTTCAAAAAACAGAACTATCCCTTTGAAACTCTGTGATGCTACTGTTTTAAGTCATGGCAGCAAGATCAATCAGCTTCCTGTGAACTTGCAGGTGGTGACAGCTGAAGCGTTTGCAGCTTTGGTGGACATGATGTATACCTCAACACTGATGCTGGGGGAGAGCAACGTCATGGATATCCTCCTCGCAGCCTCACACCTGCACCTCAACAATGTAGTCAAGGCCTGCAAACACTACCTGACCACGCGCACCCTGCCTATGTCCCCCTCATCCGACAGACCCACCCATCACCACCCTCAGCTGGAGCAGCAGAGGCACAGGCAGCAGCAGCAGCAGCAGCAGCAGCAACAAGTCGCAGATTTGACAGTGAACCCTACTCTAGCAGCTAATGCTAACCTCGCGGCCAACGCTGCCACATCAAAGTTGCAGCGCTCCTTCCTCCTGCAGCAGCTGGGGCTCAGCTTGGTGAGCTCCGCTTTGGGCGGGATGGAGGAGGACGGAGTTGGAAATGGAGGTGGCGGCAGAGTGGTCGAACAGAGAGCCTCCTTCCCAATCCGACGCTTCCACAAGCGTAAGCCCTCTTTGGCCTTAGGGCTGTCAGAGGAGAGACCCAGGCAGAGGCAGCGCCCCTCTGCCCCTAACCTGGGGCTGTTAGGAGAAGAAGCAGTGAACGCAGAGCGAGAAGAAGGAGCATTGCTCTCCCCAGACTCCCACAAGATGGGGGATGAATCCAAATTGGATGCTGCAATCACTGGCCTGGTAGGGGTGTCCCAAGATGATCCTCAAATGCCCAGCCAGTCAGACAGTGGACATTGTGAGGGGGAGGACTTGGGGAGAATGCAGGGAGGGGTGAGGAAGGAGGAGGACATGGAAGACCAGGAACACCCGGTCAACAGAGCAGGGGTGAAGATCAAATCTGGGGAAGAGGAGGAGGAGGCAGAAGAACAGGAACAGAAGGTAAAGATGTGGCTTCATGTTTTTGTTGTGGTGACACAGTAACTCTCATTAAGCCTCATTCAACAAGATTTTTTTTTATTGTATCGTAAATCTCTCATTTTTTTGGTGAGGTACGTGTGTTCCAAGTTAAATTTAGCAAACTCTCTTAACTGCACAAACTTGTTTTCATAAATCCCCTATTTTAACCTGATTAATGCCATCCGTTAGTAAGCAGGTGTGTATATGTGAGAATTGATTATTAGCATAATGTATGCCCATAAATTGCTATACATAAGGCTACAAGCCACACAAGAGTTAAAAACAAAGAGTTACACACTGCATAGATTTAAGTCCTGCTGTTGGAAATCAGCAGAAAATAAACAAAAATCTACCAAATTGAGCGGTGTCAGTACTTACATTATGGGACATGAAACAGTTAGAACATAATAGGTAGCTGGCAGCTGTATGATACTATTAATGTAGTTGCCAATTATGTGTCAACACAGCAGCTCTGCACTGTAACAGAAAAGGTTTGACATGAAGTGATTCAAGGAGATGGGTAATAGTACAGCTGAATGTAGGTTATGGCACACTGTTGGGTGCAACACAGGCTTATGTCAAAACCCTGAGGCAGCTGTCACAGTGTGAGAATTTTCCTCCATATAATCTTAAAATAAAAATGCCCTTAAACCTCTCAATAAATCAGCGAGACGTGATGATGATATGGTGAACAGAGTATTAATTTTGTAACACGTTTAAACTGCACATTTATTTAGATTAATGTATTATAATTCATAAATCAAGCAAGTATTTTCTCACTGGCTGGTTTATGGTAATGGTTATTATAATGGTTTATTTTTCACAATCAGTACTTGAAATGTTACCAGAAATCCCTGTCATATTGAAAACATATTAAATACCATGTTCACTTAAACTGATATTGATTTTTGTAGGTGGGACTCGTTTTAGGTAACGAAAATAGGTTTTGTTGCTGACTTCTCCACAGCAGTATGTTGTTAAACTTCCATGTCCGTACTCTTGCCTGCTTCTCTAAACTGGGGGCGCGCCAGCTGCCACCTAATATAGGTAATATACTGGTTATGGATAAGTACTACCCCTCTTCAAAAGATCTGAAGTATCCCTTTAAATCATAATGCAAACCTCTCGAACCAAAAAAGAAATCGTGTTTGGATTTAAGTCAAACACTATTTGGAAGCTGTTTTGCGAAATATTTTCTTAAATCACTTGTATGTTTTATTAAAGAACATATTTCTCTGTACAAGTTGAGGCTAACTGACAGTCACAAAAGTATTTAACACATATGCACATGCAAATCATGCTGCTCTACTTTACCTGCTGTCTAAATCTCCTTTAGCCTGAGATGAAACTCCACCTTTGCTTTACATAGGTGGTGGTAAAATGCGAGCCGCTCAGTTCGCCGGAGCCGACTGATGAAATCAGTGATGTGACATCGCAGGCTGAAGGCAGCGACCCAGCAGAGCCAGGAGGCCGGGAGGAGGAGGAGAAAGCAGAGCTGAGCCCAGAGAGCAGTGACCACAGCTTCACCTCTGAACCCCAACCCAGCTCCGACTCCCTGTTGCAGCCCAGCTCCCAGCTACTCCTCAAGAGCAGCATGGGAGGAGGCGCCGGAGTCGGAGGAGGTTTTGGGTGTAGTAGCGGACTGGGTGGCAAACCTGGTTTTAGTATTTCTAGCTTCCTCAGCCCGAAGGATTTCGGAAGTGGGGCAGGGTTGGTTGCCGGAGAGGATGACCTCCCCAACACAACAACTGGCGATTCAGCTGGACATCACTTCCTGCTCAGACAGGAAGCTGCCGGGCCATCTGGCTCTGCTTCTTCCTCTCTTCTGAAGTCAAGCCCACGCGGCAGCGAGAGTCGCAACAGTTTTGGAGACAACCTACAAGCTGATTCCCTATTCCTCCGCCCACTCCATGATGGCTTAGGGAACCCTAGGGGAAATGGGGGAGGTGGGGTCGGAGGGCGTGGCGGGGTAGATCCTTTTGGTTTGGACTTTCAGCGCTCCAGTCTTGGGCTTCACTCCATGGGGAGACCAACGCGAGGAGCAGGGGGAGCCACTGCCGCTGCTCTTGGGTACCCAGGTTACAGACGTATTGCTCCAAAAATGACCACCGGCATGGGAGGAGAAGAAGGTGGTGTTCTCCAGGATGCCGCCTCTTCCTCCTCCTCGAGTCTGTCAAATCCTCTGCTTCTAAACAAGAGCGGTGGATATGAGATGAACAACAGCAGGCCCACCTCCCTCCCCCCACAGCTGACCCGCGCTTCAGCAGACGTCCTGTCCAAGTGCAAGAAGGCTCTGTCAGAGCACAACGTCTTGGTGGTGGAGGGAGATCGGAAATACGCCTGTAAAATCTGCTGCAAAACCTTCCTCACCCTGACCGACTGTAAGAAACACATCCGCGTCCACACAGGAGAGAAACCCTACGCATGTCTCAAGTGTGGAAAGCGCTTCAGCCAGTCCTCCCACCTGTACAAGCATTCCAAGACCACCTGTTTGCGCTGGCAGAACAGTAACATGTCCAATGCTCTGCTGTAGGCCTGAGGTCACTGCATCATAGTGGAGCAGGGCGACAGATTGAATACATTAGGAATCAGCGATGGGCTGAATTTAAAGTCAAAAATTTTTCTGAAGTTGTGACAGAGCAGCAGGATCTGATCAGCTGTTCTGTCCTGATGACAGACCAAAGATAGGGATCTCTCATCATGCATCTTATTTTCCAGGAGAAACCCACACTGTTAACTCGGCTGAAGTTATTGACATGCAAAGCTACCACATTCGTTGTTATGGATTCATCATAGAGAGAACTACAGATATACACTGTATACTCTCCCGTTGTAATCATGAGTGTATTATGAGGATATACCAGTTTCCTTGCATCTCATGAACCTTGCATAATAAGATCCGAGCCAGTGTAGGCTATGTTGTCTTTTTAAAAGGCATCATACGGGCTCTCTTATTCAGTGAAATTTAGATCTGGTGAGGTGATCCCTTGATGCCGAACATCTGTAGTTAGTGGTATACTTAGTGGAGCATATTTGACATACTAACACTCTCTGGCAGCTGAGCAGCACCAACATTTAGAACAAATATCATGTATAATAGT
Source organism: Epinephelus moara (assembly GCF_006386435.1). NCBI lineage: Eukaryota > Metazoa > Chordata > Actinopteri > Perciformes > Serranidae > Epinephelus > Epinephelus moara. The sequence goes on from NC_065510.1 coordinate 39,329,307, forward strand.
GTGTTTATGTGTAGGGTTTTCATCGCACATCTGTGAAACATGTAGCAGCATCCCACATTAGACTGTTGAGTCATCGTAATCTTGTGTATTGACTATGTCTTTTTCTGTGCAAGGGCACATATAGACTGTGGACTAACTGATTCAGATGCAGATCGGGTGCCACATATAATGTCTGTAAGTGGTTGTGTGGTCTTGATGCTCCACCCTACAGAAAGGTGGGTAGAGTCAGATGAAGTCCTGTAAGGCGGGCTGAGGTAATGCTGAAATCTGTCACTTTTTGCAAAAAATGGACAAGTGATATAAACCAGATTTTTTTATTGACTGAAGTGATGAAATTTGAAGTGATAAACATTGTCGCCTAGGACAGGCATAGCCCCCCCCCCCCCCCCCCCCAAAAAAAACAGTTCAACATTATTCAACATATGCAGTGACAGAGTCAAGTCAAATTTTTTACCTCTAGTTGCCTTTCAGTCCAAGCACCTTTGACGAGCATGATCAGAAGTGTTTCTGAGCACAGTTAAAGTTGAGAATAAGGGTCAGGGTCAGGGTTAGACCACAACCCTAGCCCTGAGTCACTTTGCACTGATGGAGCCTTCACACTTCCTGTGACTACAAACATTTATACATGTAGTTTGACAGGTTCAAGTTTTGGAGGAATGGTAAACTTTGAGTTGCTGTGATCAACCTCTTCCCAAAATTTGGGCTTGCCAGGTAGAGCTACAAAGTGCTGCAGGAATGAGTCCTAAAACCTGGAAATGAGTCAGCACTTTTTGCGCTTCCTGTTTCCTCATCTAGAAGGAAATGGGCTTTTTGAACTGGTATTTGGTTAGATGCCTGAAATATCGTCTGTGCTTAACACAAGCTCAAGAGACTTTCAAATATAAAATACATTAGTAAATACCCAACACATGAATTTTGAAGCTTCTATGTGTCTTAAAAAAGTGATGGCTCAATGAGACCACAGTGTGTCATGATGAAAATGACTTCACAGCCTTGCCGTGGTGGATACAGAAGAGTATCTTGCTAAACAAAACATTCAAATATCATTCAAATATCTTTTTTGTTTTGCCACAGAGGTTATTTTCTGCAGTAATCCAAGATCCAGTGGAAAATCTCATTTGCTTTGTGTTGAGGGAACCAGGGCAATGTCAACGTCCAGGTTGGCCTATTAAAAAAAATAATCTCTGCAGCATTATTTTAACCTTAATATTAAGTCCCATTGTTATGGCGAGCAATGAAGGAGAGAAAAGTTTCAACTTGCACCATCTTTGTACTAAAAGCTGGAAACAAATCTGCATTCATGGGCCTTGCGGTCTCTTTTTAAAAAAAAGTACTATTGATATACTACTGCATTATAATGCCATTTTAATACCTAGATATCTTCACAGGAACATGCGCTGTAAATGCACCTTATTTTGTCTCATGATGTGCGAAACTCCAGTTGTATAAAATATGGCATTCAGCTACTTTGCCTCCTTATTGGTCACTGACTGGATACGGCCACATCATTTCAGCTGTGGTCAACAAGTGTGCTGACATCAGTTTCCCTTGTCGCTGGTGTTCCTGTGTGTTCAATATGTGTGTTTTATTAAAAGGGCAATGAAGTTGTGCTGAGAGGCACAGGCGTCTGAAGCAGACAGTTTGCTGAGGTTCAGCACGGTTTGAAAAGTGCTTTAGAAATGTAAATATCGCACATTTGTGGTTGGTTTCATCATTTTTCTCTTGGAGGAGAGACGAAACAACTCCTGAAGAACTAAGCATTGTGTATATGTTTGCTACTGTACTTGATATCAGTGCTTTATACATGTCTCTTTATACAGCTAATGTTGCATCTGTTACAAAAGCACTTAGACAGATCATCCTGTTTTTATAACTAATACATTTACTGGAATGTCGAACTATGTGAAAACGTAAAAACATTGCTGTATTGCAATTATCCAACCCTACAAGCCCTTATGGGTTTTCCCCTTCTTTACACTGTCATCAGGATGAGTTTGCAAGCTAAAGGTTGTAGCATATTTGCTGGCAGGAGTAACACTCAATTTCCAATTCCGCAAATACACATAGGGGAAAATTCAGAAAAGATTTTACAGGGTCTCCTGTCATTTTTTTTAAATATTATTTTTTTTTAGCAGTTTTTTATATATGTAACTGGATTTTAATGTCTACCTGTAACTTTCTGTCATGTACTGTAAGTTTGACAACTGTGTTTCAATTGACGATTTGCATAAAATTGAAAAACATCACAGACACGCTGCGAAGGAATCCGAATTTGCAGCTCATAAAATAGCGAACTATAAAGGATTTCTACATCAATCCAGGCTCAGATGCCTGACTCCCTGCGTGTTGTAAATAAGAGCTTCATCGGTAAACAGATGGTTAATTGAAATCAGTGTTCATGCATTGTTGTAGAGTTCTGTTTTAGTGAACCAAAATGAAAAAGTACAATACATGTTTGACTTTCTGTATACTTTATTGCTTGCTGTATCGTGTCACCTACACTGTCAGTGAGAACCATGCGGTCATTGCTTCCATTTCTAGTCGGCACCTTATTGTACTGTAGAGTCAAGACACTGTTAGCCTGTAATCATTTTATTTGACACATACGTTAATGGATAATCTTGGCTTTTCACTTCAGAAGAATAATTACCTTGTAGGATGCTTCTCCCTGTAAACACGAGCTAACTCACTGTTAAATGACCCTGTCATTCTTGACACCATGGAGTCAGTAGCGATGTTGAAGCCTGGCCACAGAAATTAAAATGATCACTGACGGCTAAATCTCAAATCTGCTTGTCTGTGTTCCTCAATCACGTTAAGCCTCCTCCACATTCTGGAAAGAGGGAGATGCTCTTGAGAAGTACAGAGTTGTAGGGGCGTCGGTAGCTTAGTGGATAATACCAGCGCCCCATGTATAGAGGTGATGCCTCGCTGCAGCGGTCGCGAGTTCGACTCCGTCTTGCAACTCTTTGCTGCATGTCGTCCCCCTCTCTCTGTCTCCCCATTTCAAAAAGCCCAAAAAAATAATCTTAAAAAAAAAAAAAAAGAAGTACAGAGTTGTAGAGGTGATGAGGTGAAGGAGAGAAGTAGTCCTCCAAAATGGCCTCCACACAGTGCCCTGTCGAGGACTATCAAGGTGCTGTCTTCTACAGCTGTTGCGAAAACAGTTAATGTGAATCTCTGAAAATGCACTGACCGTATTTCCCCTGTATGAAATGCCAAACCTTTACGATATACAGAAGGCCTAAATTGATTACGAACGTCACTGCCTTATGCCCTCTAGCTTGAAAAGCCGGGCTTTGTTGATATGTCAAATCTGAAGTATCTCTGTGTTTTTTCTGTATACCTAACATAGTGTAACCATGAGAGGACTAAGTGTTTGTCTCTTTACTGTTGAAGGCTATGAAGACTGTACAGTATGTTCAGTTGTTGTATAGACTGAATAAAAAAACAGTGAAATTCTGCTTTGTTGCTGCGACATTTTTATGAAATATGAGCTGAATCAGGATAATCAAGATTAAAATGTAAACAAATAAGGAAGCATATCATTCCACACATATAAAGTCATAGTTTTATTTTAATTTTATTAAGAATAACTAGATACGGATGTCCCAGCATTCACTAGTTACAGTTTGAGTCCTTTGATCATCGGCTCCCCCCGCAGACCGAGGAGGAGGTTGTTTGCCGCCAGAGCAGACATGCCATTACGGGTGGTATAAGAGGCACTAGCAATATGTGGGAGAATCACTGTGGGAGGAGAGAATTGAAAAGACAAATGATAGGCCATGAGAAATGAGCGCTGTGATAAAGTGTTAGTGTTACTTTTTAAAAAAAAGCAGCAGTAGTTTGAGCACTAATACTCACCGCAGTTTTTGAGGGTAAAGAGTAGGTGGTTTGTGGGCAGGGGCTCGGGAACAGTGACATCTAACCCAGCTCCTGCAATCTGTCCAGTGGACAGAGCCTCGTACAGGTCTTCCTGGTTCACCACACCACCTCTGATATAACAGAAAGACCAGAATTAAAGACAGGAGAAGCACAGATACTGTAGTCATGGCCGGATTAGCCTGCTAACTGAAGATATGATTATTATGATAAATGGCTTCATTGGAGTCTTTAAAGCAAAAATTCAAATACTGATTTGGTCCCACTATCTCAAATGTGAATATTTGATGGGCAACTTAAAGTAAAAGTTCACCCCAAAATCAACCTGTAGTGCTATTTATCAGTCTAGACTGTTTTAGTGTGAGTTGCTGAGTGGTGGACCTATCGGCTGAAGAGATGTTTGCTGTCTTTCAAATATAATGTAACTAGACGGCACTCAGCTTGTGGTGCTTAAAGCGCGAAAACAATACACTTGAATAGCTCAACAGCAATGTCTCTTTCCATAAATCATTACCCGCTTACTCAAGAGCAGTTTCATGTAGGAACTATTTTCCTTCTACTGAGCCACACCTGTCAAGTAAACTTACACCTCAGCTGAGGAGGGCACCATTAATATTTAAACCTTGCGCTGTCATGGCACGAGCATCTTGTTCGTGAGTAGATGCACGCTTCCTTCTGCATGGTGATACGGTTGGTGGGCAGTTTTTGGGGTAATGCATTACAAAATTCATAATACATGACAAAATTAAAAGACACATTTCCTCCTTTGCCTCTCTCCACTGGAGTTACCTATCTGGCTGTTATCACTCCATCCCTGTCATTCATTTGGTACCGCAGTTGCATGAAGGGGCGGGGCTGTCCTCCCTCTCAGTCCTCCACTTACTGTGAGCCGTCCACATCCTCCTTCTCGTCATCATCATTCACCTAAATATTACTATCTGACCTGTTGAAAGTAGTTATCTGAGTAATGAAAGAATACTGTGTGACCCGTTCCTCTGTCTTGTCGCAGCTGTGTCCCGCCGCCACATTTTCTTCACTGATTCTTAGTCAAACCGCTCTCTGAAGGATTCTGACAGATACAAAAAACATAGAAAATCTAAGCTGTTCTGAAAATTTTAATGATGGATGAAATTTACAGACTCAGACTTGTTAGGCATGCAACAATTTCAGACCAAAAAAAACGGAGTCAGTGTGCAAAAGCCTTTAGCAGTAATGAAGTAATATAACACCTTACCAACAGGATTTTGGGTTCTAGTATTACATTTGCCATCCACGTGAAACAACATTACCCTCCTCCCTTTGTAATGCCTAATTGTTTTTCTGAGGTCATTTTGGTTAAAGTAATGTAAAAGTAGTGTTATAAGTAACATATTAGAGTAATATTGTAAAGTAACTACTTTCAAATGAGGGTAACTAGTAATATGTAATGCATTACATGTTGAGAGTAACTTGCCCAGCACTGTTGGTGGGTGAAGTTTGGTAGAAAGAACAATACCTACATGAAACTGCCTATAACAAGGTCTGAGGACTATATTGCTTATCATGGTTATCTTCTATATTGGAAAGAAAGCAGACATCACAGGTAAGGGGAGAAATATGTATTTTTGATTTTGGGGTGAACTGTCCCTTTAATGTCGCCAGGTTTTGATTAAACAAGACATCTAAGTGTGTTAAGTGAGGCTTTGGGGAAACACACTTTTATTAGTCAAGTATTTCATTACCTGGCATTGTGTACAATATGTGTTAAAAAGAATCAGTTTGTGTTTAGGATAAGAGTACCTGCTTGTGTTGATAAAGATGGAGGTATTTTTCATCTTGGAGAAGAGGTTCTTGTTGCAGATCTCCTTTGTTTCTGGTGTTAAAGCGCAGCACACAGCCAGGAAATCTGACTGCTTTGCCAGCTCGTCGAAAGAGACTAGACCAAGAGACAGTGCCATTGATGTTTTCACATTACAATCAAAAGGCTGACTGCAAATTCTCATTATATTCAATCTCATTTCCTTAAAAAAACAAACAGATCAGAATATTGAGTATCTCTGAAAACAGGACGTAGGTCTCTTTGACTAGTAGTATAGTAAATCTCTATTAAACCACTCCACCCTCCACCTTATATCAAAATAAAATGCTGGCATGAGACATCGTAGTGACCATGAATCTATAGTCCTTACCATATTCTGCATTGATGGCACTGGCCAGCTCAGGCCTGGGGGCCACGTCTGTGTAGATGAACTTCTTTACTTTGAAAGGTGCTAGACGCTCAGCGATAGCCACACCTTAGAGCACAAAGACAGCAGGTAAAGAGTATCTGATTTACAGAAATGGCTGTTGGACGATAAGCTAATGTAGATGTTGTACATAGTGTTTCAGTTGCTCACCAATCCTCCCCAGGCCAAAGATACCCACAGTGCTGTTGGCCAGCTCGTGTCCACACAGCCACAGAGTTCTCCATGTACCCCAGCCACCACTGACACAAGGGACAGATATTTTGTTATTGCATGCATGGATAGCTTTGTGTTTGTGTGTGTGTGTGTGTGTGTGTGTAACATTACGTCTTGGCTTCATGTGTGGCCTCTATGAGCCTCCTGGAGGTAGCGAGGAGCAGAGCGACAGTCAGCTCAGCCACAGCATCGGACAGAACATCAGGGGTGTAACCCACACGGATCCCTCTGGGGGAAAAAACACACACACGAACATTACACACAAAGCTATACACACACTGTATGTCACCAGGTGTAGTGATGGGCAAACTGATTCTTTTCACAGAATTGGTCCCTTTGGGTCAATACGTGTAAACGTCTTCAAACCTTTTAAACGTTGCCAACCTTTCAAGTTTTGATACTGTTAAAAAAGAAAGGTTTTAGTTTCTCTGTGACACTCCGTTACAGTACATGCATGTTCAACAGCTATTGCTGCCCACCCCACAAACCTCTTCAAAGCATTGATTCACTTCCCACTTGTTTGAAGATAGGCTTTGTAAGCTCAATATGACGTGACAGTCTTTGCTTTTCACTATCAACATGTTGTTTAAATGCCCTGAGCATTAAAATACTGTACAACATTTTGTAGCATTGCCTCCACATTACACCTTTAAGCTCATGAACACACCAAAGTAAGAAGAATGTCCATCCAAGGAGCACATGAATGAAGCATTGGCCTTGGCTGCTGGAGGTCTCGATTTGCGTCTTATTTAAGTAGTTGTTGTTTGGTCATTCAGTGCTGTTGCCACACTATGTTATAACATGTTTCTGATTTATGAGCTCTACAGGCCGATCTGGTACATACTAGACACTCAGAAGGGCCTTTCAAACAAATTTGTCCGTTCATTTTTACCCATCACTGACCAGGTGGTGGCAGAAATGCAGATATACACACATAACAACACTTTTGACTTTAAATTTTAAAATACAAATATAGCAATCACCTTTTCTTTAGCTCCTCCAAAGAGAGATGGTCAAAACCCACCGACATAGTACTGAGGACCTTCAGGTTTGGACCTGCAGGAGTATACCAAATATTACACAGGTACATTTGAAAGGGTTTTCATTGCATTCAGCTGACTCAAAGACTGTCCTCAGACCTGCAGCATCCAACAACTCGGTATCAATCTTCTCTGTCAGCACGCAGAGAAGAGCATCAACACCTTTGACCTTCTGCAGGAGCTCCTTCCTGGGTACAGGGACGTCATCTGAGTCCCACATCTCAAACTGCACCCTATGAAAACAGAAATCATGACTGAAGCTCCAAATCAATTCATGTTTTATTTTATTTACCATAGATGGAAAATTATTGGTTGCTATGCTTCAGCTAAAGCTCCTTTTAAGATATACAGTCTCAGTATTCCAGGCGTTATCACATATATACTGTATACTTTCATAGAAATATTTGGACTTTAAGTAAGACATTTCTTCAACTCTGCTGTGGGGGAATACCCTTTAGGCTACCAGTCTTATCTGACTAACCTAAGGGCAAACAGCAGCAGTCCTGTTTACTCAAAGTAAATGATGAACTTTTCTACACAAACCATTCAAAAAGGTATCACAGTCAAATTAGCTACATGACACCATATGAGATTCTACATAAAAATAATTTATTTGAAAAGACTTAAAAAAGGATACTATGACTCACTGTCCAGATTCACGGAGGATCTTCAGGCCATCTGGTGGGATCTGCCGGGTGACATACACCCGTGGCAGGGTTGACATCTCCCTCTGCATGTTGCTAGTTAGACCCCCGGGGATATTCAAAGGAGCAACAGCAATCCGCTGGAGCCGACGCAGTGCCATACGACTGCACCACATTGTAAGGAGAGAGTAAATCTGTCGGCAGGTGTTGGAGAGATGACAGTGGTGCTTTGGAGTTCAGAGTCTGTTGTGTGCATGTGCATGATTTTGGCTCTAGGTCAGGGGGAGGTCCTTGTGTGTGTCTTTGACCAATGTGAATTGAGGGAGCTGGGTGTCTCTAAAGTCTGAAGTTGAGAGATAATGTCACAGACGAACTGAACAAATAAATCTGAGTCAAATCTTTGTCCAGGTCATTCTCACTTCAGGCCAAACAGAATTTCAAGATAGATAGACCTAATGAAGAGGCACAGACTCTTTCACTCTCACACTCACTCTCTCTCTCTCTCTCTCTCTCTGTCACACACACACACACACACACACACACGCTTACTACTGAACACATATACAAACTAAATTACAGAAATGTAGGCCCATATCAGACAGCAGTAGACATTTGTCTTGTCTCTGTAACCCATCACCCAGAGGAGTCAATAGGATGTAAATGTTTCACTTGGCTGTTGACCTTTGTTTCTTCAAACAGCGGAGAACCCTAATGTTGTTTTGTGTTGTCTGTTCTCTCTGTCTGGCTGGGACTGGTTCAGCAATAGTTTGCTTGCTGACCATTGAGTTTTATGAATAATACATAATATTGTCCCAATAAGATGTCTAATAAATGTCTTCGTATCATCATAAAAATAGGAGAGATACTGCTTGCTTTCTGACTGATTCACCTTAGATTGAAAAAGACTGTACCAGTACCACTTAAATGCTTATTGGAGGAGGTAATGTCATAGCTGCGAAATCATACTACCCATGCTATATCATCCAGTTTTACAGGACCTAGCAACCTTTTTTCATCCTATTTACAAAACTGTACAAACATTTATTAATGTCATCTGTACATTATAAGTATCATACACATCCTACTCGTTTTTTATTCTTTTTTTTTTTTTAATAAGTCTCTTCACACCATATAACAATGCCCCTATAGTGTATTTTTGTCTGGGGTGATGAGTGATTTTTTGAAAATATTTTTTTTCTGATAAATATTCTGAAAATGTAATATTTGATATGTAATATTTCAACAATGGCAATAGAATAAAATGTAATTTGCTTTATATCTACATGTCGGATGGTAATACTTCCTAAAAAAAGTGAAATTTTAAAAACAAAAGTAGTCATGAAAAATGCAGTGACACTATTGGATGACCTCGGTCATGTGATTGCGGTAACCCGGAACCACTCCAAGTTTTTAACCAGTCACAACCATTCATTCGCTAGAGCTCGTCGCGCATACTGACAGGTAGCTACGCATGATTATTTGTTTAATTTTAGCAATATTTACAACGAATTTTTCATATTTATTTATAGAGTGATAATATCTAAAACAGCTGTCTACCCTGGGGAGTTGTTTGTAGCCCAACGTATGTGTCATCACTTTTAACGAGTTTATGACAAGTGTCCTCGCCACCGGCACCAGGCAGCAGTGGCACTCAGTGCTAGCTAGCTGTAGCTGCTAACGTTAAGCTTTCCTCAGCAGGTTCATGAATCCACCAGCGTTATTATGGCAGCTAACTGTAATGTTTGACTGTTAGAAGACGTCACTTAATTGCCTCAAGACAGTCACTTTACCTTTGCGCTGGACTGACAGTTGTCAGGTCAACAACATTGCTGACAACTAGAGTTAGCCGGCACTAGGAGTAACTTAGCCATTTAGCTAACCTACAGTAGGGCGTTGGTTTTAGATTATTAGCTACCGATAACAATCAGAACGTTTAATAGCTTTGGTAATCACTGTCTGATACATTTATATGTTTCAATAGGTAGAGCCGTTATTTCTCAGACAGTTGAATTCCCCCCTCTTCCCCTCCCAGCATGGCTGCAGACTCGATGGAGATTGACGACTCTCTTTACAGGCAAGTCAAGTTACTGTTTTCCCTTACTAAGGAACTGTTCGTTACTTGTGAGGGTGGAGGGTGTGTTGCAGAAAGGGGGAGGCATGTCAAATAATTTATAAGCACTGGACAGGAACCTATGTTTTTATTTCAGCTTAGGGGAGAGACATACACATTTAAATGATTATATTTTGTATTTCTTTTTTTACTGCCAATATTTAATGAAAACCTACCTTGCAAACTGCAGGTGGGTTTGGAAGGCATGACACCATTTATCATAGCCAGAAACTGTAAAAACAAAAATTATCGTTGGCTTTTCAAATATCTGACGGTCCTTGGACACATCATGTGTATCAAATGCTTTCATCTGGGGAAAAAAAAAAAAAAATCATAACCAAATCTGAGCTGAAAATAGTGATATATTTAATCAAAATCACTGCATTCTACATCTCATTTAAAATTTAAAAAATAAACAGTTTGCACTAACGGACCAGCATGCACTAAAGGAGTGTAAACTGAGGCTTTTTTCAACTCCTGAATTTTGTCTTTAACTTTCACACACCAAAGGGTACGTTTTAAAAATCCAATAACTCCTGTATGGTGGAGGGAGTGTCATGCATTTTCTACCAGTCATTGAGGGGGGCTCAAGGGAAAATAATTGTAGCTTCAGCGAGGCTCAAAATTAAAAAAAAAGAAGTCACATCCCAGCCACCCCTCCCCTCTGATAAGTGAAGCATAGTCCCTATAGAACTTGGAACTACAGATAACGTTACAACACAGGAAACTACAGTACTGTACTTTATACTACATTCAGCTATACTACACTTGGTGATCTATCTAGCACTTTCCCTCACACTTCCTTTTCCTTCCTATCTTTCTGTGCAGCCGCCAGCGTTATGTGCTGGGAGACAGTGCTATGCATCAGATGGCCCAGTCCTCAGTCTTCCTCAGTGGAATGGGAGGACTGGGAATCGAGATTGGTAGGTGAAATAACATATTGTTGCACAACAGTACTGTAATATATTAGATATCGTAGTATTCACATGGTCTGGTGTCACACTAAGCAATGTAACGTCTGGTTTTACAGCAAAGAATATTGTCCTGGCTGGTGTGAAGGTATGTGCTCTCACTAAATAACATGATCATCCAATATGGTGACAATATGTAATGTTACATTGTGAAGTGCCTTGAAAATTTGTCTTCCTGTGGAGTAATCTTTTGTATCTGTGTGCATGTGCGTGTACAGGCAGTCACCCTTCATGACACAAAGCAGTGTGAAACCTGGGATCTGGGCTCCAACTTCTTTATCCGCAAAGAGGATGTGTTGAGCCAAAGAAGAAGGTAATACACACCACAACACTGAACTGTTCCTCTTAACCTCTGATGTTACTTGCAATATTATATACTCACGTGTTTCCTGTTATCCACATACAAATACACACTCTTCTATCTTAATTCCTTTGTCTGTCTTTACACATTCTTATCCATCCTCTTACTTTTCTGCAACAGGGTGGAGGCAGTGTGCCCTCGAGTCGCAGAGTTGAACCCTTATGTCCATGTTGACATGTCTTACTCTGCTCTGGACAACAACACTGATCTCAGCTTTCTTGCAAAGTATCAGGTAAGGCATTTATTTCCAGTTTGTAGTTTATTCATTCATGGAGAACGGAAGATGTGATCGGCTTGGATTAACAGCAGCTGACACAGTTTGTACTAAAGGCACGGTCTCATGGTGTAAAAGGTTAAATGTCAATAAAAACTTCTTCAGCAGATCCCTAACCCTAACCCAATCCAAATGCTCCGTTTTTTTAAAACTGTCATATTTTAACCAGAATATGGATATATTGAGTAAACATTGCTCCTCAGGCATTTGAAATGCTACAGTTAAAGGTCAAAGTTTGAAACTGCCAAACCATCTTGTCAGATATGATAAAACATTCAGGGTTGTAGCATCCTTTTCTTATATTGTAGATAACCTTAGTTAAATGTGCATTGTTTTCTGCTCTGCGCTCTCCTCCAGTGTGTGATTCTGACTGAAGCCAGATTGAGTTTACAGAAGAGAGTGAATGACTTCTGCCACTCACAGCGACCCCCCATCAGAGTAAGTCTGGATTCCCCATAGTGGTTGTGCGTCACGGAGCATTAGCTAAGCCATGTCTTACACATAGGCAACACACAAGACAAATATTAACCAAACCTTGTGTCTGTGTATTAAGTAAACTGTTCTACCTTATGCTCTTTCCAGTTCATTGGCTGCGATGCATACGGCATCTGTGTGCGGGTGTTTTGTGATTTTGGAGATGAGTTTGAGGTGTCAGATCCCACAGGGGAGGAGCCCAAGGAGATTTTCATCCAAAGTATCACTCAGGTAGACTGAACAAAACAGACATTAGTAACAGTCTCCCATCTATCTATCTATCTATCTGTCTGTCTGTCTGTCTGTCTGTCTTCCTGTCTGTCTTCTCTCAGACATTTTTTAAATTGTAAAATGTGATAATGAAATAAATGCAGTACCATAACTGGCCCTTCTCTAAGCCCCGCCCCTTTGTGATGGTCCATCAAGCATTTGTTTGCAGCCCAATGTCACTAGCTGCACTCCCTGAAGAAATACTATATAATTTTTGGAAAGACAAAAGGCGAGTATCAGAATGAGTATCAGTGTCACATGTGCCCTAGGCACAACATTAAGCCATGAGTTGCTGAAAATGAAGAAAATCTGAAATGATTGCATTAGAATCTATGGAGCACAGCCGGAAAGTTTTCGAACCGTGTGTCAGAGTTGGCTGATGCTATGCTGTGATTTGCCCAGGCTGTGTTTGAGGATGGGACTTAGCAAAGGGTCAATTCAAATTTGGAAGTATAATAATGGAAATATGAGCCCACCAAGGCAGCATCTGTTCTAAAAAACACTTCTCTCTTTGAATTTGGACATTTCAGGACAATCCTGGGGTGGTAACCTGCATGGACAACCAACCCCATGGCTTACAGACAGGCCAGAGTGTTGTCTTCAGAGAGGTCAATGGCATGGAGGAAATCAACGGCACCGCACGGCAGGTTTCAGGTATTATTTCTACATTGTCAATGATAAGTTCAGTAAATTTGATTTTTTTTTAAAGTTCATCATTACTATTGTATAACACCAGCATACCCAATGGATCACAAATTTACACACCACTTAGATAAGCTAAACAAATACTCTGTTCTTAATAACATACTGGGTCTATTTGTCACATTTTCAACTGTTCCAAGAGGAGATTTGGTGAGGTATTTTTTAATAAGGTGAGAATTGTGCATTAATCTAATCTAATATGTGTGTCTGTGTCTGTGTGTGTCTTGCTTGAATGTGACTGTGTGGTATTAGTCCTTTCCCCTTACAGCTTTGCAATAGGAGACACATCCCAACTACAACCATATGCACATGGAGGTTTCTTTGTTCTGGTGAAAACTCCCAAGACCTACAGATTTGTAAGTCGACTAGTTGTCACATCAACAAGACACATCACACAACAGGCACATACCCTTTAAAATAAATGTATTCTTTGTGTGTGTGTGTGTGTGTGTGTCCATGCATTTATCCACTTATGTATTTCAGGAGACAATAGAGAGACAGTTGTGTGATCCTCAGGTCCTGATTCCAGACTTCAGCAAACCAGAGGTGAGAGTTTAATGCTGTTCCTTGAGACTGCACTACAAAGCAAGTTGAATGGGCTAGTTAGCCAGCTGATGTTAGGCAACTAAGATTGGGCGGTTCCACAGCTAAGCTCACTCTTTGTATCAAGGCAAATCACCAAAAAGCTTAAACTATACAGTATAACCCACTCCATTGGATCAAAACTATGAACCAATCAGCATTCAGGAATAATAAAGCCACCGTACCTTCAGGATCCCAACTTTGCCAAAAACACTGCCTTCACAATATATTTACATGTAAAGTAATACATTTGTGTACAGACCAATAGAATCACTTGGCTTTTTAGTGTACTTAAGTTGTGTGCTTATTCTTCTTTTCCTGGGTTAGTTTCAGTGAAGCCATATATCTCAAAGATAATCTCACTTAGTCAACTTAGCAGTGTGATACTGTTGTTTACAAATGCCTTGTACTGTACTGCTTATTTGAGTTTAACCAAGCTTATCCTCTCAATCCTTTTTTAAATCTACCCATCAGGCCCCGCTACAGATCCATGCAGCCATGTTGGCTCTGGACATCTTCCAGGAGCAGCACAGTAGACTTCCCAACATCGGGTAAACAAAATATTTCTCTGCTTTTCACTGTCTAGATCTTATCTGCTGCTCTACGTCCTGTACTCCTAACAGTGCCTGAAGATTTTATTTGTCCTGGCTGTGGTTTTCAGTCTGTGAATTTGTTGAAATGTGACACATTCAGTTGTGAGCATGTTACCTTTCTACCATCAGGTGTTTACAGGATGCTGAGGTTTTACTGAAGCTAACTGAGGAAGTGAATGCAACCCTCAGGAACAAAGTGAGCGCTTTTTTTATACATCCCTTATGATTTGATTGTCTTGAACTTGCAGAGATGCACATATATCCTCTTTGACAGACAATTGCACGCACACAGATGCCTTAACCCCACCTTTTCTTCCTCTTTCATTCCAGGCTTCTGTGAATACTGAGTTAGTGCGCTGTCTGTCGAGAACAGCGAGGGGAACTCTTCCTCCGTTAGCAGCAGCTGTAGGAGGTCTGGCCAGCCAGGAAGTTCTTAAGGCCATCACAGGGAAGTTTGCACCACTGCAGCAATGGGTAGGCTACTCTACTTGAACTGTAGACCTCCTTTCTTAGAAGTAAAATGGTGCTTTTTGAAAGTTCAGTAGCTCATTGTCTTTCAATATTTGTTTCTCATGTGTTTAGTTTTATCTGGATGCCATCGAAGTAGTCAGGCCTCTTCACTCTGTTTCTGCTGAAGAGTTTTTCCCGAGGGGTGATCGGTATGATGGATTACGAGCATGCATTGGCGAATCAATGTGTCTAGAACTGCACAAGCTTAAGGTCTTCATGGTAAGGGTTGCGCAGTACGTCCAAGACCACTTTTATGTTGAATTATATTAAGGTTTATGTCCAAATGAACCCTAAAATGTCTTCTCTTCCAGGTGGGCTGTGGTGCCATCGGCTGTGAAATGCTGAAAAACTTTGCCCTGCTTGGTGTGGGATTGACCAAGAGCTCAGGAGAGGTGGTTGTTCATTCTGCATTTCCTCTCCTCGGTTTGACTGTATTTCTTTATGTTTTGCAATATATCTCATAGCTTGGCTATATGTATCTAGTGAAACATTGCACTCTGCATCTGTCAATCCTCAGGTATGCATCACAGACCCAGACCTTATAGAAAAGTCCAACCTCAATCGGCAGTTTCTCTTCAGACCACATCATATACAGGTGAACAAATTCCTCATTCCCTTTTCTTCAACCTTCTCAACTGTAATGTCGTATTCCCTCAGCTTCACTAGTAGCAATGTGTGAAATTGTGTCTCTTCTGCTGTGCAGCTGTGTTATGTAGGAAGTAGGAAAATGTAAGATCGGACTGGTAATTGCTGATGCTGAAATACTCAGATTACAATCAGAGCTAAATCAAACATGATCGTAATCAACCACACGGACATTTACACACTTTTTTTCCTGATCTTCCTGTCTCTCAGAAACCGAAGAGTACCACAGCAGCAGAAGCCACTCGTGAAATCAACCCAGACCTGCAGGTGGATGCTCAACTCAACAAGGTGTGTCCAGCTACTGAGAGCATCTACAATGACTCCTTCTACTCCCGCCTGAACCTAGTGGTCACCGCGCTGGACAACGTGGAGGCCCGGAGATATGTAGATAGGTTGGTGCAAATATTAACGTGACACAAACTGTATTCTCCAAAGCATTCAGTTGATTTTAGCTTCTTTCCCATAAACAATGGCCCTAGAATGATTTTTATTGACTGAACCTACCCCTCGTCAGGAACTCAGAAAGAGCACGCTTATGAGATGAATGCAGGAATTGACAGACATTGAGTTTCTGCATATATTTTATTTTCAGCCGCTGTGTATCCAATCAGAAACCTCTCCTGGACTCTGGCACCATGGGAACTAAAGGACACACAGAAATCATTGTGCCAAATTTGACAGAGTCCTACAATAGCCATGTGAGTGTGTGTGTGTGTGATCATATTTGTGTTTTTATGCCTCCACACGGGTAACAGACGTGGCTAGCAGCACTATATCTTCAGGGTTTCCATCCACCCATCTGTCTGTTCATTTCTTGTGAACGTGATATGTCAAGAATGCCTTCAGGGAATTTCCTCAGATTTGGCACAAACGTCCACTTGGACTCAACAATGAACTGATTACCTTTAGGTGGTCAAAGATCACAGTGACCTCGCGTCAGTCCTGTTCTCATGAATGTGGGAAGGAATTTCTTTAGAATTGGCACAAATGGCCACTTGGACTCAAGGATGAGCTGATGAGCTTTGGTGGTCAAAGGTCACTGTGACCTCACAAAACTATTTTTTTGGCCATAAATCAAGAATCCATTCGCTAATTAAGACAACATTTGACACACATGTCTAATGGGAACAAATGACGAACTGATGACAATTTATATCCAAAAGGTCAAAGGTCAGCTTCACCATGACATCATCATGTTCTGCAAAAACTCTTTTTTTGGTCATTACTTAACATCATAACTCGGGAACAGAAGGGAACATTTGGTCACATCCTCAATTGGACACTAACACCTCCGTCCACCTTGAAACTGGTGACTGAATAGATCTTCTTGGGTTGAAGATGTGTATGAAGCATCCATGTTTAAGAATGTGTTGCTTCTTTGTGCCAACATCCATATTTGAAGCATTGTCTACTGTCATGGCGACATATCAGTCTTGACAGACGTGAGTATAAACTGTAACTTGACTGGTTGATGGAGGCATACAACTACAAGGCATAAGTTTTAGTTCATTCCTTGATTTATCTCAGTCTCACACAGACACAGACATTTGTTTTTACAGTGCTCCTAACTAAATCTATCCTGTCCTTTGCTTACCAGAGGGACCCCCCAGAAGAGGAGATCCCATTCTGCACTCTCAAGTCTTTCCCCTCTGTCATAGAGCACACCATTCAGTGGGCCAGAGACAAGGTCAGCCTGCTCAAAACCCAACATGTCATCAATGTTATCATTTTTGACAGTGTGTGACAGTGTTCTGTCCTGACTTTCCTAATTTTAAACTTTTCTTTTTTGGGTTTGTCTAGTTTGAGAATTCGTTTGTCCACAAGCCCTCCATGTACAACTCCTTCTGGCAGACCCACTCCTCAGCTGAAGCCGTGCTTCAGGTAAGACTTTGTACGCTCCAAGTGTTGTCTGACTTATTATAAGTTGCCTTTGTGTTGATCCTTGCCAGCAATGTATATTTTATTTGAAGATTTTTTTTGTGTGTGTGTGTTGTAGAAAATGCAGGTGGGGGAAAGTCTTGAGGGGGCATTCCAGGTCATTAAGCTGCTTAGCAAACGGCCTAGCACATGGGAACATTGCATCAGTATTGCCCGTTTGAAATTCGAAAAGTATTTCAAGAGAAAGGTAAGGAATTTCTTCCTGAAAATACATATTCATTCAATAGATTTTATGTACAAGTGTGTTAGAGCACCTCCACAACACTGACTTTGTTTTTATGTAGGCCCTACAACTGTTGCACTCTTTCCCCCTGGACACAAGGTTAAAAGATGGAAGTAAGTTTTCCTCAAACACGTTTTCCTCCTAAGTTATAAAATTATTTTAGTCATTTAATATGAAAACTACAGTATAAATGTAATAAACTTAAAAGCAAAGTAAATAGTGATTTTTTTTCTTCCCTTCTTAGGTTTGTTTTGGCAGTCCCCAAAAAGACCTCCAGCACCTTTTGAGTTTGACTTGAAAGACTCTTTGTGAGTATAATGCTTTTACATTACAGTTTAAGGCTTTCTTGTATTGTATGTGTCATATCTAAGCTCTTCAAACCCTCCTCTTTCCACATCAGGCACATCACTTTCATTGTCAGCACTGCACGGCTCTTTGCAGGGATTTATAACATCCCTTACTCAGAAAAGGTAGGTCACGTACACTCACGCCTACACTCTCATAATCACTTGCACTTACTGACTGACTGAACTTTTTCGTCTTTCTCAGGATCTCTCTGAAGAGACGGTAATCAGGGTTCTGTCGGATGTCAAAATTCCTGAGTACAGGCCCTCAGAGAAAGTAAGTGCCTCCATTGATCTGGTCTTTGATGTCTATTTAAGTGTAAAATGAATCCTAATCTTGTTGATTGTTGTGGACCTGTCCTTTCCAGTGTATAGAGACGGATGAGACGGCAAAGAAGCCTGATCACATGAAGATGCCTCTAAGCAGTGAAGAGGAGAGGGAGGCCATCATACAGCTGGAGCAGGCCATTGCTACTGGCAATGTCACAGCAGGTTCAGAAACACAACAAATAGTCAACAGGCAGATTTGTAGATGGACACTCAAAATGACAGCTAAATCAGAAACCTGGAGGGGTTTCAGTAATATGTGTTACAACAGGAACAGGCACTTTCTCCTTATTATTAGGTGGGCAAGACTAAATTACAAACACTGTAAAACTACGTCTAATAACCAGTGACAATGTTTGTGCTTTCACATGCAGAGAGGTTACAGATGAGTCCACTGCAGTTTGAAAAGGACGATGATGGCAACGGACACATGGACTTTGTCACATCAGCATCTGCCCTCAGAGCCAAGATGTACTCCATCGAGCCCGCTGACAGACTCAAGACCAAACGAATTGCTGGCAAGATCATTCCTGCTATTGCCACGGCAACAGCTGCTGTGGCTGGACTGGTGAGAACCGTTTACAATCTTTCCATATATGCTATTGATGGTTTAACTTGGTGCCATGTTTTTGAAGGACCTATAAATATTGGGCAATGTCATTTTCAATTCAAGAACAGCAGACTTTTGCATTCAGCATTATTGCTTGATACATGGTCATCAGTATTTTTTCCATTTCTTTAAATTTGACAGTGCAAATGACCTCAATGCCTGCCTCTGAGGGGGTGGGACCATGTACTTTTTATACCTTCACAGTGGCGATAGCCTTAGTCGGCGGCATTTTGTTTTCAGGTTGTTCATCCTTCCTATCCGTCCACGTGGAAAGTGATGTCTCAAGAACGCTTTGAGGAAATTTCGTCAAATTTGACACAAACGTCCCCTTGATCTTAACAATGAAATGATTACATTTTGGTGATCATAGGTCAAAGGTCGGCATCACTGTGACCCTGTCTATCTCATTCTTGTGAACACAGTATCCTTTTTTTCAAATTTGGCACAAATGTTTTCTTGGGCTCAATGATGAACTGATTTGGTTTTGGTGGTCAGAGGTCAAGGTCAGTGTGACCTTAAAAAAAAACTGTGTTTAAAAGTAAAGTGTACCATGCCTCATGGAAATGTAGCAGCAAGTCAGTTCAGCAGTATTCAGTAGTCTGATGGCCTGTTGGTAGAAGCTGTTTGTCAGTCTTGTTGTCCTGGATTTCACACTCCTGTAGCATCTGCCTGATGGCAGAAGTGTGAAAAGACTGTGGTTGGGGTGTGTTCTGTCCTTGATGATGTCATTGGCCTTCCTGATGACCGTGCTGCTGTTATGAATGTCCTAAATGGATGGGAAGGCTGTGATCACCTCAAGGGAATTTCTTCAAATTTGGCACAAACGTTCACATGGACTCAGTGATGAACTGATGAGATTTTGGTGGTCAAATGTCAAGGTCACTATGACTATGTGAACACAGTTTCTCCAAAACACTTCAATGGAATTTCTTCAAATTTGACACAAACATGCGCTTGGATTGAAGAATAAATTGATTCGAATTTGGAGGTGAAGGATCAAGGTCAGTGTGACCTGACTGTATAGATCTCTGTTGCAGAGGGGAAGATGCGCATGTAGCATCCATGTTTTCACAGACATGGATGTAAGCTGAGAGAGAAATGTGACCTGTGTGCAGAGGCGTACAACCACAGGGCGGTAATAGTTTCAGACAGCGCCAGACACACTTTGGTCAAGGTCTAGCCACCAGGCACCAGAGGGGGGCTTCAGTTTCCCTGTTGCATTGTCAGAGGTTAGGTTTTTGTTGATACAAAAACTTTATTTGATCATGAAGCGCAATGTTTCTGTACAATTCTCTGATTTATCAGTCAAGTGAATGAACTACACTACAGACTTGATTATTAACAGTGACAAACAGAGTGATGCTGACTCAACTCCGGGTCCAACCAGGGTTGGGAAAAAGCACCAGCCACCAGCCAAATGATGGTAAAATATGCAAGTGGCTGCTGGATTTACTTCACTCACCAGCCAAAAAAACAGTGGTTATCTGTTGAGAGGCTGGTAGATTTTAGAGTTCACCAACTACATGTATGAAATGTCTGTATCTGTATCGCTGCATTTTTTAATACACTATGATCATCTGGTCGTAGGTCACATCTGTTGTGGGCATCTAGGTTTTGTCTCACTTCCTCCCGTTTTCTTTGCGGTTCTTGCATACTTATACAGCTGAAGTTACATCTAGTAACTTTTATTACTAACAGCAGAATACCATGGGGAACACTGGGTGTTTTTGCCACCTTATTACAAAGTCATTAGTAATATCTGCTTTCTCACTGGAGCAGCTTCAAACTGCATTAGGCTTTGCCCATGTGTGGCACAGCAGCATTCTCGTGACGTCTGTCGTTTAATCAGTCAGATAGTGATGTAATTGGACAATGAGCAAGACTACTAAGTGGTGACTACAGAGACAGGCATCTGCATCAGACCCAAAGTAGCGCATACGTCAATACATTTTTTTATAGGCTATCAGATTTTGAAAAGTAAATGCATAGAAAATCAATATGTGGTGGTCAGTGTTTATATATTGGTGGGCCGTCAAAAATAGATCAGTGAATGGGGAAACACTGGGTAGAGCCAGAGATCGACCCTAGAACAAGCTGGAGACATTATATATAGATACATATATCTCACCTGGCTTAACAGCGCATTTGGATCCCCCAGAGGGTGCTGGAAAAAACCTTGTGTAGCCTGCTGCCACAGTGACCCAGCCTTTGATAAGCGGAGGATTAATGGATGGATGTTCAGACATGTAGTATATGTGTGTCAATATAAATAGATATACCCATAATTTCACTTTATTGTTTTGATGTCCTCAGGTGGCCCTCGAGTTGGTGAAGGTGGTTGGAGGCTACGAATTTGAATCTTTCAAAAACTGCTTCTTTAACCTGGCCATTCCTGTAGTGGTGCTCACTGAGCCTGCTGCTGTTAAACAGTCACACATCAGGTAAGGGCATACGTACAATTTCTCAATCTGACTGTTTCTCACACTTATTAAAATGATGACGTGTTTTATTTTTTTACACTTATGATCACACTTTGCAACTATTGTACTATAAAAACAGCAAAGGGAAAATCTAGTGACAGCTGTATGATGTCTTTCCCAGGGACAACATCTACTTCTCCATCTGGGACTGTTGGACCATCTTTGGCCACGAGGACTTCACTCTCTCTGACTTCATGAATGCAGTGAGGGTGAGAACCATTTACTCGTGTTCTACTTTGTTGATGTATTAGTCCATTCAGAGGCAGTTACCATATTATTGTATTTTCCCTGAGGTTTGTCATTGCTTCTCTGTAGTTTATCTTCTTCTGTCTTGTTGTTTTATTTCAGGAAAAGTACGGAATTGAACCGACGATGGTCGTCTATGGTGTGAAGATGCTGTATGTGCCTGTGATGCCTGGACACTCAAAGAGACTCAAGCTAACGTAAGTATTTCCTGATTTGTGATATTCATTCTTCTTGACCCCTGAAGAACACTGTGCCCTCCTGCTCACCCCAACCCTAACATTAGGGATCAGACTTACAAAACAGAACCTTTTAAGGTTGCAGGAAGTCAGTCTTTTGCTCAGAGACACTTCAGCAGGGTGGGTGCTCTTTCTCATAGCTACACCACCCTGTAGACTTTAACTTGATTGTCTGTATCGTTGGAGGTTTCCTGGAAAAGGCTAATGAGAAAATACTGTATTTGGGTAAGCATAATTTTAAACCAAACAACAGATGCACTATACCTTTACTCTGATTTTTGCAGGATGCAAAAGCTGATCAAACCATCAGCAGACCGCCGCTACGTTGACCTCACCGTGTCATTCGCTCCGGAGGCAGACGGAGACGATGACCTCCCCGGTCCTCCTGTCAGGTACTTCTTCAGCCGCAATGGAGAGACACCTTGACACCTTCCTAGATGTCGTCCTCAAACCTCTTGTGTCCTTACTTCCCTTCTTTCATGTAAATTGTTTCACCCCAATTACCTGGGCCTGGGCCAAGATCTTTCCCTTCAGGATGTTATGTGACGAGGGCAAAGCTCCTGGCCCCAACACCAGCCCCCCATGTACGTAACACAGCAAGAAAAGACCAGTGGTGGTCCCAGTTTTTCTTGCCTGAGATCTAGCCAACACAAGGCTGCTTGAGTAGCACTTGACTGTACCTGTGTACATATATTTTCTCTGTTCTGTTTTCTACTCTGGTGAAATGCACAGCTCTGCCTGTGTCAATGCCTTAATTGATTAATAATCTGTTTCTGTTTGTGGCAGTGAGTCTGACTAAAACTATGTTTACAGAAAACTGCATACGCCCAAAACAACCCCATAAGTCTCATTTGTGTTTTAAGTCTGCTTAACTCTAAAGGGGGTGGTGGTAGGGCTGTTTCGGCGGTGAGGTGGATTTGTAGTTGGTAGGCATCACATCCTCTTCCTCCTCAGTCCTCTCATTGGCTTTTGAAATTATTGCCAACTACAGAATTTGCCAGAAATAGGTTATCTCTCTCCCTATAGAAACAAGCCAATATTTGTTGTATAATTTAGAGGTGCAAAAGGTCAGTGGACAACAGCAAAATCACCAAAGATACTTATTATCATTGTGTCTTCAGATGATTGTTCTCTTTTATGATTAATATGACTGCCTCATAAAACCACATTCATATCACTGGGGATGGTTATTACCCAAACATTATAGAGCAACATACAGCAGCTGCAGCTAGATGTGCTTCATCACAGGTTGATAAACATCAGTTTTTTTGAGATATGCCATTGTCCTATTGATGAGCATCAACACTTAAGACAAGCAATTTAGTTACACAACTCCCCAGTAAATTGGCCCTGGTCCGGCAAGCTGTTGGAGCTAGCATGGAGCCCACACTGTCAATCTGCAATCCCTGAAGAAATAACACATTTTTGTAAAAACGAAAAAGTGACTACACAGAGAAGAGAAACAAGAAGGGCCTACAATATGCATTTGAAAGATATATCCAGGATGTCAAACTGACTCAGCAGTAAAACCAGGTTTGAAAGATAAAGATAGAAGCTAAAGCCTAAATATCACATTGTAAAAGTAAACCACCACATCACCTGGCGATCAAGACCGAAGCAAATGAAATTAAAGGGAAACTTTGCTGATATCACACCAGCCATTTGTCACTGCAGTTTGTACAGACCCCTCTTTGGTGATGTGCGGGTAGCTCTGGGGGAAGCCAGACACCGTTTATCTGCACACACTGCGATGACACACACTTGGTTGAAAATTGGCAAAGTTTCCCTGCTTCCCTTCACTGGTTCCTGTACAGCAGCGTAGGTCATTATTCACTGTTAAAAAGCAAAAGCAGCATGTGTGTATGCCATGTACATTCACTATACGTTCAGTAGCTAGCTAGCTAACCCAACCCTTTTTAGGGTTTGATTTTGGCTTTGGAATGGGGAGGAAACGTATATCTGCTTTCAATCTCCCGGTAACCAATATCACTGTAACATTTAACCTCGACTAGTTCACAATCTACAAAACCAGCCAGAAAATCTAAAATGATTGTAAAAGACTCAATGTGTATTTGTCGGACCCTGGTCTGAGCTGGCCGATGCTATGCCATGATTGGCCAGTCTGCGTTCGAGTGGCGGGACTTAGTGAAGGGTCAATTAAGGTGCATCAAATAATGCAGCAGATGTGTGTTGCACTTAACTTTATGGGCAAAACCACCCATGGATTGTAGCTGCTTGTCTTGCCTATCATGTTATATACTTAGGCAATGACAGCATTGACATCAGTTAACACATTTGGGTAAATGATACCATTAGATTAAGTAATGGCATTAGTTCAATGGCTGTTTTACACACCGAAAAGGCATTTTGTTTTTGATAGATGTGAAACATCTGTACCACCATCTAGGATCACACTCCTACTGTTTAAAGCACCTTTTTTCAAGAAACAAAATCTGTGCTGTTCATGATTTCTTTGTTGCATTTGTTTATGGGTGTGTGTCCATGACCTGTATTTATTTACTTGTTACTCATTTTTGTCACTTTTGTGTCAAACTGAGCCTGTGTTGATGAACTCTGTGGAGTCATGGTGCACTGGTTAATTGTGAATCAACAATGAACAAAAGTCATACAAAAAGTGTTAAAGTAAATCATCCTTCTGTTTAGCTGCAGTGGAAGGTTGTGAAAGGGATCTTTGGAATAGTCTGCATTGGCTTTCATTGGCAATAAAGTCAAAGTTATTTTGAATGGAGTCATTATTAAGGATGTACTGAAGTTACTGAGATCGACCTGAAGATACAGCCCACTAACGGGTGTGTCAATTAAGACTAAAGTCACACAAAATTCTTCCTCAAACACGTTTATTTTTCTCCCCATAACCAGAGGTGGTGAATTTCGCTTTGCACAGAAAATGTCATTATCATATTGACAACACTTCCTGTGCAGTGAATGTCATAAGTGTAAAACAAAACAGTGTTAATGTGTGACAATGATAATGATGTATGTTCCTGTGACAGACAACTCAACCAATGGTCCAATAAAATGTGAGATTTCAGGATGTCCTCAAGACTAAAGCTGCTCCGTGTCTTTGTTTTAAATGCATCACAGTGAGAGCAGGAAATTAAAATAATTAATCTTTTCAGTTTATTCACGCAAGAATTGTGGAAAAAAGGCTGAACATTCTCCAGTTCAGCTTCTCATGAGAGGCTCTGCTGCCTTTTTGTGTCATATTGTAAACTGAAAATCTTTGGATTCTGGGCTTTTTGTTGAATGAAACAAGACATGCACACATCTGCTTGGGCTCTGACAAATTGCAATGGGCCTTTTTTTCCACATTTTTTGAGAGTAAACAATTCATGAAAAAAAGAGATCAAACATTAATAATAAAAAAATGTTGAGTGACAGGATTTCAAAATAGAGAAAATAATAGACAAAAACTTATTAAGTTATTACATTACAGTATCAGAGTACCATCTTGTATAAAATCTCATGACAAGTATTGGGATATCAGTGAATAAAATTCTATACTTTTTACAAAAACTACAATTCGTGACAATGTACACCGTTAAATAGCATTATAAATACATTCAATAATTCATTTAGAAATCTAATGCAGTCATATGCATGCTTTTATCGTACATTTCATTATTGTTTATGTGGTGATTAAAAAAAATACAGATTTTCAGTACAAGTGGGAGTATTAACATATAATCCAATATCAAACATCATCACATTATATATCAAGGTCCTGCAAGTTGCCCCAGCTCGGTCCCACCTTGACTTTGGCCTTCAGCTTAACATACAGTTTAACTGCTGATTCCATCTCCCTCTTCACTATCTGAGCAACCTGACAGAAAGACAAAGAATGATGAATATATGTGGGCTTTTCCAGGATGTGTTACCCTGTTTCTCCACACTAAAAAAAATTGTAGGAAATAGTCAATATTAAAGTCAAAATACATTCAAAAATCGCACATGGGAGAGGTGTTAAAAAAAAAAAAAAAAAAAAAGCCTTTGTAGCATGGTAATATTGTCGAAAGGTCTGTTTAACCGTAACCGCCATCTTTTCGTAAACTAACCATGT
Source organism: Epinephelus moara (assembly GCF_006386435.1). Classification (NCBI taxonomy): domain Eukaryota; kingdom Metazoa; phylum Chordata; class Actinopteri; order Perciformes; family Serranidae; genus Epinephelus; species Epinephelus moara. The sequence continues at coordinate 39,355,288 of NC_065510.1, forward strand.
ACTTTTGTTGCTTAAACCTAATCAAGACATAATCATTGACTCTTGATTTCTCACAGGACACAAACCCCAGTGTCCTGGGTTAAGTCCTGTGTTTGACCTGTTCATCCACCACAACCTCCTCCCTGTGAATGCTTTTCTCTGCTCTTAATACTACATCACCTGACTTCCTAAAGCCTTTACTGCCAGAAAGCTTTCTAGCAGAAAGCCCTGAATCCAAACTTCTCCCAACAGCTCAAAAATCACTACTTATTACCAATCACATCAATCAATTACTGCAAACATACAGTATGTGTCAGTTGTTATTGTTAGTTAAATATCTCAAATTCAAGTGAATATATCAAGGCTCTTTCTTTTTAGTGTAAAATCAGACTTATTAATATGTATAATTGTGACTAACCTGCTTTGTAAACCCCAATGAAAACCTCACACAAAGTGTTGTAACTGCAGATCTACCCAGCACCATGATTTCTGTAAACTACAATACAAAACAAATACTACTAATGATTTGACAATCCAAATACTTTTGATACCTGTATGAGGTCTTCTTCTGTGGTTTCATAGATGAGCTCATCATGCAGCTGCAGGACAAAGTAGGCTCCTCTGAGGTGAGAGGTCCCGACCCTGCGGTGATTGCTGGCTGTGTAACAGACACCAGACATGACTATTTTACAGACTCTGAAATGATACAGTGGTTATCCCTGTCGACATGTGGTGTTTATATGGTATTGAAAAAGAAGATTAAGTGTATGTCACCTGAGTGTGCGTGCTGGTGAGAGAGTGGAGCAGAAGGATATGTTTTTTGTAGTCGTTTCTGGATGTTCACAGTGGCAAGTTTAACAATGTCTGCTGCTGAACCCTGTACAGTCGTGTTCACCGCCTGACGCTCTGCCTGAAGAGACACGGAGAAGATACGAATAAATGAAAAACCACATGAATTTTACATTGCACAGCTGACACATAAATTCTGTCAAGTTCTGATGCTTACATGTGCTTTGATGTGCACATTGGCATTAGTGATCCCAGGTAGGTATCTCCTACGGCCCATCAGAGTTTGAACATAACCGTTCTTTATACAGTTCTTCACAGTTTCTCTAAGAAAAGTATTGATCCCTGAAACACAACACAGGACATGGATGTAATGTAATGTAAGATGTCAATACTAACAAAAATTAAAACGAAACATACAGTTACATTATGAACATTTACTTGTGTATGTAGGATTCTGCTGCCACTGACTTACTGATGCACACAATTTAGGTATCAGAGCTCGGAAAATAATGAGTGGTAAAATAAATAACAGCAGTGTATACCTTTGTATCTGGCCTTGAAACTCTCTATGTAGCAGGCTGCATCATTCTCCTCCACTCCCATTTGCTCCCCCAAAGACTTGGCTCCCATCCCATAGATAATGCCATAGCAGATCTGCAAAAACAAATACATGTACACACACCAATGAACTTACCACTGAGAATGCATGCATGTCCATGTCATTGTCTCTCACCCGCCCAGCTCTACCTGTTTTGCCTGTTGTCTGAGGTTATCGTTAACGGACTCTGGGTCAACGCTTTTCCATTCAGCGGCGATGCAGCGAAACACGTCTGCTCCTCCGTTCAGCACCTGGTGACACGCACAGTTCATCATTTCTTTTACCTGTTTATTGATGTTTGTTGCCTGATGTTTCCTTGCTATTTACTGACCTGAAGGAGGCGCTGATCCTTGGAGAGGTGAGCCAACACTCTCAACTCCAGCTGAGAATAATCAGCTGCCAGTATCATCCCACCTACAGCACAGTACAGAAAGACTAAGCTGGTAGAGCAGTCTGAGACAAAGTTACAGACAAGATCCAAACAACCATATCATCATAGTGACCTGAAAAAGGTACGAAGGCATGTCTCATGCTGACGGAGAAGGCCGGGCCTTGTTCTGCACGGCCAGCTGCAGCTGAAGGCACCACAGAACATCTCCTCTTTCTGTGACAAAACAGTATGAGCATAATTTGTATAGATAGCTTAAGACCCCTCAGACCCCACTCTGAGAGTTATGCGCTCACACATTAGGTGCAGTGAACTTTGACCTGAAGAGGAGTTGACCTACCCTGGCTTGCTGGTCACGTGGCGGCTGTCTTGTGAAGGCGGACTCTCCCCCACCACCGTGGCCATGTGAATCTCAAAGTCTTTGGGGACATTCTGTATGTTGGGCTCAGTGAAGCTCACTCTACCTGTCAACAGAATGAGCTGTGTCACTGCGTGCTTTAGATTTACTCCAAATAAACTTGTGTTGCACAATTATATGAATTTACCAATGACATCCTGGTCTGTCTAAATGAAACCCATTACACACTGTAGAGACAGGTGCATGTATTTGTGTGTATGTGTGTTACCTGTGGCTGTGTGTGTCTGGGCAATTGGGTATATTCTGTCCATGGCCAGTGTGCTATGGTATTGCTTCTCCCTCTGCAGGGGGAACACCACTTTAGTCAAGGCGTTAGTGATCCGCCTCCACTCCAGAATCACACCTGGCAACGGGTGCAGGGGGCGAAGCTTCTCCAGAACATCCTGCCAACCATCATTACATTTAGTTTAATCATAGTGAAGACAAATATAACCTAATCACTCTCCAACAGTATAAAAACTGTGCAATACTTGATGGCTGCAGCAAGAATTAGTAGCAGTCTGACCTTGGTGGTGCTGAACTGCTTTCCAAGTCGTACTCTGCCACCACCTCTCCTGGTGTAGCCAAGTGTCTTCTTACTTTTCGATCCAGCCACGTCGCCGTTTGGAGGCAGGTGAAGCTCTAAAAACAATACCTATAGTACCAAGTGCACATGAGCACATATGTTTGGAAATGCTTTGTTGTACTTAACTGAGTAATTTGGGATTTGATTTTTAAAAAAACATGGCTGAGATAAAGAAGATGCATCAGACCTGTGCTATGTCGTCGATGCTGGTGAGGGAGAAGCTGTGTCCAGCCAGGGTGTAAGCCTGAGACTCCAGTGCTGTGAGTTTGGCTTGCATCACATGTTTTTGTCTTTCACACTCTTCAACGCTGAAGCCCACTCCATTCAACTCCAACAGAGCCAAAGACACCTGGGAGGGCATCTCAGTGCTCCTGAACAAGTCTGATACATTGATACAAAACCATTAGAACAATGGTGAAATCATCATGTTTACTACAGTTCTTACTACTGTGGAAATATTGTATGAATGTCTGTTAGCGTGCTTGCTCTTTATACCAAGCATGCCGTCTTCCTCCAGCAGGCCAGTGAGATGATTCATGACAGCGTGTACGAGCACGCTCTTGGTCGCTGCCCTAACACGAGGACAGTGTGCGTGCGCGTTCCCAAGTCCGTCCAGCAAAGGTAACTCTTCAGGACAGTAGACAGTCACCATGTTGGGTAGAGTCCTCTCCTCGCTGCCAGGGTCCACCATCCAGCACGCAACCTATGGCAGACATTCAAAACAGTCAGTTTATTGCATTATGAAGTTTGTTTTTGTCATTTTGTCAAAAGTTCTTAGCAAAACAATACATATATTGTCCATTTCTATTAAATGTTATTTTTTCAAGCTCCTGTGTGTACATTTAGAAAAAAGAGACAAACCCATTTAAGTTTGGTGCATGTGTTGCTATCTTCCAAAGTGTTACTTGAAATACTGTAAATATAAGTCAACAACGTCAGAGGTGAGTGTGAATGTCAGTGAGGCTTTAAAAGAAACCCCATGTTACAGCTTTCTCATTATCACAAGGATGCAATTTTTATATACACTAAATAAAGACGAACACTTTTGTTTTCCCCCCCATTTTTCTTGAATTGAAATGAAAGATCTAATACTCATTCTAAGCACACAAAGGGCTAATTCCTGTCAGATTTAATTAAAAAAAATCTGTAAATCCATTTTAGTGAATGCAATCCATAATCCATCCTCCTGACACTTGTGGCATACCAAGATACTGATTAAACAGCATGATTACGGGACGTCGGTGGCTTAGTGGTAGAGCAGGCGCCCCATGTACAAGGCTGTTGCCGCAGCGGCCCGGGTTCGACTCCAGTCTGTGGCCCTTTGCTGCATGTCTCTCCCTCTCTCTCCCCCTTTCACACGTCACTGTCCTATCAATTAAAGGCAAAAAGTGCCCATAAAAATATCTTTTAAAAAAAAAAACATAAAAAAAACAGCATGATTACGATGCAGGTGTGCCTTGGGCCTGTCACAATAAAAGGCCACTCTAAAATGTGCAGTATTATCACACATCAAAATGCCACAGATGTTGCAAGTTTTGGGGGAGAGGGGAATTGGCATGTAGACTGCAGGAATGTCCACCAGAGCTGTTACTCATAAAATGAATGCTGATTTCACTACTATAAGCCATCTCCATTTCTGAGAATTTGGCAGTTCATCCAACCTGTCTAGTGAGCCAGCCCAGGAGCTTCACATCCAGCTTCTTCACCTGCAAGATCATCTGAGACCAGCCACTGAAATGAGCTTGCCTGGGACAGTTTATGATGGTTTGTGCAGAAATTCTTCTGTTGTGGTTACACATGGTCTTCAGGTGTGAGGACGGTTGGATGTACTGCCAAATTCTACACCTGTGTAGTAGTGATGCTGTTAAAGAGCTCAATAATTCCAATGTAAACAAATTTGTGAATAAAATTTGAGATAAAAATCCCTTCTTTGTGCATATAGAGTATTCAATCTTTTATTTAAACTCATGGAAAATGGAAGCAAAAACAAATGTGTTACGTTCATCTGCTCAGTGTATGTACTCTGCTTGATTTTGCCAAGTAGGACAACATCGCAACATCTCATATAACATTCCAGGATTAACATTGCAATTAACCAATCACAGCCCTCTGACACCATCAGTGTGCTGCTCCTGTGCTTCTTTCAAAATTCCTTTGTCCAAATTAAAGGTAATACAATTGAACATAATCCTCAGTAACATTGAGCAAGAACCTTTTAAGATACTACAGAGTTAGTGAGTTAGCTTGTTAACTAGGTTTGCCATGCTAATGAGTAAACTTGCTGATAGACTAGAAAATTAGCGAGTTAGCTTGTTAACTAGGTTGGCTATGCTAGCGAGTAAACTTGTGAATAGACTAGAAAATTGGCGAGTTAGCTTGTTAACTAGGTTGGCCATGCTAACAAGTAAAGTTGCCGATAGACTAGAAAATTAGCGACATAGCTTGTTAACTAGGTTGGCTATGCTAACGAGTAAACTTGCTAATAGAATAGAAAATTGGCGAGTTAGCTTGTTAACTAGGTTGGCCATGCTAACAAGTAAAGTTGCACATAGACTAGAAAATTAGCGACATAGCTTGTTAACTAGGTTGGCTATGCTAACAAGTAAAGTTGCACATAGACTAGAAAATTAGCGACTTAGCTTGTTAACTAGGTTGGCTATGCTAACGAGTAAACTTGCTAATAGACAAGAAAATTAGCGACTTAGCTTGTTAAGTAGATGTGCTATGCTTACATGTAAGCTTACCAATAGGTATTGTTCATTAAGAATAAAGATGATGTTATTTTCCAGTTGCAAAGACCTGCAAAGGACACATTTTACCTCCTTTTTAAATTTCCTGCTCAGCAAGCTAGCTCACCAATATTCTTGTCTATCTGCAAGTTTACTCATTAGCAAAGCCAACCTAGTTAGCAAGCTAACTGACTAACCCTGCAGTAGCTTAGCTTAGCAGTAGCTCGATGTTACTGAGGATTTTGTTCAATTGTATTAACTTTAATGAAAAACTAGCTTAGCTCTTCAGAGGCTCAAAGGATTTATGAGAGAAGGAGCACAGGAGCAGCACGCTGATGATGTCAGAGGGCTGTGATTGGCTGATTGCAATGTTGGTCCTGGAACATGATGTGGGATGTTGATCCACAGGAGCATGTTGTGTTGTATGAAAGTGACTCCCCTCACCTTGGGATCTTCGCAGTTTCCCTCCAAGCTGATGCCACAGCTCAGGACTAGTGTCTTGTACACCTGGATGATGTCATAAGTGACAACCACACCTCCTCTATGACCAGCCAGCCTGCTCAGACAGGCCTTCACCTGCCGCAGCCTCTCACTCACTGGCAAATCACCATCCAGTGGAGGAGGGGCCAGACTGGAGCTTAAACCTGAGGGGTTACATACAGGCTGAATTAACAAAACACTTTCCAAGTGAGCTTGTGCATACATGCATGCAATGCGTGTGTCTATACCTTTGCTCTGCTCTTGCTGCAGAGACACATAGTATGCATCTCTTGCTCCCCAGCAGACAGACAGTCCAATCAACACCTGTCCATCACTTTTTCTTACTGGAAAACCATCGGCTGTGTGGAGCGTCTGAAGAGCTGCTGACGCTGCAGAGAAAACACATGCATGGATAAGAAGACTGCATACAACAGTCTATGCTTATAATGGTTTAATGTATGTCATGTGTTGTAGATAATGGAGCAAAGACACAAATGCAAGAAGAGAGACTTCTTTGCAGCAAATGCTTGATAAATGTTGCAAATCTTTGGGTTGATTTCACAGGTTTTTTTTTACATGTTTATCAGTTACCTCTCTTATGTTTCCCTCCTATTTCCCCCTCAGGCTGCTGTCTATGCTCCCTCTTTTCACAGGCCAGAGCCAGAGAGTATCGGTCCCTTGTTTTCCATTCATTAATGAAAGTGTCAAAGAGACGTCTGTCACTCGCCACATCTATGATGGAGAAGGTTCCTGAGTTGCTGGAACAGAGTGATGCATCCTGGGACAGCTGAAGAGTAAAGGCTTCATCAGTCACTGGTGATTCTGCGTCAGACAGAAGCCTCGGTCGGGGGGAGGACGGAGAAATGCAGACTCGAGCGAGAATCTGGTCGGCGTGTATCAGGGGTTTTGCTTTCGAACTCAAGAGTGGAACAGTCTTTGGTTTCTGTCCTGGATGGTGTTCACAGCTGCGCTCTGAAGTTGAATTAGGCTGTTTAGTGTCGACAACAGCTTCCAATAGATGATCACTGCGTCCTGGGCAAGACTTTGTGATCGCTTGTTTCCGCGGCACAAGGGTTGAGGGAGTCGACTGGTTGACTGGCTGAGCGATGAGGGGCGACTGGACAGATGAGGTTGTCAGTTTTACTCTGGGTGTGACAGGTGGCGTTTCCTGTGTTGGGGGAATAAGATCGCCAGCAGAGCCTGGTCTCTCTGTTACATTCTCACCGTCATGTCTTGAGGGCTGTTCCTCTCGAGAATCACTGTCAGCAGTAACATCCTGCACGTTTGGCTTTCCCTCTTTTCTGTCCACCTGTACTGAAGGCTGAGGCAGATCTGGAACTTCCGCTGTATTTGCAGCATGTTTGAGTATATGAACGGCTGTATGGCCTGTTGTGGTGTTTTGCGTGGGCTGGTCAGACATACTAGGCCAGCGGTCGAAGATTTCTTGTAAACCAGGGCTGCAATAAAAAGAGCTTTCAGGTTCATTCTGGACTTGTGGATGTTTTAAAACCACATTATCTGACAATACAGCATTAATTTTCACTGCTCTTGTCTCTACTTGCTTCCCATTTTCACCTTTTTCATTCACCATCTCCTGTCTCCCGCCTGGTTTATCGTCATTTTGTGCATTACTGTGCTGTTTTATTTTGTGTATACTGCCTTTATTATTATTGGCTTTATCCTTGTCATGCTCATTTTGAGTTGTGGTAGCAGCTGTTGTGCTGGGTTGTGGCTGTAACAGACTGGGTTTAGGTTGGGGCTCCTCAGACAGAACACAGTTGGCATTGGGTTGCTGAGCTTCAGGATGACTGGCTTCTCGGGTCCTCTCTGTTTGTCTGAGCAAGCTCTGCCTCTCCAGAAAGTGTTCACCCACCAGCAGTGAGTCACCCCACTCTGACAGGTTGAAGGAGGACTCGCCCCACTGGACTGCCTCGCACTTTTCCGCCTCTTGATTGGCAAGAAGCTTGCTGCGTCTTCGCTCCTGGGTTGACGGAAGGGGGTCTCTGATCTCCTGGCCAGCAGGCTCATCTTCGTCTGACTGGTCGAGGACATGGTGTGGGCTCAGAGCAGCCAGCAGAGAGCTGTCATACAGGCTGTCGAACAGGAAGCTACTGCTTCTGTTCACACTCTCGGAGGCAGCTTGATTGGCATCCTCTTCACCACTTTCATCTTTATCTTCAACTACATCATCACCACCTGGACCAGGAGAAATCTGTATAAACAACATTTTGAATTTTAGGAGGCAGACTATTTGAATATGTGTTGATATTCAAAACATACTGGATGATTCTGGTCACTCACCTGATGGCTGGTGTTAAGGATGAGTTCCATCTGGCTCTCTGTGAGAGAAATGTTAAATCTAGGACAAGTGTTGTCAGGAGCTTCAAGCCTGTTACTTCCCTCATTTGTGTCCTTATCCAGCTCTACAGCTGCTTCTACCATTTCCTCCTCTCTTATCTCGTCTGTTTCTACCGTCTGACTTGTACCTCTATCGTTCCCATCTCTGTGTTGGCATGCCTGTTGAACAATAATTCTTTCTGTCTGAGTGTCCAATTCAAAGCTGTCACCGAAACTCTCTTCTCCTTTTCTAATGTCTCCCTCAGCTTCCTCATCTCTCTCTTCTCCTGCGTAAAGCTCAGGAGATGAAAACTTATCTACATCTATTCCATCCATCCTTCTTCGCTTTGCCTCAGGAGAGAATAAGGGAACAGAGGCAGGAGAGACAGTCAGGGGAGAGTCTAACGTATTTGCATTTGTAGGTGCAGAAACATTGGGAGGGGGTTCTTGCACGAGGTCGGGAGCTTGAACCTGCAACAGTACCTGGCCTTCAGGTGCTGGACTTTGGACTAAAGAAGCTACCAAGGGTTTTGAATTTAATGTCTGTGCAGTCTCTACATGATCTTGTAGGGCTTTGTCAGTTTGTATGGAGTTGAGGACTTTGCTTAAGGCTCTTGAGTGCTTTAGCCTACCTGGATGCACAGGTGAGGCAGCAGGGCCTTTTGATGTCCTTGCATGAGCACTGTGTTGTTCTTCTACTCGAGATATTGGAGCTCTAAACCGAGCAGAAGGCATTGGGAAAGGAGAGGGCTGAGGACGTGGCATTGGTGGAGGCAGGGGGCTGGAGACTATCTCGGCTAATTCCTGTGTCAGGCTCCTTTCAGGAACAGGAGCATTTGCTTGATGACTCTCTGGCCTGATTGAGACAATCCCTTTACTTGTCTTACCTTCTTTTGGCTCCGCTTTCTTGCGCTCTTCCCTTTCTTGCTTTGATCTTGTGTGCCTTTGCCTTTCTGTTTTTTCATCTTCTGTGTCACTTGCCATCAATAATTTTTTATTTGCCATGTTTTTTTCAACATCTATGCCTTTGTCCACTTCCACATCATCACCTGTTTGTCTGATTTCTGGCTCTGTCCTGTCTACCCTTCTGTGCTCCTCAAATTTTCTGTTAACGACCGTGTCTTCAGGCTTTGACTGCCCTTGCTCTCTCTTGACTTCTCCTCCTGCTTTCTCCATTTTCCTCTCTGACATCCCCTTTTCACGTGTATATTCTTCCTCATTCTTCTTTCCATGTCTGTCAATATCTCTACTCTCACTTTTCTTGATTCTATTTCCCTCCCGGTGATCCTTATTGTGATCGACCTGCAATTCATGTGAGCTGAGATTTGAGGCAGAAGAGGTGTCGGAGTCATCAGGGCTGTTTACAGCAGGAGCCCCCGGAGGAGGTGATGTCGGGTCCCACTGAACTCCCAACCGGGCAAGGTCCTCCTGAAGGAGGAGCCTTGCCTCAGACACTATCTCAATGGCGGCCTCCTGTTCGGTCAAGGCCCGACCTCCGGTGACCCAGACACAGCGGAGGCTCCGTCTCTCAGCTGCCTCCACCTCACTCTCATCCACTGCACGCTTGGAGCTGAAGACAGAATGACAGTACAACACTGGCTTTATGTCTTGGGTCATAATAGCTTGGTGTGCTGATGCTACAGTTGCATGTACTTAATACAGTCTTAGGGTTTGAGATGAGTTTACATGAACGTACCCGCTTCTATCTCCATGACTTTTCAATATAAAACTATAGATGCATCATTAAGAGTCATACTTCAAACCACGTATTTGAAAAAGTTTAGATTCCAGTCTATTACAACAGCTAATTTGGTTATTTTTTTAGATATATATTTGAAATAAGACTGTCAAAGGATTATCTTTTTAATCGTGATTAATTGCTTGAGGTTAAATAGTTCATTGCAATAAATCACATTTTTAATCGTATGTTTAAAATTACATTATTTCGCATTTCAAAACAGTTCTAAAGTCCATGTTAACAAGATAAAGCAATTCTTATCAGATTGTCTTGACTAGGAATCAAATGAATGCAAAGATGATCCTAACATTGAGATTTATTTATTTAAAATCAGTGTCAATATGGTCAGTAGCGGATCCTGATATGGGCCGAACGGGCGTTTGCCCTGGGCGGGACTTTGTCACAATGTGTGGGGGGGCGGCAGGAGCGCCTATATGGCCTATTCAAGTGCTGGAATTTGTTATTTATGTGACAACACCTGAACGCAACACAGGCTCCGCTCCATAGACTGTGTATACAGTGCTGTGCTGCGCGAGCAGCGTGTTACACACTGTCCATAACAATAACTATGTCAGGTAACAAACTGCGTCGGACTCAGGTCAGGTTTGGACAGGAAAATGCTGCCCGAGCCACGCTCTCGTGCACTCACCTGTAAGTGCGCGTGCGTGTCTGTGTGTTTGTGTGTGTGTGTGTATGCGCATTGGCCGTGCACGATACAGAGAGCAGAGAAGACTTGTAAAGGCGACCATGTAGAGACAGAAATGACATGCTGTGGTGTAAATAAGATAATTAACATAGGGCTATTTTGTTTGTTTAATAAAAGAACAAGGTATAGACCTGTTCTATAGGAAAGGTAACCTTATACGACTTCTGTCATGACTTCTCTTGTGATCTGGCATAATTTAGAAAATAGGGAGGTGACGCCCAGGGCGCCATTTAGGCTAGAGCCGCCACTGAATATGGTGTTCAGGTACTACATTTTTAGGGGTGAGGGAAAAATCGATACAACATAACATCGCGGTATTTTTGGGTGGCAATATCGTATCATCTGTTTCATCAGCTGTTTCATTTTTTGGAAGCACTGTAATCAATCAAATCTAATTGAAACAATTACAAACAGAACAAGAGGGACTTCGTCCTTCGGCCGAGGTCCCTAATTAAAGAACCTACGACACACTGCTCAAAGAATCTAAAAAAAAACAATCAAAACATTGCTGAAACACTGAACCCCTTGTTCACAGTTTAATTGATAGGGGCAAAGAAAAAAGATCACCTTTTCTTTATATAGACTAGTTTAAGAGTTGAATATAGTTATGACTTCTATCCTTCATCACTGAAATCAATCTTGTTAATATGTGTAAGCTGAGAGTGTGCTTTTTCATGTAGTTAAAACCTCAGCTGCTGGCACCTCATTTAAAACCGCCTGTGTGCTGTAAAGAGAGTCATATCCTCCTTTACCTAACATGCATTTATATCTTAATGGAACACACGCACACAGAAACACACACCTACCTCTTAAATGGGACAGCATTCCTCAGGGCTTTCTCCACATCAGCTACAGTGGCCCTGGCCAGTTCAGCGACAGTGCAGAGGCCTTGTGCGTACAGCGCTCTGGCTCGTGTTGCATTGAGAAGGGACACCCTGACAAGGTCGACCAGCTCCCTCTGGACTCCGAAGCTCAGTCTGGTCTGGTACTGGGACAACAGCAGCTCCATGTTGTGCCAGCCCAGACGCTTGCAGAACACCGTTACCATACCTGAAGGGATGGCAGAGAGGTCAGAGTGTTTCTGTCAGCATATAATTTAGAGTCATTGAATTCCTAATGTGTTGCTTTTTTGGTTCTGATGTAATTTGGATTTCCTTCTGTGTTTACACTGATTATTGATAATAAACACCATAATTTGTGTGATATATACTCGCACCCAGACCAACTTGTACCAAGCCACATTTAAGCAGACGCCCTCTAAGTCTGAATTACACGGGGATCTCATAAAACCTCTCACAGTAACTCGATGCAAGAAGCATGAGCACTTTACATGGCTCTAAGGGAAGCATGAAGGTGCCGAAACATCAGCTAATGGAATGAAGTCTATGCTGTGTATCCGTCAGTCTAAAGTGCTCCTGCTTCTTGCATCAGGTCACTACCCTTGTTGCTGCCCTCCCCTGTTTAATGTAAAGTCTTGTGTAGAATTCAGACTTGGTATATTCTACAGTGTCCTGTGCTGCAAACCTCAGAAGCGCTCAGCAACAGTCTAAACATGTACCTGCATATGTAGAAGCAGACTGCTGGAGAGACTGTAACTGCCCACGATTGCAGTTGTATTTGGATGCCACTGTTCCCAGCGGCACCTCATTCACCAGATCCTGTAGCACAAGGGTGGTGAAAAACCTGTGAGGACAGAGAATGTGAAAAGGACAAAAGCCCCATGTGATCAAAACATTTCTAAAACTTGATTTGTTGTCTGACTCTAGGAGGCTAAATCCTTGAGTGCTTTGTGCCTTAGTCTCTCTACTGTGTCACCTTTTATCCAAGGGCAACAGAGAATAAGTTTACATGCACACTAATATTCCACTATTATTCCAGAAATGATGATATTATGAATTGTATATGGGTAATGTTAACAGCATATTCTGTTTGTATATGTATTTGTATACAGCACTTTGGGAATAAGCGTCAACTGGGATTTTTACAGCAGTTTGCAACACACGGCTTCTTGCGTATTACAGTCAGCTCTGTATTTCGTTATGTTTGTGTTGTAAACAAACCAGCTAGCCAACAGTTTGCAAAGCTAGGGTAGGGATTCACGCCCAAAAGAGCAGCTCATATATCTGCTCAAAGGAAGAAACACACCTACTTTTAAACATTACAAAAAACTTGGATATCTACAGGGTTTTGGATATGCTCAAATATTGCAACCCTGGTTTTTTTAAGAAGGTGGTCGGAGGAATGAAAGAGGGAGGCTGCGTCCGCACAGTCCAACAAGTCTGACACAAAAATCTTATTTGGATGCAAAGAAGATAAACGGCACAAGCAGCTTCAGCTGTTTCACTTTTCTATATTTTGACGTGATAAACGCCATCCTAGGGCACATTAATAGGAGTATGCACAGCTGCATGTAAAGGGGAATATTAGTGGAATATTCATTTTCATCAGCCATGGTAACAGCTTAGTAGGAATATTGTCTTTTTTTGAATAAAGGCCAAAACCCGTAATATTTTGTGCATATAAACATAGTCAGTGTTGGGAATTAATGTGCATAAAGGAAAAGGACGCAATGGCACAAACATCTGAATAAAGTAATATAATCTTCAACAATAACAATCAATAAACTTGAAGTGAATATAAACAAATATAAATACCAAATATTATGTTCAGTAGCTGCTTATCACATCCATCCAAATCTTAACATTAGAAGTTTCACAAAGGCACTTTTATTGATCTTTTATTGGTAATGTAATTTCGCTTCTGTTAACATACTGGCAGTATGTGACTATAATTTAGTATTAAAGCTGAAGTTGTTAACTTTTCTAAAAAATAACATTACATCCACATAGAATATGAGACAGATAATCTGAGAAAAAAAATCATATTCCTCCTCCTACTCATAGTGCTTGTAATGGCACACAGCAGTCAAACTGGGCAGCACTGATCAAATATGAACCAGCATTCTGTCACTGCATTTCCTTTTTCACACCTCAAATGTTTTCAGAAACATATTTTAGTGTACTGTTTAGCTGTAAAATGAGAAAGGTTGTGACCCGGCTGGTGGATGGTGGTTTTTGCTTCAACTATTCTGAACACGGCGGCCAGGGTCACAAACTTTCTCATTTTACAGCTAGCATTGACTGACACGATTGACAGCAATGATAGAGACTCCTAGGCTCTGATCTGTTGTCCTCCTTTAGCCACGACGGATTTTAGCAAATGCCATGAGGAGCACTACAAGGAGGAGGAGGAGGAGGAACATATTTTTCACAGATCATGTGTCTAATGTTGTCCTGTGTAGATATGATGGCAGTTACAGCAAATATGACAAAAAGTTAGCTGCATCTTGTCACATGCTTTCTATTTTAATTCTCATATTTAGAATTCCTTCACGAACAGAAATACACAGGAGAGGACTATCTTCAATACTCTGACATACGGTACATATAGTTTGTGTGATTCACATTAACATGTGCATTACCGTTTATGAATAGCCATCTGTCGCCGCTGCTTCTCTGTCTTGGCGACGAGTTTGCCACTGACAGATCGTGCGAGAAAACCTTCCTGGACGCCCACCAGCTCCGCTACTCTCTTCATTGATGACGAGAGCTGTTCCCACAGGCAGAAGAACTGATACCAATCTATGGTAGTCCACTCTGCGTACAACGGGGTGATCTGACAAGAATTTGGACATAGAATGTAAGGAGGGGACAATTGGCTTGATTTAGGGATAGAATTAAGATTTAGTTACCATTAGGCATGTATGGGTGAAAGTTCAGGGATGACAGGGAGTAAATAAAGTTGACAGAAACACATTAAGCAAGTGATAATACAAAATATGTGACTAAAGTACCAGATAGAGAATGTGCAAGTCATTTTCCAATACAAAGCCCTTCATGGCTCGCTGGAGATCTGCAAATATTCCCAGAGCCTCAGGAGGGGAGAGGGAGGAGGAAAGGGTGGCAGCACCAAGTTGAGTCGGACAGTACCGCTCCTCTGGACATGCAAAGAATCAGAGGATGAACTGTGGTTATTGCAATGGTAAATATGATTAAGCTTATACTCCAGCTTTTACACTTCATAATGAAATGACGTGAAAATAGAAAATGCTTGCAATATTCTTTAAAACTTGTTCCAATCTGAATTAAGTAAGAACACCTTTGTACCAGTGCTTCAATATGTTACTGAAAGTCAACGTCAAAACAAACAGGAAAAGTGACCGTACCTTGTCCGTCCTTCTGGATACTGATAAATTCGTTCTCCATCAGCCATTCAACGCAGGCCTCAATTGCTCCTTTGTTGGTCTCTTCATTTGATTCTTTTTTGCCGTCAGATCTCATGCTGGCAGCCAGTAGTGAGCACAATGCATATGACCTCACATCCTGTGGAGTGCTGGCTACACCTCCAACAATGATCTGCAAGTTGGGATGATTCAAATTAGGGATATAAAAATATATCAAGGTAAACTAATCTGACCACAGCAACGTCCAAAACTAAGGATGAGACAACAGTTCTTTAAAAGGGAATTAATCATGATCGATTAATGGACTGTAAGTCAATTCAATAAGAGCCAAGTTCAGTTAGATATCAGCCATACCTCTAGGATGGCTCGCAGCATGCTGGTGGTGACGCCTTCTCCCTCCCTTCTCACCAGGCAGCTGCTGATTGGCTGAAGAGCACCCCTAAGGAGACTAATACCTTTTTGACGCTCTGCCTCCTTACACACCAGCACACTCTCACCTGAAAGAGGACGTATGAAACTTCTGTGTGCTCGATTTTTTTCACAGAAGCTCGCTCAACTGAAATCACAATGAACACGTTTTTTCCCCTTCTTCCTTCAATACCTGTAGTGTCTACTCCTTTTCTCCCTGCTCGTCCAGCCATCTGTTTGTACGTGAGCGGGTCCAACAAGTGCCCATTGAAGGTAGGGGTTCGAATGATAACCCTGCGAGCTGGAAGATTAACCCCTGATGAGAGGGTAGAGGTGGCGGCCAGGACTCTGACCATGCCCCCACGAAAAGCTCCCTCCAACACGTCACGCTCATCAAATGTCAAACCTACAGAGACAAACTTTATCTTATTTATATACAAACAAAACCCTTCATTTGTGGCCAAGAAGAAGTTGTGTAAGTGTGTTCACCAGCGTGGTGGAAGGCCACCCCCCATGGCACCGTTCGCTGGAGGATGGGGTCTAAACCAGCTGGAGTTCGCCTCAACTGTGCTACAACATCCACTAGTCCCTCTCGATCCAGCGACACTGGCTGAGGCTCCGCTTCACCCTGACAATCTGAAAGCATGAGACCAGAATCTAGACTGAACACAAACAATCTTTCGAACAACCTACACTTGGACTTGACCTCACAAATAAATATAGTATGCACAAAACGGAAATGATTTTGTACCAGCATGTCTGAGGTTGTAGAATTCTCTGGCAATGCTGTCTGCCAGTTTCTCACACCAGTTCTTCGAGGGGCAAAACAGTAGCACAGAGCGGCCCTCTCTCACAGTCTCATAGCACAAGCTCACTATGTGGTCATCATCACCCTTCATGAATGATCACATTTATCACAAACACACACACACACACACACGATTATATTACTGGTCTGGAGACAGTAGGCATGATTCATGAATCATGATAATAGTACAGATATTGGATCAGAGTAACACTCTCAGTTACCTTAATGTGGAGTGCAGGAGTGAACTGCCGGACCACTGTGAGGCTCTTGTCGTAGATGTTGCAGCCCACCTTGAGATGCTCCTGCAGGGGTACGGGTCTGTAGTCTGTCTGGTATAGCTCTGCACCTAACCAGCTTGCCAGGAGGGAGAGGTTAGGCAATGTGGCACTCATACCTATGATCTGTACACCCTCAGAGAGAGACCTGCAGAATTGAAAGAGTTGTACATTTTAACAGCAGAACTTGGATTTTGAAAGGGACAGATCACCTCAAAATGAACAATCGATATTTTTACTCTTACCTGCAGTGCTATTTATCGGTCTGATAGTTTTGTTTTGGGTTGCCGAGTGTTTGAGATAACGTCCGTAGAAATGTCTGCCTTCTCTTGAAAGTAATGGAATTAGATGGCACTCAGCTTTAGGTGCTTAAAGCTATAGTGCGTAACTTCTACAGGTCCGTAAATGTCCGTTTCACCCATGCCACTACTAGAGGAGATGACACAATGCTGATTAAGCCGATCGGCTCCTCTAACATTTCGCGGTATTTTTCAATATATATCATTTTTAGTTTTTGTGTCGACCGGCGACATTCCCGCGCTGGCGCACAGGAGATGCTTCCTCACAACAAGAAGGGAGGGGGAGGAAGAGCGGAGAGTGTCATAGCAAGAGGTAGAGCGCAGGTAGAAAGAGAAAGCAACATGGCGGAGAAGCGGCCGAGACACGGTTCAGAAGTGGATCCTACCACAAAGAAAAAGCCTGGACGTTCGGCTGAAGGTCTATTAGCAAAGAAGGAAAGTGACCGACGGAGAAGGCAGACAAGGATTTGTATTGGCGTCGCTTTTCCTCGGTGGAGAGCCCTGAAGGAAGAAATTGGGCTGAGGGCAGACACGGATGTTGCCTTGCTGCTGTTGGATAAGTAAGTGACTTGGTTTATAATTATATTATGAGTAGTATGTGTTGCTGTTACATGTACTGGACCTAGTACTTTAATATTTTCTTGGAAATGGTGCTATGAACGTAATGTAATGTTAGCAGCCTGGTGTTCGCCACGTTGTGTAGCATTGTGTAGCATTGTGTACACGGTGTGAAGTGAGTGTTACTCTGTGTACACGGTGTGTGGCGACTTGCGAGTGTTACTCTGTGTACGGTGTATGGCGACTGGCGAGTATTGTGTGGTGAGTGTTACTCTGTGTACATGGAAGTGCCGCCGGCTTATAAGTTGTAATAACGCACTATCCGCCTTTCCAGAAATCGTGACCCAGTTACTCAAGATAATTTAAAGACTTAGCTGTGATCAGTTTCATGAAGGAACTATTTTCTTTTGACTGAACTACACCTGCCAACTGTATCACCTCGCGGAAGGAAGCCTGCATCTACCATAGACTGTATAATATAATGAACAAACCACTGTGACGTTACTCATTGGTGTGTGTGGACTCCCATTTTAAAAAATTGAATTTGGCATTTTGGAGCCAGAAGTGACCATATTTGGATGAGAGAGCAGAGCTAACTGTATTGCTAGCTGCGAGTTTGGTAAGCACATTGCATTTACAGGTATGGTTAACTGTGATAATGCTAATGCTAATCTTTGCAAGTGAAAACAGGCTTGAAACCAGTAAAATAAAATGGAAAAAAAAAAGGAAAAACTGAACATCCAATGCCTGCTGAACAAGACTTTTTAGGGTGCCAAAACATTACAATTACTTTCATGAAATGAAAACACACTAAAATAGGGACAGCTACAGCTAAGCCTATACTCTGTCAGTGGTTACATTACCCAACCAACGTTTATGCCGTGGTTGTGACTTGTCACCAGACGGCATCTATCTGTCCCTCAACGCGGCCACACCCTTAATTATGCGTAATTTTCATCCTTAATATAAAAATTCACTTTCCTTACAATTGTCATGAAGGGGGGAAAGTAGCTATAGGGACCAAAAACATTTTTTGTACCAGGCTGTGAACATGTTTATTTCTGTTGTGAATTGGGCATTTTAACATGGCTGTCTAATAGGACTGATTTGCTTTTGGAGCCAGTCTCAAGTGGCCATTTTAGGAACTGCGGTTTTTGGCATTCCAGCGTTGGTTTAACTTTTCAGCCCTGGAGGTTGCCGCTTGGCATCAAAACAAGGACAAGAGGCTCATGCTCATGACAACACGAGATGTAAACATTAATGGCGGCCATCTTGGCAGAGCTGTAACATTAGCTGGCTCAGTGGTGCTAGGTGTGCTAGCAGGACATGCACGCTTCCTCCTGTGCGTGGATACAGTTGCCGGGTGTAGTTTGGTAGATAGCAAATAGTTCCTACATGAAAGTGCTCACAACAAGGTCTGTGGATTATCTTGAGTAACTGGGTCATGATTTCTGGAAAGAGACATTGCTGTTGAGTTTTTCAAATGTATTTTTTGGCACTTTGAACACCACAAGCCAAGCTCAGTCTAGTTCTATTATATTCCACAAAGCAGACTTCTCTACGGCTGATATCTCAAACACTCTGCAGCTCATAACAAAACAGTCTTGATTGATGAACAACAATACAGGTAAAAGGAGAAGTAGGTTTTTTCCTTTTTTGGGTGAACTGTCCCTTTAAACACTGTAGCTGTTATACAAGACAAGAGTATACAGATTAATGGACACAAACCCAGTGGTGTTCTGCTTCTGCGCAATGTAGCAGATTTTGGTAAGGAGCAGTTCTAGTAGGTATCCTCTTCCAGAATCTCCAACCATATGTAACTCATCCACCACCACCATACCTGGCAGCACAAAAATAACACACTTCTCAAACTGATACTCTGTTATATCCTCAAGAAGACACATAGTTATCACTGGTTTGTTACCTAGTAGGCCCATATTGTCCTCCTCAATGAGTCTGTTAATGAGAGAATTGGCTTTTTCTATGGTGCAAACAGCCACATCGAGTGCTGTGAACCCTCCAGCAGCTGAGGTGCTGCCCATATATCCCTCCACACGAACTCCTGCCTCTTCAAATACACTCTACAGGGTCACAGAGATGGAGATGTATACACACAGACACACACAGAAGGACAACACAACATCCATAACAACATGCATGTACTTTTCTGTCCTCCTCTTCCTCACCTGAAGGTAATGCATCTTCTCTTTGGCCACAGAGACAAACGGCAGAATGAAGAGAGCTTTTCTTTTAGTCTCCAACACACGCTTCAACATTAGCAGCTCTGATACCAGAGTTTTTCCAGCACTAGTGGGGGCTGAAAGAGAAGGAATGTAAAGCAGAAAATGACCCTAACAGTGACTCACTCTGATAATCACTTTGTAGAGAGGCGTTCAGATCTTACCAGAGTACACCAGGTTACCTCCCTGCAGCACCTGCCCAACAGTGAGGCACTGAGCCTGCCATTCGAACATGTGAGTGACTCCATGTTTCTGGTAGCGCTCCAGGACAGGTTTTGGTAAGCCCCAACTGCATAACAGCAACTTTTCAGCTTGTCCCGCAGGAGCACACAAGGCAATGCCTACAGCAGAAAAAAAACTACCTTTACATGTGCTATTAAATAAAACTGGTGGCAGGAGACTGTGACTGGACAAGAGATACGCTCACACAAGGTGCAAGGCTTTAATACCTGACAGGAATAGTGACCAACAGCTCCAAGGCCCTCAAAATTTAAAGACTTTAATTATTTCAGTTTTGTTCTCATATGCTGAAAATTCCAAAACTAAATTTTAAATTAATTACCAAATAGTATTTCTGCACCCAAGCTGTTTTTCAGTGTAGAAAACAGTATGCAAAGCACAGACTGAGAGGACAGAGGGCCCCTGCAGCTCATTTTTGCCCCAGGGCATCCTAGCAGGTTAATCCAACCATGACAAGGTGTCAAAGGAATCAACAACACAGACAAACAAGACCAACTGCAGGAAGTATTAACCTTAAAGAAGGTTTTATGATTGTACTTCACCTGGCTGAGGTGAAGTGTCATTGAGAGTACTGACGTCTAAGCCAGTGGGGACTGTGAGCACAGAGGCGGACTGATTCTGTAATGATTGCTGGAGTTTGGCCCTCTTCATGGCCGCTGCGAGGCGCGTGGGGCTGAACAAGATGTAGTCCCTGGATACATCCTGAGGTGGATCAGCATTCATATTTAACACACTTTTTCCTTTGCTACGAGGAGAGCTTTTTCTTTTGGATGGAAGTGTCTGCCTATTGAAACACACAAAGTAAAAAAAAGTTAACAGACAAGTAGAGAGGCGGATAATTGAGACAAAAGAAAAACTGGGCGGTAATGTGTAAATTAAGACTCACTTGGTCGAGCTGCCTACTTGCTGACAATTTTTTATTTCTTTACAGGATAGCCCATTGATGCAGCCAGAAGCTTGCGATGGCTGGATGTTCTCTGAGCCCCTCTGAGCATGCTCCGCTTCCTCAGAGTCCTCACTGAAGAGAAGCCTCTGTGCAAGGTCTTTGCAGTCAGCACTCCATCCTGGTCTCTTACAATCATCACTACGCCCACAGACTCCCTGCTTGGTGCTGGGTGCTCTGTGGGGTCCTTGGCCTGTGAGCTGAGGTGCTCTGTCACTCTTAATCTTATTGGCTGGTGCAAGAGCCCGTGAGGGAGCAAAGGCAGCTGATGATGATGATGATGGCTCTTCCTGTGCATGTCTATTTACTGTTGTTGGGCAGGCATTGTTAGCTGCAGGCATCACAGGGTCTATAACATCCAGCATCTGCAGCATTTCCTCATCAAGAGCTAATGTGGATTCTCCCAGTGGAAACACTGCTCCTCCATCCTAAAAATGGAGATTAATACATGTCATTTGTGATCTATGTAGATGGAAGAGAAACACAGAAACACAGTATGAGGAAAACTCCCTCCCAATACTCACCATGTGGCTGTTTATGTTTGTTTTGCCTGGTATGTAAAGGGGTTTCTGCAACAGCCTGTCTCCGTCTGGTGGTTCATCAGGAGCCTGGAAACTGCACTCAGAGAAAGGTTTGATCACCACAAGTAAGACTGACGTTCACCCATAGAAATGACACGAAGGTTGGAGGATGTCTCTGGGCAACAGCAGAAATCTGGACCTGATTCTTATAAATCAACCAGCACTATGACTCGAAAAAGACTGTGACTTAACTTACCTTCTTTTCTTCTTGATCTGGTGCTGCCCCATGTAGCTTTTCTTTTTCAGTGGAGGACCCGAGGTGCTCATACTGAGGATGTTGTACTGTTTGTGACAAACGCGTGAGTAAGTTGATGTTCATTAGAATAACAACGGTTTGACTTCTGACACGAGTTTATAAACTATATTAAACCGTTTGTATCAAAGATAAGGAGGCGGCACAGCGAAAACACACGCCGCCGTATTGTTAGTTATTTTGGTTGCTGAGTATAAACATTTTTATCCCGTTGAGCAGCGGCGTGAAATCAAAAAGTCCGCCGCAGTGCCGCCCCGGTGCTCCACAAAAATAGTCCGACGGAACACAGTCTCGAAAACAAAGGTTCCCGTGCACTACTACTACTCTTAGTACTACTACTGCCACTACTGCTACTTTTAATAATACTTCTAGTAACAGGCCATTGAACAGGTAGTCCTTCGATTAAATGTTTGGATGAATCACATGTGTATGTTTATAGTTCAATAAAAGAATAGTAAACATTCCCTTGATGCTCTGAGGGCTGTTTAATGGGATGACTAGCCAAATGATTTTATAAAGTGAATGAAAAATAAAAAGTTGGCCATATGATCAATTATAAAATATATGGACAAATAGACCATAGTTTACACATTACTCGTAGCAAAATAAAAAGATAAATAGAGTTCGTCAGCTGACAATAGTATGGATCCAATATTTTTTTAACTGTCTGTGGTATGAATAAAGCCAGTGAGTTAACTACAAAGAAAAATGCAGTTTTTAAACGGTCAGTGTTTCAATATAATACAGATTCTGAATTGCAAATCATAATTATAACAAAGTTTATCAGGGAGTGTTCTTTAATTATCAGAAGAGGGGGTGGTTGGGGTATAACTTTTTTTTCTTTTTGACCCTCCCACAAGCTACAAATATTTTTTCTTGGGCCTCCCTGAGTAGCTTGGGGAAAATGCAGAACCCTCCCTCCACCATAAATCAGTTGTTAGATTTGTTAGATAAAAAAAAAAAAAAAAAACAATGTTGAATGAGGATGTTTGAAAGCTAAAAGTTGAAGACAAAATCATGGCATTGAAAAAAGGCAATTTTTTCACTCTTATTGTGCATGCTGGTTAGTTCATGCAAACAGTTTATTTTGGGCAAAATTTTAAATGAGACATAGAATAAAGGGATTTTCATGAAATATAACTACTTTGAGCTTAGATTTGGTTATGTGTTTTTTGCCTTAAAATAAATACAAAATACAGCCATGTAAAGTTGTATACCCCTCCCCAAAGCCAAAAATAAAAAACATAAGTCCCTCCCTGCTTCTTAAAAAAAATATGAAATGCCTCCCCATTTTGCACCACCCCGTCCCCCATCATAAGTAATGAACAGTCCCTTACTGTCAGCAAAAATTCTGATAAATTCAGTTAATGAACTATAAATAGTAACATCAATGAATAAATGCAGTTTATGAATTGTCAGTAAGCTGCAGTGATAAATACAGATTTTGAAATGTGAAAAAATGCAATGATTAAATGAGTTAATTACTGTTAGCAATAAAATATTCTAAATGAATGCTAACATCTGTGGACAAATGCAGTTTATGAATTGTCAGTAGTAAACTGCATTGATAAATACGGTGTACAATCTGTGGCTGAGTGAATGCATGTGGGCGGGGCTTGTGTCTCTGTCTCGGGGTGTAGGGCGTGAGCGAGCGGCTGGTGGGCGCGCCCGCTGCGACGTTGCGGAGGCTTCAAGATGGCGGAAGCCCTGACAACTCAGGAGCAGCTGGTAAGGGTGTCTTTACGGATTTTTTCCTCATAACCCCATCACTTTCTACGTGTTCACATGTCACCTTCAGTTTCTTCTCTAACCGGCGGTTTTTTTCATATATTTTGTCACGGTGATTGTACTTGGAAACGATGTGGTGTAGTAAACAGCCCTGGCCCGTTCGTACTCTCCTGAGCCGATTGACTCCGGTGTGACTGACAGCAGTTAGCATGTGTGTTAGCATGATGGCGTTTGCTAGTAGTAGTAGGGACCACTTAACCGGCAGTGTATCAGGAATACTTGCTCCGCTGATAACCTAGCTTTACATGGACCACATAAAAATCTTCATATCGCTAATGTTAACAAACGATACGTTACCAATGGTTTGCCACATACATGTGGCTCGTAGTATCTTAAACGCTATCGTTAGCCATCCAGCTGCCACATGTAACCTAGCCGCTGGCTAATGCTAATAGCTATTGTTGACTTGCAGGGAATTTCCTCGACAGCTATCTTGATAGACGTAAAAAAACACGTTGGACCGAGTGTGAAGGTTAAAAATGACCAAACACTAATTGCTTTAAGTGTTGGTTGCCATAATGTTCCATGACACAGGCAGACCAAGATCATGACTCTCATCGTACAACGCGAGTGTTTGCTATGAGCCAACTAGCTCGCTGTGTCCTGCCTATCAGATTTACGGTCGCGTATTCACAGAAGTGATCCTCCGGTTCCTAGCATTGTTGTTGCCATCACTTTCTAGTAAAGGGGGTGGGCCTGACTTTGATGGCAAACATCAAATGTCACGCAGCAATTCTGGT
The DNA here is from genome assembly GCF_006386435.1 of Epinephelus moara. Taxonomy (NCBI): domain Eukaryota; kingdom Metazoa; phylum Chordata; class Actinopteri; order Perciformes; family Serranidae; genus Epinephelus; species Epinephelus moara. The sequence goes on from NC_065510.1 coordinate 39,379,391, forward strand.
GACAGTTTCATTTCATGCTACGTGTTTTATCTTTATCAAGCATTCTCAAGGTTATCTGATCTGTAAGCGGGGCATGCTTGTGCTGCTCACCAGAGCTGCCGATTTGTTTCTTCACTGCTAACATCACTTTACCAGATCTAGTAACGCCACTCGATTAACCGCTGCGAGGACACTTGCTGTTCAAAATTTTTGTAGTTTTAGCTCGGTGGTGAAGTCAACGACTTGTTGCCTTTCCTTGGGTTAGCCCCACCGAGGCTAGGCGACCATCCTGGTGCTGGTGTTCAGCTACTGGTGGTAGCATATCCAAAAGGTGTGATTTAAAGGTACCTTCTCTGACTTGTGCCCCAAATCCGAAAGGTTTATTTCAGTTTACTGTTGGCCATTTACAAACACGTCTTGGCAAAACCAACAGTGATTTAGGGAAAAGAATATATAAGGAAGAGTACCTTCAAATTACACATTACTTGATAAAAAAAATGGTGAATGATGACACAACAAACTACCAGGAACTGAATGCCAACTTGAGGGGTGTCAAGGGCACTAGATAGTACATTCTGATGCAATCGTGTGTCTGATTCGATCTCTTTCTTCTCTTGACATGATCGAAATGTCAGGACTAGGTGAGGGTTTCTCGAACATGGGTGTGTATTCGCAACATCAATGTGTCCAGTCGCAGCCTTGCACTTAGTCGGCTCAGAAGTCTTTTTAAGTCCAGGTGTTGTGACTTGATAAACAACCGAATATGCATTATTTTTTGTAGACTCATTGTTGCACTGACAGCATGATCCCACACATGCATGTCAGGGTATTCCATAGTGTAACAATGCAGGGGTTGTGCCACCTCTGCTGACATCTTGAAAAATTACATATTTCCCATTGTTGTTAATAAATTACCAGTATCTATGGAGTTGTTCCAATTCCAATATCCGAAATACGTCCAATACTGCCTAAAATGCTGGATTGGGCATTGGCAAGTACATGATTCAATGCATCAGTCCAATACCACATGAGTTATTAATAAACGTTAAAGTAGTTTCACACCCAGATAAAACAACGGTTTTCCCGGAAGTGGAAATCAGTTATTCTTCGCTACTCTGAGACAGCAGCCTACACAGCAAGTTGTGCTTTGCAGCCACTGGCAACTACTGTTTTTGAGAGTGGTGAAGAAGAATTGATTTCTGGGAAAAAGTGTTACATTAGCCGTTAGCAAAATCCCAGGAATTTGGCAATGTGTTACACTGCTTAAAATAAAGATCAATGGCAGTCTCCATATGTATTTGTTCATGTTTTACATGGGTTTTAACCTGAGCCATGCCATACAACAATGGGAGCAATCATTTCACATCCATACAGAGTTAGTGGTATACAGCTGTTCACTGTTGTTGTTGTTGTTGTTTTAACCGAATGGTATTGGATCAGTACACAAGTTTAGGTATTGGATTCTATATCAGGAAAGAAAAATGGTACTGGAACATCTCTAACATATTAAAAAATAACATTCAGGTAAAAAAGGAACTGGAGTGCTGTTTATTTCACACAGCAACTGCAATGAGTGTGTCTGTGTTTTGCCGTCATCTAATGACACAACTGATCATGAGACAAGATGCATCACAGTCTGGGTGCATCTTGTTACCGCATCTGCAAAACATTTCATAGAGAAACCCTATGTACGGATGAATATTTCACGTGACATCTGCTTTCTTCTTCTTCGTCCTATGAGAGGGTAGATTCAAATTTTGTACATAGCTGATCAGTTAATCTGAAGTGCCCATCTTAGACTCTCCTTGTACTGGTTACATTTTTGGAGGACAGATGCAGCTTACTTGAGTGACAACAAGCTGACTGTTGTCTCCTGGCATTTGAGTGCTCTCATCCTCGGCATCTTCCAGGGGCACAGCCTGCTGCTGCCTGCCATCTGTATCACACATTTTTGTAACTTTGGCAGGGAAAGAGCTACAAAGCTGAGGGGGCTGACAGACTCATGCATTCTCTTTGTCATGTCAGTTGTCATCTTCTTTCTGTCATCTTTTTTTCTTTGCTATCGGTCTACTCCCTAAATTCTAAGTCTTTGATGTTTATTTCAGCAGTTTCTCCTCCTCTGGGTATTCCCCTTCTGCGCAGACTTCTTTTGCTTTCATCTCACCTCTCACACCTACAACCTCACCCCTTTTCTTCCATCTCCTCTCTCATGTTTGTCTCAGGCTGTGGAGGAGTTCCTGGGTGAGGTGCGTAGCAGGGAGCAGCCTCACAGCGCTGGGCTCGTGTCCCAACCAACAGCTGTAAAGTTTCTTATGGCCCGCAAGTTTGACGTCTCCAGAGCCATCGACCTCTTCCAAGCATACAAGGTACAGCAGTGCTTTGATTGGCGACAAAACTGAGATGACTATTCACTTTCTCTATTATCATCATGACACCGTAGGTCTTAAGTGGGGCTAAAAGATCTGGGGAAGATGTTCAATTGCAAGTTTTCTGACCTGACCTTTTCCTAATATTGTGATTTGAATTGTGAAAAATTTCTTTAAGTCTGTTTGGTGATAAACAGTATTAAATTCATAAGTTGGTATCAATTATCACAAATGTTGCTTGTTTGTAAATGAATTGTCTCGCATAGCCAGACCTGTCTCATGCTATTACAGGGCTGGAGAAAGGTCTGGCTGAACACATCACCGTTCTGCACTAGGGATGCATGAGACTGGATTTTTTGCCGATATCCAATATGTCAATATGTAACAACTCATTTGCCCGATAACAGATACCCAATTTTAGTGATCATCAAGTCTCTTCTGTAGTGGAATTAACATCATATTATGCATGCATACTCTTGTCGTGATGGCCGACCAGCAGATGGAGACATGAAATACATTGTATTGTATGTAATATTCATTCATTGTGCAAAATAAGAAAAAGCACGTTGGCCAATTCTGATAGTATAGAATATTGGCTGATACCGATGATATTATTGTGCATCCCTATTCTGCACAAAGGAAAAAACACTCTGGGTTGTTTTTATTTCTTGTAACCAATCACAACCACCTTGCGAGGATGCATAAATGATTAAATAAATAGTGTCTGGAGGGAGCTTGTTTTGGTGGAAAGGTGATTGCAGCCATTAAAATGGTAAAATCCCCTTTAACAAAAAGGCCACATTAATGAAAGACGTTTTAACGTATAGGTTGCTTGCTCAGACATTTTTGTTGTGTCACACACAGCATTTAAACAAAGTTTGGATATAGATTTGGCTGTGTGAGACTAGTTTTACACAGCAACCAGGATTTTGAAAACAGTAACACACAGAAAGCATGTTACTGTCTGAGATAGATGGCCCATAGTCTACATCCTGTGAGCCAGACCAGTAAATGAAAGGAATGAGATAATTTGATGTGGTTGCTTGCTGCTGTTAAGTGTTTGCTCACAGTGTAAAAGTTTTGATATCTGACTGACAACCCTCAATGACATGTTGACAGCTCTCCACTGTAGCAGCAAACAAGTCGTAAACCATGTCCTGTTATAACAGGTTGTAATTCGGCTCTGAATAACAATGTTTTATTCAAAACTGAATAGCAGCATGCTTTGCTGTGCGTGTGGGGAAGTCAGACCACTGAGGCTTCACTGCAGATGTATACAGGAGGGGGAAAACATATCACAAACACCCACAAAATCTAATTAGGATAACACTACAGAATCCCAGCAACAAACACAACCCTTTTCTCAATAATGTGTCAAGATACGCTGAGATTTTTTGAGGCTGCACTTTGTAGTAATTTTCTAATGTAGGTTGAGAATGAAGTCAGACGGGTAAAGACAGGGATATCATGTACTGACGCTGAGTGACGAACCTGTCAGTCTAGGTGTCATTCTCTTCTGCAAATTCTGATTTAATACTTTTTCTCTATGTCTCGTGAAACTCTTGTGGTTTCATTTCTCATATCAATGGTTCCTTTGGCAACAGGAACAATCCCTTTTTGTTCTGGTTACATGTTTAACACACAGTTGCTGAAGACAAAAATTTAGCTTAGACTGGTTGTTAGTCGTTACAGAGACAGACACGGACAGAGCGACAGGTACCACAGCTGCGCAAAGACATTTCAGAGAATGCTAAGTTAACATTAGCTAATATTTGATTAAAAAAAAAATCAGTATTTGCTAAACTGAAGGCAAATTACTCCCTAAGAGAACCAGCCTTGCCGGTTAGGCACCAAGAGTTGCCACTGGGATGAACCACAGACAGTCTAATGGACTAACTAGCTTACTGCTACTTCCACTATCTCACTGGAAGTTGTGCACATAATTATTTCTACAGTAGTGCCCTCAGAAATAAGGTGGATAAGGGGGATCAAAATAACATGAAACCATAGAAATAGCATGCCATTCCATTGCTTTTTCTGTGCATTAACCTTAAAGGCACAATCCACAACAAAGCACAAAAGTGTTGGTTTACAGCAGCAGACTATGAAATTCAATTAAATGTCCTTTTTGATGCTGTTTTACACACTGTTTTAGCTGCAAGTTCATGTCTTTCCCTTCCCTCTTGTCTCTGCATCATGTATAAAAATTAGAACACAAGAATCAAAGAGGGCATCATCAATATCAACCCTGACGAGGAGCCGCTACGCTCTGAGTTGCTGAGCGGCAAATTCACAGTCCTGGTGAGTACTAAAGCAATTGTGAGCCACACTTTAGGATACAGGCTACACAGAAAATGTTGGTCATTTAAAAAGAGTTTTGTGTGTACGTGCATGTCACTCTGCACGTGTATGCTTGCTTTTGTGTCCCTTTATGAATAGAGATGAAGTAACAGATGCAAATGTGCATGTCCATAGTCAGATCTGCCCTTCTCACACATTGCATACAATGGAAGTACAATGACTTTGCATTGATGTATATGATAACCCGCTAATTTTCCTACCAGCCTGGCCGAGATGCAAAGGGTGCCGCTCTAGCGCTCTTCACTGCCCGTCTCCATCGGCCAGACGTCACCACCCACAAAGCTGTGCTGCAGGCCATCATCTATCAGCTGGACAAAGCCATAGAGAGGTGATGTCCTAATACATACAACTTTATTTTTGCACTTTACCCTGTTGTTGTAGTATGGAGTATTGCCTTATTTTAAGTTTCTCTCAGGTATGTTTTATAAAGTTGTATGTATATCTTATGGCAAGCTTCTTTTGACCCTCTTCCTCTGCTTTTAATTTGAAAATTTTGTTCACTTCTCCCCAGTATACAAACTCAAAGAGACGGACTCATATTTATCTACGACATGACCAACTCCAGCTATGGTAACTTTGACTATGAGCTCTGTGTCAAGATCCTCAATTTGCTCAAGGTAAATAAATATACAGGAATATCCTCCATTGCTCTTAACTGCTTGCCTTTAAGTTTTTGGTGTCAAAACTGTGTCTGTGAAATTATAAAAATCCTCTTCAACATTTTCTCTGTCTGATGTTTATATTTTCCAGGGGGCGTTTCCAGCTCGTCTAAAATGTGTCTTCATTGTGTCATCACCTCTTTGGTTTCGTGCACCTTTCGCGGTCCTTCGCCTATTTGTGCGCGAGAAGCTGAGAGAGCGGGTACGAACATCTGTTTTCAGTTGTTTAATGTAGGGATTGTGAAATTGGGGGCAATACAATGTTTTTTTGTTGTTGTTTATTTTGTTTTTGTTGTTACTTATTCCCGCCATTGTGTTGGGGCATCGGTAGCGTAGTGGATAGTGCCGGCGCCCCATGCACAGAGGCGATGCCTCACTGCAGCGGTCGCAGGTTCGATTCCGGCTTGCAACCCTTTGCTGCATGTCACCCCCCCCCCACTCTCTCTCTTTTTTCCACACAGATAGGCTCAGATTGTTAGTATAATTATCCCACAACATAACGGAAAGGAGAAATGAATGTCTGTGTTTACCTTTAGCTGGATTCAGACATGTTCCTCTGCCTGTTGCAATTTTAGTATATGTGCTGCCGAAGTAACACTGCTCCCTCTCTCTCCTCGTCCGCTCTTCAATTTCAATGAGCTCTGCATCCTTGTACGTCTGTGTACATGTTGATAGTGAGTTTACTGTGTTCTTTCATACTGAAGGAATCCTGGGGAAGATCTCTGTTTGTCCCTGATATGTTTTCTGTCGTCCCCAGGATGACCGTATGCAATTAGTCTCAAGCCCTGCAGCCTGAGCAAAATTAATGTGGCACAACAGAAAAACATTGGCCACTGCCATCGATGAATGTCCTCTTATTTGCCGATAGGCCGCTGGCAGTCAACAAAGCGGATATCAGCCGATACCAATAATCAGCTGATAAATTTGTGCATCCCTAGTGTTATGTCGTAGTGTGTAAGATGTTTGGCTTTCATTGGTCATTTGAACTGTGTTTTCTTTCTTCTCCATTCGCCAGGTGTGCACAGTGAAAGCTCACGAGTTGGCCAGTCACATCCCAGTCTCCTCCCTCCCTGAACACCTGGGTGGGACATCCCAGTATAGCCACGTGGCTTGGATCCAGTCCTGTGTTAACACACACACAAACACTGTTCAGGGTGACACACAAGAACACGACACACACGACTGTGTGGGAAGCCTGCTGCGCTCCTACAGCTTAGAGTGCAGCAACACAAGCGCAGGCGCTACACTGTCCCACACCCATATAAACACACAGTTAGGTTCCGAGCTAGGCGTGGCTAACTCAAACTGCTACGATGATAGCAATGCTAACCCACACAATCACTGCGGTGTGGCGGAGGGCAGGACTCGAGGCCAAGGACAGTACCAGCAGAGCCCCCAGTCTGCTGTAAACAGGCCGCAGGGGAACCACCAACACTGGAACGGCTCGGCAGTGAGCGGGGCCAACATGGTTGTTAGTGGCTCGAGCCCCAATGCTAACATGAACGGTCGTGGCCGCCAAGCCCCTCCCCAGTCAGACACGCCCCCTGACACACCGCTTTCCCAGAAAGGTGATGGGGATGCGGTCGACGGAAAGGCAACAGACTCTGCCCACATGTCTCAGAATGATGACGTAAAGGAGGAGGAGGAAGAGGAGGAGGAGGAGGAGGATGGTGAGGGAGAGGAAGGGGTGCCTCCATTGCCTCAGAAATCTTTGCCCCGCCCTCCCCACCAGCCCTCCTCCCAGTCCCCGCCCCTGTCTTCATCATGGGGTCCCGATGATGAGGATAGCTGCATGGAGGCGTCTGTTCACATGCCAGAGCAGGGAGGCATGACGGTGCATGATCTGGTGGAACATGTGAAGAGAAAGAAGAAGAAGGGGATTTACCAGGAGTACGAGGAAATCCGGAAGGAGCCACCAGCAGGCACCTTTGACTACTCCAAGTAAGAGAATCTCTTTTTATCCCTCAGTGTGCTTCTGTGTCTCTGCCAGTTTCTTCCTTTATTTTCAGTTTCTCTGTACTAAGGTGAAGGAAAATGACGACACATCTGCCCACTATTTAAATCTGTCAATATTTCTGTAAATATTTCACATTGTACTCAATTCTGCCATTCCAGAAAACTGTCCAATCAGATAAAGAACAGGTACAGTGATGTTCTCTGCCTGGACCAGTCACGAGTGCGACTCTGCCAGCTCTGTGATGACGAGGATGAGGTAATGATAAAAACATTAGATTTCACTTCTCTCCTTCTTTCTCTTGTTTTAATGAATAATTTCATTCACAAATGTTCTCTAAAAGGTACTACTTTGTAGATGAAAGATGATGTTATGAATGTTTGCTGCCAACATCAGTCATAGAGGCCTCTGTTCCACCCTCTCATAAGAAGTATGTACTGGTTACGTCTTAGAGAATATAATGTTATATGTTGCATGCATTTAGTTGAGTCATTGGTGGAGGGCGCTGAGATGATTGTAAAAGATTGGCTGGAGACATAAATGTGGAAAATGGAAGTTGTATTAGCAGTTAAATTTCAACACTAACACTGGTGTGACAACTTTCGGGTCTGTTCTTTGTGATGTCTTCACCTGTTCTCATCTAACGGGTCTGGTATGTGTGACTGGAAAGTGAAATGCTTGGCAATATCATATGCTGTGGGTTTCATGTTGTTTAAAGGAAAGGCCTGCTTTTGGCAAAGGGGGTCTTATTTTTGTAAAATGAGCACAATGTTGTCATAAGTGATGCTAAAAATTGCCAAAACTATGAACATAAGTCCAGGTTGTTAAAAGTCCTTCAGACAAAATAAAAAGGTGGTATGACTTTGGAACAAATGTTGGTATTGGCAACAAGATGAATCTCAGGAACTGGAGAAACTTAATATTGACTGAGTGGATTCATATTGTGTATAAATTAACATTGTTTGACACTCCAGTCTACAGATTTAACCATTCATTGCAACTGAGTGACTGGCCTTAAAATAGGCCAATAGTAATGTTCAGTGTCCTCCTACAGGAGGCAGTAGATCCTAACCCATACCAGTAAGTCTCATACTGTTTTCCTCTGTGTGTTTTGCAGACATCAGATTACATTAATGCCAGTTTCATGGATGGGTACAAGAGGAATAATGCCTACATCGCAACTCAGGGTAAGCAGCTGTTGACACAACCTACGCTCCTACTTATGATAATATTTATAAAGTCCTTTACACCTTTTCTGCTCTAAGGTAGGGATGTTCCTAACGACTAATTTCCCTGATGTTTCAATTGAAGTTTAAACCTAGACTAGTTGACTAGTGTAAAATAAAAGAAAACACCCAGAAAACAAAGTTTAGCACAGTTTCATCTACAGACTGTTTCAAATCTGACAACATAAACATTCTAAATGGGTCCAAATGTATTTCCTGTTGCAATGTTTGTTAATGTAGCAGCTGATAAGGAAACTGTAAAAGAAGGAAAGGACAAGATGTCAGTGACAGCATTCAAATTTTGCAATGGAGCCAGGGTTTGGTGCCAGTTCTGTTGAAGTCAGTGGGGGCGGGCAACCCATCATGTCTTTGTTGTTTCACCTTTGACTGCGTTATCCTTCCGCAGGATTAAGAAAAACACACATTACATGATGCTGACTGACATTTTTTTTTTGTTATTGGTTTCCAAACTGATCATGACTCTGTCCATCAGCTACATACAGCTCAACTCAAGCCCCTGTTTGCTCCAAACTGCATAACAATACATGAACAAACAGGGCAGGTCTGACAGTTAAATGAAGTTATAACCAGATCAGTTTATTAATGGCTGTGATTATTATTCTGGCTGGACTCAAGAGTTAGGTAAATATCTTCAATGTCTTGCAATTTGCCTCAGTGATTTACATTCGCACTAACGTTAGTCATCTAATGTTAGCCTTTATTATGAGCTAGTGCGCACACTAGTCATAACAACACCTTTTTTAACACCTCTGAAGGATTATTTCTCATTGACGTTTACCATTTTATCTCCAAATAGATGTTGGTAGGCTGCCGGCTAGCATTAGTTAAACAAAATGCAAATGCTAACTTAGGTTATTGACAAACAAAATAACAAGTACCGTTAATTGATAAAAGTCCAAATTTATAGTAATTTAGCGATTAGCCTCACCTCCTGATTATATTAGGAAATATTATAGGGCTGGCTAATGTTAGCCTTCCTGAATATTAATAAATATCAACAACCGATTCAAGGTTGATTAGTTATTGTTAATCAAATACATGTAGCCTACAATACTACCTGCTACCAGCGGGTAGGTTAGCTGTCTTGGACCCAACAGGAGCTTGGACAGAGCCATGATCTGTGTGGAGACTAATAACAAGGAAAACAAATGTGCCCATTTAGATAAAAAGTGTCAGTCAACATCATATGATGTGTGTGTTTTTTTTAATTTGGTGGAAGGATTTTTCAGTTAAAGGCAAAACAACAAAGATATGATGGGCTAAAGTGTGATTCCGCTTCATAAACTAAAATAAAACTTGCACCACAGTCTGGCTTCAATCCAAAATTCAAACGCTGCCACTGACATCATTTCCTTTCCTTCTTTTATAGTTTTCTTGGTTGCTGACAGGAAGTAGACAGGGATCAGAGCTGTTGCCCTAGCAACAAAATAACAATGAAACCGTCCATAAGGCTAAACATAGGACAAAAAAATATTACATATATTTTAAGAGCCATTTGAAATCAATAATCACATTTTTTAGAAACCAAATCATGTTTAAAATGCAGCTGAAATGTGTAGCACTTTGCACCGCGCATGAACACTGCACATTATCGTACAAAACATGACGACAACTCACAAAATAAAATTTGAATAATAGCTTTTTATTTAGGCCACTGTGCGTCCAGACTTATCACTACTCAGAAACACAGTCACTCACGTGGTATCTCTCATGCATGAGTGTGCACACCAGCTCAGTGGCCTAGTAGTAGAGTGTCCACCCTGAGACTGGGAGGTCGTGGGTTCGATCCCCGCTGGGTCATACCAAAGACTATAAAAATGGGACCCATTGCCTCCCTGCTTGGCACTCAGCATCAGGGGTTGGAATTGGGGGGTTAGATCACCACATGATTCCCGAGCACGGCACCGCTGCTGCTCACTGCTGCTCACTGCTCCCTCAGGGGATGGGTCAAATGCGGAGAACAATCAGCGGAACTTTAATCTTTAATCTTTAAACACCAATTGGCAAACACATCCAGGCTTCTCAGGATCTTCCGTGTGCCAAACTAACAACATCCAACCGGCGCAAGTGTGTGAAGACTTGGACATACTTTGTGCGTCTGCAGACAGCTGCGGACTTGTCCTGGTCGTGCACATGCACACACTATCTGACAGCGCTTGTATGTGTTAGGGCGTGTGTGTGAAATGGAGAGAAAGGGAGAGTTTTCCATGATCAGAGCTGCTGTCTTACATGCCAATCCTCCCATTGTTTCTGGTTATTTCAATAATATGTTTAAACAACTAGTTTTCCCTGTGCTGACTAGCAAGGGTAGCAACGTTTGATCAGCCAGTCAACTAATCACACACACGCCTATTTCAGAACCTTCTCAGTCACCCTCGCCTCAGTAGAATACAATTTGGTGTTCCCATGACCTTATAGACTTTTTTGTCCTTCAGGTCCTTTGCCAAAAACTTTTGGTGACTTCTGGCGCATGGTGTGGGAACAGATGGTACTTATCATTGTCATGACCACCAGGTAAGACTCCTGCTACATCTGAGTTTTGAAATGTGTTAGAGATTTACAAAGGGTGTTTGTATACAGAAGTGGTTGTCCAAGTAGCAACTTGTCCTCAATGGGCTGATGATTAAAAAGATGTTTACCTCTGTGTGTCTCAGGGTGGTTGAGCGTGGGAGGGTCAAGTGCGGTCAGTACTGGCCTCTTGAGGAGGGCAGGACTGAGCAGTACGGATACTTCTTAGTTAGGAACACACACATCCAGGTGTTTCAGGACTTCAAACTCTCCCATCTTGAACTTTACAACACACAGGTAAGTCACACTGAATTCATTGGTATTTAAAAATTCTTAAACTAAGTCTGTTAATTTGAGGTAATAAAATGTTCTTTCTGATATCTTTAATATGAAGTATTTTTAATGGCATCAGAGGTGTTGAAATTTCTAATAAAAGAGAACTTGATATGACATTGCTGACTCCAGATTGAGTGTTTGCTTTGTCAGTGGAATCTCTTCCATGTTTAAGGTATCACTATTTCATGTAATTCGATGATCATACTTGGCATATTGGCCCACATGCTTGTACATGCCATTTCAAAAGAAAGAATCTGATATCTTTCTGTTTTCTTCTCTGAACCTTTGTGACCTATGATCAGTCTGGAGAGAGACGGGAGGTGTGCCACTACCTCTATGTCAGCTGGCCAGACTTCGGAGTACCCAAAAGTGCTTCTGCAATGTTGGACTTTCGTGAGCATGTACTTCAGAAGAGGGAGGCTGCAGTCCGGAGCCTGGGCTCTAGTTGGACGGGGCCTCCAGGGGGCCCCCCTGTGGTTGTGCACTGCAGTGCTGGCATTGGCCGCACAGGTAAACGCTTGCACCATTGTGCAGTTCAAATACTTCTGCAATACATTTAGTGGCCACTTCATTTGGTATACTGCTGTGTTTATACAAAGCCACATTCCTTTCAGTTATATGGCTTTGTGTTGACATACAGTGGTGGTGTTGCTGTAAAACTATATCAAATGAAAATTTTCAATACCAGCCAGTGCAGTACCTTAGAGTTTTAGTACGGATATGAAACGTTTTTTCTGGACACTTTTTATGAAAAATTTTGCTACAAACCCCTTTTTCATTTAACAAAGCAAGCCAAAGTTCCAAAATGTCAAATGTTGTATAAAGACAAGAGTTTGTACAAGAACTTCTAAAAATCTAAAACTGGTGAACTAATAATTGAAACCTCCCTAGAGCCCCTTTCCCACTGCACAAAAAACCCACCAACACCTGCTAACATCTGGCTTTTTAATGTAATGGGAAGGGTTACAATTGGCCCTCAATCAGCTCCAGCTCTGTTCTGCATTGATGGAAACACAACACCTGCGTGAACACGCTAATTTTAGCTCCTCTACCAGCAAGATGCAATGACGCACCACCACAAAATATCATCCGTCTCCACCCAAACAGCGTTCAACATCACAATAGCCTGCACTGAGTAGTCTGAATAGTCGGCTAATGTTTACTGACCTGTTCTCTGGCTGGCCGTGACATCAAACATGACACACCAAAAAACTCACAATTGACATTTTCTCATGTAACCTCTCCACCCTCATTCTGTTCATCTATGCTTCTCTCCCGTCCACCCGACCAGGCACGTTCTGTACACTGGACATCTGCCTGTCCCGGCTGGAGGACATCGCCACAGTAGATGTCCGTCAGACGGTGCGGCGGATGCGTACGCAGAGGGCTTTTAGCATCCAGACCTGGGACCAGTACTACTTCTGCTACACAGCAGTCATCGAGTATGCCCAGCGCCACGGGAAACTGAGCCCAGTGCAGTGGTCTGACTCGGACCTAGAGACTGACAGCGAGTGAGTGACACACGAAGGGACAGAAAAACGAATGGGATAGCCAACCTAAGCCGAAGTCATAGGAACGAAAGAGTGAGGAGTGACGTTTCAGAGAAGAGGAGGGAGATGACTCTTCTGCCATAAAAGAGAAGAGACAAAGGATGGAGATGTTGTTTTGGCTCCTGACGTAATGACACAGACTCCCACAGTCACTCTTTCGTCACATGAATGAATCGATGGAGGAGGTGAAGAGCTGGAGGAAAAAAATACAGGGAGTGGAGACTGTGTCACCGATTGAGCAAGCTGTCCTGCCAATTTCCGAGCCCCTTTTTATTTAGCAAACTACAGGGGGACTTGGCCTGCCCTGAACCTGTCTTGTTGACAAGAGAGTTGTACGAGTTGTAGCATTTTTATATTGACTTGCACATGAGGAATGACAAACTTGAACTGTACCCCTTGACACCCTCCAAACCCCAGTCTTTGTTCTTTTGTATTTCTTGTTCCTTTTCAACCCTGAACAAGTCTGTGATCACAGATAAAAAGTGAGGGGAATGAAAAGATGAAACTTGAAAACATTTTTTGTTTGTGTTTTTTTATTTTTTTGAGAGGAAATGGCTGTGTGTGAGCAAATGGTCGTAAGTGACAGTAGATCAGTGTGTGAGCCATTTAGTCCATTTCCGTTTTTTTTCCCTCCTTTTATTTTCCATGTCCTTTTTTTCTATGGTGCATTTTCTACGTGTGTTTCATATTTGTGCATATGTAGACTAACTTTTCAAAGCCAAAGTCCTCACCCTGAATGCTTGGATGTACTCCTTACTGAGATATTATAGACTGAAGCCCATGTATATTCTTGTAACATACATTTATACGTTATTGTGCATAATAACAACCTCTGAAAGAAGAGCAAAAAAAAACAACTTGTTTAATATAATTGACTTAACCGTGAGAAGAAATATCTATGTAGCGAGCCAGGCTATGACAAAATACAGAAAAGTGTTCTGGTATTAAAAACTGATATCGTATTACAAATCTGCGCGATTTGTCAGGTCTAACATCATCTTTACTGTCGGAGCGTTCTGATCGGACGATCTTAAGTAATTTGGCCTTAACTTGATTCACTGCCTCGTCGTTCTCAGACCTAAAACATACCTGAAACTGTAAACTTTTATTTCCCCTTTTGTTCTTCCCCTTTTTTGAATCTTACTCCCTCAATACCACAACTGTTATGTTTGATTCTCGAGGTATGTTCTGCCTCAGATAATTGTGCCTTCAAGTTTTCCTTAGCTTAATGTCTCGCTAGTATAGTAATAACACCCAAACTAGTGCACTTGAATAGTACACGCTGACTATGTATCACACAGGACACCCACATTTTGCCTAATATGGTCCTGTACATAGTACACTACTTCAGAATAACATGAAAGTAGTGAGTTATCTGGGACTAAGCTCTGGTTTGAGACATGGCTATTCTTTTATCATTTGACCTCAGGGGGTAATTCTAGTGTTTTTTGCCTAGTGTCAAAGATCCGTTTCTGGGTTTGCCTCTGGTAAATTATCATTTAAGAAAGAAACTATATCAACTTTATTTTGTATTTTTTACTGTATTGTATCCTACTATATTTATGTCTTTGTAAAACTTCTACAATATTGAAATCAGTGAATGTTGGTACGATGCTACAAAGAAAAACAAAACCAGTTATTGCATTTGATAAGCTGAACAAATCAGATGGGGAGTGAAATATATTTTTTGTTTTTCACGATGAAAAATTGGTGGAAAATGTCACTTGCCATTGTATTTTCAGAACTGACTTGTATAAATGGTGATTGTTCGATTCTAGGACAATAGGGGGGAGGGCGGGGGCGGCTAACGAGTATGTTTTTAGACAGCTTATTGTTAAACTCAGTAACAATTACATTAACGTCTTGTACTGTCTGGTACCCAATGCCAAGGACAAAGCAAAAAAGAGCTATCAAGAGAAAAAAAATTGCAAAAAAGACAAGCGGCTGCCATTTCAGTTCACAAAACCCCAGCTTGGTGTCTGTGAGTAAAAAAAATATAAAAATATCTATATATTTCGAATGGATTAAGGTTTATCAGCATGGAAAGCGAGCCTTGAATGTTTTTCGGGGTAATGGTGTCCGAACAATTTAGTCAGGACAGACATGGATGTTGTTGGTGAATGTGGACCCTGCATCCCTCAATGCCAAAGGCCCAGGCTCACCCTAAAGATTTTTTCCTATGACACATCCTCAACAGCCTACTAGCATGGACCTACCAGTGCAGCCTTGCATCCACGGACACAGAAAGACTCGGGAGCACCTCGGGAACATTACTAAAGATAATGTACAGACACAAAATGGGAGAGTGAGTATGTACAAGAGTCCCCATGCTATTTTTAATTTGTTGTATGAGAAACAGAGAATGCAACGTGCATTTGTCATTGGTGTTCATTTAATGTTTCTTTCTGTGCTTTAAGTTCTCGTGATTGAATTATGGCCTTTTACATGCTGTCAGCCCGGCGGTCCCATTAAAGCAACGGTATTACTATCTTGAATGAGTATGAAGCTAATGTGATCTCTTCTTGACTGAACAGTGTGGTGCATAGATTAAACGTGCAGCATGAACATGTCCACCATGTTTTCAAGCAAATCTTCACTTTCCGTTCAGAGTTTGTTTTTTCTGTCCCCCAATCAACACTCAACATAAGCACATATATGTTTGTTTCAGTAGACTATGATTTGTGCCTGACACCAATGAAGGGAACCCACAAACACTTTCTCAAGTACTGCACATTAAGTTTAAACTTGAGATACTTGTACTTTATATGAGTACTTTCATATGATACCCCTTTATACTTGCACTCTACTACATTTCAAGAAAAGTTTTTATTCTAACATTATTTGCCAGTTGTAGGTTACTAGTTACTTTAGAAATTAAAATTTTACATATGAAACACTTGATGAGATTATAAAATACACTCAAATGCATTACTTTGTTTATTTTGTCAGGTTTATATATTGCAATTACACATTTTCCAACAAATTGAGTCAAGTAATTCTCACAGACTAAAAGATACAGTTTTTAAAAAATATATAAATAAAACTAAGCTAAATAAACTGAATTTCTGTCACAAAAGCTCAAAGAATGAATCTAATTTACTATATAAAGTTTGGGTAATTCTTAAAAATTGTGTATTCCAAATAAGCTAATGTTTATCAACATATTTAAATTACATAGAATTTATTAATTGTTAATGTTCATCAACATATTTGAAATACTCAGAATTTATTAACAGTAATTACATAAACTTCATTTAAGTAAATTAGGTAAATTCTACAAGCTATAGGTAAATAAATTCTCATAGTCTGTTCATCTCAGTTGTATTTATTTTACTTACTTACATGAGTTCATGTTAGAATTACTTGACTCAATTCAATAGAAATGTTGTATGTAATAGAAATACATAAACCTGACATAGACCAAATAATTACTTTGTGAGTGTATGAAATATTGCTATAGATCAAATTACCCAACAGTATAAAAGAAAGATCCAACTCAACCAATTCAAATAGTAACATGCCACTTGGCCCACACATTAATGTGTCAGTAATATATCTTTGGTGTGAAACTCATGAGGAATCACAAAACATAAACATAAAATGAATCTCAAAATGAATTAATATTTAGGGAAGGATCCGTTATTAATTCATATTTTGAGTAAAAATATATAACCAGGCATGCCTGACTGGGGTAGGGTTAGTCTAACCCCTACCCCTACCCCTGATGTAAACAAACCCTTTACCATAACAGACAGCATATTTATTTGTTTTCTAGTGTTAGATGATACTTTCAATGTGTTTTGCATTTTGGTTTAGAGGGCCAACTTTAATTTTTAAGTTTCTGGTCCCCTAAATTACTGTGCCCTGCAAGCACTGCACCTGTGTTGTTTACAATGACTGTGTTTACATGCACCAAATATTTTGGTTGTGCCCTAATTTTCCAAAAAGGACAATATTCCTGCTAATCTGTTTAAATAGTTAATGAAAATGAATATTTTACTAAAATTCCAGTTTACATACAGCTCTGGTTAACATGTCCTGACATGTTGTTTATCACATCAAAATATGGAAAAGTTAAATGACTGGAGCTGCTTGTGCCATTTTGCGTCTGTACATCAAAAAAGGATTTTTTCACCGATGGCGGACTTGTTGGACTGTGCAAACACAACCTGTCTCTTTCATTCCTTCATCCATCCTCTTGAAAAAGTCAGTGTTGCAAAATTTGTGCATATACAAAAACCTATTGATATCTAAGTCTTTCATAATGTCTAAAAGTAGGTGTATTTCTCCTACTGACCAGAAATGTGGGCTTTTCTTTTGGACAGGCATCTCTACCTAAGCCCTACCCCAGTTAGTTGGCTTGTGTACAAGGCATCCATGACAACACACAGAGCTGAGCATAAACAGGTAAGAAGTCGTGTGTCACAAACTGCCGTAAAAAACCCCAATTAAGATGCAAATCCCAAATGCTCTGTATACATGTCCAAAGAATGCTCCTAAAACCTAAATAATATCCGCATATCCCATGTCTTAATTGTAAAATGCCACATTTGGAAACAGGCCTAATTCAGAATATCCAAACGGAATATGCTGTATATATTATCTGCATCAAATTCAGAATGTTGTCATATTGGAATTGAAGGGGGAATATATGTGTGCATGTTTATGTAGTCACTGACAACATCAGCCGTCGTCAGTGTACAAATGGGGACCTGACTGTTGTTTAAAGACAGATTTTAAAAACTGTGTACCTAAGATACAAAAGATTCATGCCGGCAACAACTGGCACAGCTGTACACTCCCACCTTTATTCCCCATGTGGCATGTGTGTTACATTCAGATATAAATTGACCTTAATATTTAAGGTCACTATTAAAATGGTATTTTGCTTTTCAGGTCTCATGGACACCTTTTTTGACTTGGGCAGTATTTAGACATGTTATTATCTTAAAGCCCCTTATGGGGATTGAGATGTAAAACAATATCATGTCAGCATCAAAGTGTTAAATATGGTCATTAACATACTGTATTAATACAACAAACAACAGCTGAGTACCACAAGTTATACACCCTTTATTAAGAATAAATATATATGTAAGTACATCACCAAGTGTGACCAGTCTGAGTTAAAGTTACACTGAGAATGAAAACTCTAAACCTCAACATACTGATATTCTCACAGATGTATGTGTTTGTGGTGTGTGTCATGAGATGAAGAAAATATTCTTCATCCAGTCAGATGAAACAGGATCTTACTCCAACAGTGTTTATGGCCAAGTGCACAAAACAGAGAAAAGCAGCAGATTACCTGGTCAGTTAATCTGTTGCAGGCTGAGTGACTGAATATTATTATTGTTATCTAAATGTTATGGTTATCTGATTTTATGTGAAGCACTTTGAGTTGTATTGTATGCATGGATGGTGCAATATAAATAAAGTTTATCATTATTATTAATATACCATGCTCTACATTCCCTCATACTGAAGTGCTCTCCAAACAGAGCTAGATGAAGTGGACTTTTCCTGTGGCAGCATCACCTGCGGATGTAGTTCTTTTGAAATGAGTTGGGGTATGTTTCCTGGGCACGGGAGCAGGAGGCGCAGCAGACACTTCTGTAGTAAGGGTAAACACAGAGTCGGGCTTGAACCACCACCACACAGTTATGATACTGGTCGCTACACGATGGATCTGTGAAGGAAAGGAGGAGCAAGTTAGAGAAAGAAATGGGAGGAGCAAAGCAGTTTTATTTCTTCTATTAAGTGTTATTGACTACAGGCTTCTGCTCTGAGCCAACAGTAGGCTTGTGCGTCATGTCTTGGTGGAAGTGTTGGTGCTAATTCACCAAGCTGTCAAGTTAGTCAGTACTCAAACCCAAAGTCACTAAAGTCATACTGAATTAGTCTCATGGACTCAGAACTCAAGTCATAACTAAAGGTAAGTTATCAATGTAAAACAAATTTCATGTTTCATGATGCATACAAATTCACATCTGTCATAATAAAAGCTAGGCACTTGTTGTAGTGACACAAGTCATCTGTGAAATACATGATTTAGATTTCTCATCGCAGTCAAGTTTCTATTATAGTTTACAACCATGTCCGCGAAAACATGGATGCTACACCCACTGTCCCCCTGGCAGCACAGAAGATCTATACAATCAGCACAGTTTCAAGGTGAACACCCAAGATTAGTTTCACCAATTCAGTATCTGACCAAATGTCTCCCCTTCTGTTCCTGAGATATGACACTGAATAATGACCAGAAAAGTGTTTTATGCAAAACATTAGGATGTCACAGTGAAGCTGACCTTTGACCTTTTGGATATAAAATGTCATCACTTCATCTTTTTATCCTGTTAGATATTTGGGTGAAGTTTTGTCATATTTAATATGAATTCTTGAGTTACGGCCACAACCATATTTTGTAAGGTCACACTGACCTTGACCTTTAATTTGACCACACAATTCTCATCACTTTATTTTTCAGTCCAAGTGAATGTTTGTGTCAAATTTAAAGAAATTCCCTTAAGGTGTTCTTGACATATCACGTTCACAAAAATGAGACAGACAAGGTCACTGTGACCTTGACCTTTGACCATCAAAATCCAATGAGTTTATTGTTGAGTCCAAGTTAACATTTGTGTCAAATTTGAAGAAATTCCCTCAGTGTTCTTAAGATATTGCATTCACAAAAATGAGACAGACAACTTCACAGTGACCTTGACCTTTGACCCTTGACCATCAAAATCTGATCAGATCATCTTCAAGTTCAAGTCAACCTTTGTGCCAAATTTAAAGAAATTCCCTCAAGGCATTCTTGAGATATCACATTCATGAGAATGAGACAGACATGGTCACAGTGACCTTGTACTTTGACCTATGACTGCCAAAAACAATCACTTTATCAGTGAGTCCAAATGGACGTTTGTGCCAAATTTGAAGAAATTCTCTTGAGGCGTTGTTGAAATATCGTGTTCACAAGGATGGGACAGACATAATGCCTCCAGCCATGGCTATCACCAGTGCAGAGGCATAAAAAATTAGATCACATGTGTCTGCATCATGTACCACTGCCTATTTGATTAATGATTAATGATGAAAATGATTAACACCAAACATCAGAAGCAACTTGAACAAATGAATCAAATGTTCTTGCTCATGTCTTTTTAGCCAGTGAAATGTCACTTACTGATCTGTTTGAGAATGGTTTTGGCAAACATATGCTTCATTTTGACAGGGAGGTTCCTTCATATATGAGTCATCAAAAAAACATCATCCTTCCTCCCTGGTTCCTAACAACCCCTCAATTCTTCCTGGTTGAGGCAGTATAGGCCCCAGATGATCATGGTAACATTATCAACAATGACAGCATCACAGCGAAATCTCAAACAGGTCCTCTCTGACCCTTGGGTGTCTTCTAACCCAACTGCACCTATAGCAGATATACCGCAGTAATACAATAGTGCTTGGCAGACTTACTGATCTCAGCGACACAAGCTTGTTTGTTGCATTCCTCTCGGCTCTCTGGGATCAAACTGGGGTCACAGTGGTCGCTTGGGGTGATGTTATCAGCAAGACAACGCACCTCACGCACACGGTAGCCACCACTGCAGATGCGCGAGCACTGAGGAGATGAAAAATGAGTAAACAGAGGCAGAGATGAGGAGTCACACGAACAGTATAGTATATATGATTTAAACTGAGGACTGAATGTGGACACCATCTAGTCATCACAACTCATGCCACACTTGCTCTAAGATAAAAAAAAATACCAAAACCAGGTGGACATCTTTAAAGGATTAATTACCCATATTACAAAAAATAAAATAAAAAAAATCTTGTATCTTTCTGGTGTTATCTGGGCATATTAGTAGTGACAGTTTTATGTGTTGAGATTTTGAGATATCCAGAAATGATGTCACAGTTACTAATGGTAATCCTCACACATCGCTGAGCACAGGTTTCACTAAAACTATTTCTAATCAAGATATATACACTATGAAATTGTTCTGTGTGGATTATCCAGATGATTTGATAATGCTTTGACAAAACAATCCCAACTCAAGGTCCCCTTTCAACCGTATTAGTCTTCATTAGCAGATGGGGTTTGACACTGTATGTTACAACCAAATAACAACTGTGATTTCTTTATGTCAGGTACTATACGAGGGGTTAAAGGTAAACCACCACCTTCTATGTGGATATCCAGTCAGTGTTGATGGTAACAGTAGTTGATTGAAATAAATTCCTCACTGCGTGCTATATCAACCAAGAAAGCTGAGTTCGCAGCTGCAAAATCTGTTGTTCTTTCTGCATACAGCGGCATCATTTGATATGACAGGGATGTAATTGGATGCAGGAAGAACTACAGGCTGGGTTTCGCCTCCAGGTGTTCTAGAGTGGTGGTTCCCAACTGGTGGCTAATGGAGAGCTACTTGACAGAGCAAGCAAACTGGCTCAACAACATGGCCAAACTCAAGTATGACGCTGAATGTGTTAAACTGTGGACCTTGAACTAATGACTAAGGAGAAATCTGGACCCCATGGCTGGACCAGCTGGGGACCACTGCTGTAGAGGCTGCTAAAAAAGAGAACGTCCTTGCTTTCTTTGCGTGTATTGCAAACTAGCTGCGTTTCAGCAAAAAATGTCATCCCAAAATATGAGTGCTGAGGATGTTACAGACGATGATACATTTTAGTGTTTTGGCTGGCTCAAATATCAGCCGTCTTTATTTGAGCCAAAGTCTAAGGCTGATGAAATGCAGTGGAGAGAAGCCGAGGCTGCGGCTGCAAGAGGATATTGCTGGCGGGGACCCTCCAGGACCTGAGCTTCCGAGAGCAAACACAGAACAAATTGCTCTCCGATGCCAACAGAAACTGAATCATCCTGCTGCAACACACTGTAATGTAGGCAGTTTTTGTTGGATGCTGTCGCCAACGCCAACCTCGAGAGAGCCCTTGGGTGTGTTACATTACATGCCTGAAAGTTTTACTCCTCATTTGGACAAAGGTTTGCTAGAGACCTTCTTCAGGATCCTAAAGATAAACTGAAAAAGACAACCAAGTCAAACTATGTTTTGACCAACAAGGTAATAGTTTGAAGCTAGTAGGTTACTATTAGCTATGGGGCATCAGAGGCACACGGGTAATGCATGCTGGTACATGTAGGCACTCCTGACAGGGCTCTGCGAGCAGGAAGACTCATACTGTCAGTATAGTAATATAGCATGGATTGATTATCTACATAAAAGGAAGCAAATTTTCCTGTTATATGTTGCATGGTGGAATGACAGACTTTGGGACACTTACTGCACTCCACTCTGTGACGTACCACTGGACACCACATGGCTTCAGTCTGCAGGGCTGAGATGTGATTGGCTGAGGGAGACTGGAACATTTTAACTGGTCCACAGCCTCCATACGACCATTATTGTTGAGAATACAAGCCACACTCCGGGTCTGTGTGCCATTCCCACACTCTGCAGAACACTTAGCACACACACACAAAGTGAAACTTCAAATGGATGATGCTTTTGCAGTGTGTTTGTGTGTATGTGTGCATGGAAATTACCTGACTCCAGGGTCCGGTAAACCACTCCAGGCGGTTGTGACAGGGGCCTGAGTCACACAGTGTCACTTCTGAGGGGCGTTCCTCTTCGCAGCTGTCCAATGGGAGATCAGTCACATGATCTATCAGACATACTGCCATCCGGGTTCGATTGCCTTGACCACACTCTGCAGAGCACTGAGGAATATTACACACATGTATACAAGATTTTTACCCATGTCACTTTCTGGGAAATTACATTGACTTATATAACTTCCTTGAACACTTAACCTTACTCTAACCATAACCATTGCATAAACACTGACCCAAAGGTGAACTTATTCTGAATTGGGGGGACATGGCTTTTGTCCTCAATTAGACAAGCTGTCCCCATTGAACTTGTGTCTACCGTGTAACTTAAGTAATACACATACACACAAACACACACTAACAGTTTCTGTGTTACCCGTTGGCTCCAGACGGAGGTGAACCAGCTGCGTGCACAGGCTCCCATGTCACAGTTCTGTAGTGTGTCTGGCTTTAGGTTCATGTTGCACTCCTTATCCTCCTCCACATCACCCTGGTTGCTCACACACACCACCTCCCTGCTGCGCTGGCCCACTCCACATGGCACTGAGCACTGAGAGACAGAAGGTGGGAGAGAGAGTTGGGGGGAACAGAGAAAGTAATGGTTTTTTTGTTTGTTTGTTTTTGGGGTTTTTTGTAATTATAAAGATGTACAGGTTTATTGTATTTAGTGATAATGTGTTTGAATAATAATGGTTGCATTATTTTTTAGATTAAATTGTATGTGTTATATGTATCTTTCTGAATGCCTGTTAATAACTGTAGCACTGACATGTATAACTTATGTATTGACACAAAACTGTTAGTTATAAAAATCTGGCCAAAGTTTCAAATAATAAGGTATAGAGGTAATCCCTGTGAGCAAAATCCTCAGGCTTCAGACCATTCCGAATACTCTGTTTTCAATGGTTCATCTGCTCCTTGCACATTACTGCAAGTGTTTATATCATGTGCACTGCTACATGTAGCTATGTGCTAACATCAGGGAAACCTGTAATTTTGGTTGCTGTTGTCTTGTTGTAAATTCCTTCCAAATTTCGGATCAGATTCCTGTTGGAACATGTGTGGCTGTCTTTAAAAGCTTTTATTGGTGATTTTTAACAGGAGAAAGTGCCGCCATACACAGTCATTCCCCGACTGCAAGTACACTGCTACATGTAGCTATATGCTAATGCCAGGGAGACATGTAATCTTGGATGCTGATGTTGTTTATTACTCCCCAGTTTTGGATCATATTCCTGCTGGAGCATATCTGGTTGTGTTTAGAAGCTTTTATTGGAGATTCTTTGTGGTAGACTCAGACACATGTTACAGTCATTCCCCAGGCTGCGATGAAAGCCCCCAGGAACAGACGGGAACAGCTTTAATGCCAATTTTCATTGACTTACATTGGGAAGAGATGCCTGTAAATCAGTGGATACATTTTTTTGAGCATCAAACCTCCCTGCAATATGACCAGTTTCACTACCTGGACTTCCATTTAGTCCAATAACATTTGGGATGTCTACAAGAGCCACAGCATTAAATCATTTTATCCCCATTCAAATTAACAGAGTGCTAAACCTGAAGTAGTCGTTTGGCTGGGAGAAGTTAGCCACTCAGCTGCACTCGGCTAACGCAAGTCTCTCGTGCACGTGCTCTATGGGCCCAATAATGTGGAAGATCATATAATTTCATAGTGAGGAAATAGAACAATCTTGGCTTCATGTGCAACTAAGCAACTTTCATAGGAATGAACGGGGCTACACGCCCAATGTATCCTGCTGTATCCAGGTTTCTTCATATGTCCATGCAGGGATGACAGTGCAAAGGTGACAAGATATGGAAGACCAGGAATCACCGACCAATCAGAGTAGACCAGGCTTTTTTTAGGAGGAGGGCTTAAAGAGACAGGTGCTAAGTGTCTCAGACACAGTGTGACTACAAGTGTTGCAGCACATACAGTGTGAGAAAAATAGAGTGTTTTTTTTTATATATATAAAAGCATATAAACATGTTCTAGCAGAAACCCAAAATACAAGTATACACCTGAAAATTAGTATTATAGGTCCCCTTAAAATTACATTTCCCTAATAATACGTATGTACTTTTACAATACAGTAAAACAGTAAAATCTGGAATGCAGGGCTATTTTTTTACATTGTGGTATTACTCCTTTTACTTAAGCCAATGATCTAAAGACAGTACTGTTATCACAATATGTTTATTAGTAGAGTCATGTAATACTGAGGTGTGTAAGTTTGTTCTCACCGGGCTCCATTCAGATCGGATCTCCCACTGGCTGCAAATCTTTAGCTGACATATAGCTTTGGTCACCGGCCTATCGTGCGACCCACACAGCTCTTGTGCCACGGTAACCGAGGTCTCAGTCCCATTGGTGTGAACATGAGTGACCTGGCGGCAGATGACCTGGCGGTGCTGAGTGCCAGGTCCACACCTCCTGCTGCACTCTGACCACTCCCCCACATCCCAGCTGTCAGCCAGTCACAAAGAATAAAGAAAGAGTTAGAGGAAATAAAAAGCAGTTCACAGTCCATCACAAAAGATGTGGTTACATATTGAGACATGAGTTTAACAATGACCTTTCTCAAGCAGAGCCTGGCCCAGCTCTATGTCCTCATTTTGACCACAGTTATTATGTGTGGTCAGTTGACCCTGGTCTGCTAGGGGCGTTATAAAGCCTGTCGTTTCCTCCAAAAGGATATTATAAACTAGACAAGCAAAATAAGCCAATTTGTGCAGCACAAGTTCAGATGTTTCTTCTCATTCTATTAAGTTTCAATTTTGCAATCCTGTGCTGCTGCTGTGTTCCCAGTGGAAACATATATATTTCAGACTGACAGCTATCATGGATCACTGACACTGCAGGCGAAATAGCTGACAGGGCCACAACCAAACATACACTTAATCCACTAACACCCCGCTACATCTTGGCGACAGTAAGATCTAGTGGTATTTACCACAAGACATGCAAACCAAAGCCACACCAAAGTGAGTCAGTGTGATTAGCTTTGACTAGTGACTGATTTACGGCTTAAATGTGTGTGAGTGATGAAGGCTTCTCCCCGACAGTCACAGCACCATGTGGAACTAATACAATGGAAGTGCATGTGAGTCTGTGTACGTGTCATAACTACGGTAAATCAGGTGTGTGTGTGTGTGTGTGTGTGTGTGTGTGTGTTGCTCACTATGCAGGACAAGACTGGGTGTTGCAGTCTTCTTCCTGGTTTGTTGGTTCAAGAGCAGGGTCACAGAGGTCAGCAGGAACAGTCGCCTGGGAATCTTCCTCAGCGCACTCCCAGAATACCTGACGCCTGCCTGGCAAGTGCACAGACACGCAGACAAGACAACAAAAAGACGCAGCATGTGAATGTGTGTTTGAATGCATAAAATATGACTGTCATACACGTACATGTTTTCATCCATAGCAATGATTTACAAGGCCCATGTACTTTGCCAGCAATCACAGCCCTTTGGGTGTGTGACAGCTACTGTTGATAGCTAAAGCTTTCAGTGACATTTATGTGTGTCATCTCTGATTTTGTAACATTTTATTATTATTTATATGTGTTTCCCAAAGAGCTCGGGCCTTTTTGCATTGGCAAAATTTAAAGTAAGGCTGCCTGCTCACTAAGTTAATGCCCCAAATCATTATTTTACACAAAAAAGAGCTCCATAAAGAAGGTGAAAAAGCATTGATTTAATGTGCGGTCACTCTTTCTTTGAATTATATGTGTTTCCTCACCAGTACCACAGGTCGCGCTGCACTCTGTGTGCCTCCTCTTTGTCCAGGTGTAGGTGGGCTGAGGGTCAGATTTCTTGCTGGGGTCAGAGGGAACCTGGTTAGGGTGGGGTTTCTCTTTGGTGATATCATTGTTGGTGGTGCCACCTTGGTGGTCCTTCTCACCAGAGTGGGATGGCCCAACTGTCTCAACTACAAGAGAGATGAAGGTTGAATGATGGAGCCCAAATTTGAAGGGTAAGTAAAGTGCGAAAGTAATCTAAAATGTTGGATAGATAAAGGCAGACTGAAGCCTGAAATAAAATATAGTCGTGTTAAAGGGACAGTTCACCCTAAAATCAGAAATACATATTTTGGTGTGAGTAGCAGAGTGTTTGTGATATCGGCAATGGAGATGTCTGTCTTTTCTCCAATATAATGGAACTAGATGGCACTCAGAAACTCATTTGTAAAACTCAACAGCAATGTCTCTTTCCAGAAATCATGACCTGGTTACTCAAGATAATCCACATACCTTGTTGTGAGCAGTTTCATGTTGGAACTATTTTCTTTCTATCAAACTACACCCGCCAATGAAGCGTTCTTTATGCTATATCCATTCACAGTTCTCTGTCCATCCCACTCTCACGGCTTCCTCCAATCAGCTGACTATGGGCGTTCCCTCTCCTGGTTAGCCTATCAGACTCTGCCATGATCTCCTTCAGCCATTCATGTTGCTACTGACAAACTTAAAATCTTATCTCCTCTCTGCTCCTGTCAGCTGTCATTTTAGGCAGAATCATTGCAACATCCTCCACCCCATTCACCTCCAGTCACCTTATCCAGAGCCCAGGACAAGCTCATCAAAAGCCCACTCCTCTTCACATCCAGATCCTCAGCTCCCTCTTCATCTCATCATCACCACCATTACCACCACCAGCGTCTGGACTCCATAGAGGAGCTCCCTGATCTACTACGTCTTTACCACCCTCCTGGAATGGATGACATCATGATGGGGACTGATCACCAAACACTGTTCTCATTTCTCATACTTATGTGCACATGTAAATAAATGTTCTTTTCTCCCAGAACAAGTCTCTCCTGATTGAAACAGTATCATCACACAGAATGAAGCATGCATCAGAGCTAACGCTACAGCTCAGCCAAGAGAGATGCCATTAATGTTTCCATCTTGCACTGTCACATGCACAAGCCTCTTATCCATGAGTAGATGCATGCTTCGCTTTGCGTGGTGATTCTGTTGGCAGGTGTAGTTTGGTGTAAGTCCTTCATGAATCTGCTCACAACAAGGTCTGTGGACTATCTTGGGTAACTGGATGATGATTTCTGGAAAGAGACATCACAGTTTTAAAAGATTTTTTTTGGCTCTTTGAGCACCACGAGCCATGTGCCAACTAGTTCCATCATACTGGAGAGAAGGCAGACATCTCTACGGCTGATGTTTCCAACACTTGTCAACTCATCCCAAAACAATCTAGACTGATAAATAGCACTACAGGTAAGAGGGAAAATATGCATGTTTGATTTTGGGGGGAACTCTAACTTTAAAGGCCCTGCACATCTATGGCTTCACTAACAAGTGTAGTGATGCATCTATTAAATGGGATGCATTGCACTGTCACTGTGGATTGTTATCAAAAAGATTTTTGAGGCATTATATAGTGCATAAATTATTCAAACTTTGGTCAGTCAAAAAGTCAGTATAAAGCACTACACAGCAAGTACTGTTGGGAGTGATTTTGGACATAGAGTGTGGTGGCCTCTGGTAATTCCCAGTCTTTCTCCACCCACCTTCGACCTAAGCAGGGGTCAGATCAGCTGCATTAATTACAAACACCTGTGCAGGGCCTTTAAGAAGATTTGTCGTTTTCTGAGTTCAGGAAATCTCTGGTAATTAAATTATTTATCAGCACCAACACAAACAAATCAAGCTATTTCTTTAATCTCTTTAATGAAGGTTAAATATTAGGTAATGAAATGAAATCTGGCCCAAGTGACCGATTATTGTCTCAGTGTGCAGTTAGAAGCTCTTCGCCAGACCAAAGTTTGGCCTCCTGCCTGTATCAAATGTTATCAAAATCCTAATCCAATTTTCAAAAGGACAATTTTGCTGAAAATGATACATATTGGCGTTACCATGAAATCTGAACTCAACACACACACGCGCACACACACACACTGTACTGTACATGCAGACAAAAAAAGAGGCATCTGTTATGTGTTATGGTCACTGAGGGCAAATCAGAGTATTAATCATGAGAAAATGGCACTGTGGTCATTTAGGGTCACACTAATATTTTTGTGTGTTGGAGTGTTTATGCGTGTTAGTGTGTGCACTCACCCAGGGGCAGAATATCAGAAGGTGTACCTGGCTCAGGAGTTGGGTGTGTGTTTCGTAAAGGGACAGTGTATTCATAGTATACACTGGGACCTGGTTGCTGGTAGATCAACTGTGAGAAAGAGAGAGGGGTATTTGGTTTATGATGACATATGGTACTGTAGAAATGTAGTATTACTTGTATAAATTTTTTTCATTATTTTTCTATTTTATTCATTCATTGTCTTTTGAATGCAGTTTTAATGTTTTGTGAATGTATTATGTTTAATGTATTTCCATGTCCCTGTAAAGCACTTCATATTGCCTTGTGTCTGAATGATCCTATATAAATAAACTGGCCTTGCCTTACAGTGATTGGGCTTTTGTATAGTGGGCTGCTCCCATTAGGCCTCTAACATGATTAGATCCATGACCCGTGCAAACCAGTGGATATTGCTCTTACCACCGTGCGTTTGTAAGTGAGTCAGAATCATTCGAAACTGACAGGCACATCCCCGCCATTTGCAATCAGCATACTGCAACTCCCCCATTTCTCAATATGAGGAAATACATCAGCCTAGAGGTGTTGAAGAAGAAGTTTCTACACACATATTAATGAATGTCTTGGCAGTCGGAAAAGGCTGATAAGCAGTAGTGTAATGTAACAAAGTAAAAATTATTTGTTACAATATTCAAGTATTTTTTGGGAGTATCTGTAGTTCACTTGAGTTTTTATATTTCTGTCAACTGTCACTTTCCATCACTACATTTCCTAAATTAAATTTATACTTTTACTCCGATACATTTTTATGTATTGGAGTAAAAGTACATTACTCCAGTTTTACTCCAATACCTATGTATTTCTATTACCCAAGCGTTTTCATTGCTTCGTTAGTACAGTTAATATTAGATAGTTTAAGACTTTTACCCAAGTAATATTCTACCAAAAGTCTTTTTCTGGTAAGATATCTGTACTTTTACTCAAGTATGGCTTTCAGATACTTCATCCACTACGGCTGATTCCATTCCTCACTCAAACATGCTATGTTAGTCTTTGAAGATGGGCTCTGTCCTAAAGAGAACAGGCTGCAGCATCGTTCAACAAGGCTATATATGCCATTTAACAGCTGCTTGGTGGTAGATCTGAATCGGTTAGATACCCTGCATAGGCTACCAGTTAACATTGGCTACATATGTGCAATTTCATGGTGCTAGAAATTGATAGGAGTAGCCGATCATTATAGGTCAAGGTCATAAGTCAATAAAAACAATGACAACCATAACTGTAAAATTTCAATAAAGACGTCTCCATAAACACAGCTGTAAGCTGTGACTGGGACACTCATTTTTTTTTAGTTGAATATTTTAATTTTGACAATAATTGATGAGACTAGGGGGGGGTCAGTTTCAGTTATTTTAAACGTTTGGCCAATGCATTAAAAAATGTAATGTTTCAAATATTGTTGTCTATTAAAGGTCTCATGCAGGCGGGGCAGAGCAAGTTTTTTCACCTGCTACACAGACTCTTTCACGGTAGCATGTACTGTAGTTGCTGCCAGCTTTACTGTGTGTATATTGAGTTATTGAGATAGTGATAATGCAATATATGCAGGGTTTGGAAGCGCAGGCTGTTAACTGGTACTGTGTTAATTAACTGGATTGTTTTAACGACAGAATGCATTGATTTGGTTGATTTATTTTAATATAAAATGTAAAAGCACACAGTGTTGCTCTGCAGCTTCACATTGCCTCTAGTACAAGGTATTCATCTGAATCCTTTTTAAATAGGTTGTCTCGGCACGGTAGCCCAGTGGTTAGCATTGTTGCCTCGCAACAAGAGGGTGGGGGGGCCCTTCTGTGCAAAGTTTGCATGTTCTCCCTGTGTCACCGTGGGTTTTCTCCGGGTACTCCGGCTTCCTCCCACAGTCCAAAGACATGCAGGTTGGGCTAATTGGTGACTCTAAATTGTCCTTAGGTGTGAATGTGAGTGTGAATGGTTGTCTGTCTCTGTATGTCAGCCCTGTGATAGTCTGGCAACCTGTCCTGGGTGTACCCCGCCTCTAACCCAATGTCAGCTGGGATAGACTCCAGCCCTCCCATGAGCAGTTACGGAAAATGAATGAATGAATGAATGAATGAATGAATGAATGAATAAATGAATGAATGAATGTTTTTTAAACAGTTCTGTGTAGTTTTTACTACTGTCCTTTTCCGACATGCTTGGCACACAGGAAAAGTTTCAGTTCTGCAATCTCACCACTAGATGCCACTCAATTCTACACACTGGACCTTTAAAGCCTTTTAAAATGAAAGAGGCTTTAACATGCTATACATTTAGTGAGTACATTTAGTGAGTTTCAGAGTAAGAACAAATACAAGTAAAAATATACTGATGAATCCAGATATGTGTTAAACATGTATTCGCACAGTTTAAGTACAAATGTGTGAATGAGGCCTGTTGTGTGTGCCAGTTTGTGTCTCACATAAACATGCAGGTCCTCAGTCAGTGGCCCAGGTGCAGTGATAGACTCCCCATTGCGAGAGCGGATTTCATTGGGTCGTTGGTACGTCAGCTGTGTTCCCACAGCAGTGAAGATGCCCGGCCTGTCAATCACCCAGTTGCCATTGATGATGGAGACACTGCTTTGGGTCTGCAGAGCTGGAGGAAAACCCCATGTTCATCCATCACTCTAATGTTTGTCTGAAATTATTTCTGCTGATAGATGTGTGTGTGTGTGTGTGTGTGTGTGTGTGTGTGTGTTTGTGCATGTACCCAGGTAATTTCGGCTTTTTATTGTCTCCCGTATGCTGATGTTACGTGCTCCTGCAGGAATCTCTGCAATCTTATGGTAGCCAATGCGAAGGAAAGTCCTAGAGAAATTCCCCTTCACCACATGAAAACCCTGCCAACAAACATTCACACACTTTTACACACACAGATACAAACAATGCATGTGCCCACTCATGTACATCTGCAGATGCTTTCTGCACGCTCTCTCTGTACCAGGGTTTCACCATCACTGGCATGAGTTTCAACAGTATAATCATAAATTCCGCTGGATCACATTGCTGCTCTTTTTCTCTCATTTTCACTCATCTATCCTGCTCTCCAGCTCGCTCCCTCTCTCTTGCTGGAAATCCCACAGCTCACTCAGCCCAGTCCAACAGTTGGTTTGAGTTGGGGAACCTTTCTGGTCTTGCTCTCCTCTCCTCTTTTGCACAAATCTCTGTTTTGCAAGTTAAGAGTTTAACTCTTGTGTTCTTTCCATGCCATGGGCCCCTTTGGTATACTTTAGTCACGACTTGATTTAGCTTGATCTGTTTGTGATTAGGTTAGCCTGAGTGACAAGGACAGAGATAATCTAAAACAAACCAGTGGTCTGTCATGCAGTTATTCCCCACTGCCTGATCTGATGAAGGATTTTAGTTGTAGAGTGCATAGGCACAAAAAACTACAATAAGATAAAGTTAATTATATCAGGTACAGTTAATTTTTCTTTCACAAAATAAAGGTATAACTCAGAAAAGTATGTATTTCATGTAAATAAAACACAAGTGCTACAAAGATTGCATAAACGATTGAATTACAACTTCTAAAAAAATCCATGTTTGAATTACATTTATACTTTTTCCCATGACCATGTGGATGTCTTACCTCCAGAGGTGGTTTGCCGGCTTTGGTATCCCAGGGAAGAGCACCCAAAGGTGGGTAGAGAAGCCCGATGAGGTGGAGGAGAGCCAGAGCTCGACCCTGCCGCAGGGAGCCGAGCTGCTGCCACAATCCAGCCATGGAGAGACTGAGGGAGGAGGACACTCACACAAACACACACACACATGTTTAATAGGGGTGTGTGTGTTTGTGAGGTAGGGTTGGCTTGAGGGGTGGGAGGGATGTTAAGGAGAAATGTTCAGAGAAAGTGTTTGGAAATTGTCGGCACATTTTTAAGAATTGTTGCAAGTTGAGGTCACACCCGTTTTGCACCTCAGTGTGAATGTTGTGACAGCTCATGATGTGTGTTTGTGGCATGATGACAGGCTCCTGTAGCGTATCCTGAAGCTTATCCCAAAAACAATATCTCTCCGCGTGAATCGTCATGCAGGATTGTGAGGCTTTGGACACACATCACTACTCTTGACCATGCTCAGACTACTCCACCCACTCCTTGTTTTCACTTTATAAGGCTTGTCTTGTTCAGAGTTATTCTTTTTTTTTTTTTGATGGAAAAAATGAAGGATGAAAAATCTAAATCAAGAAATACCTCAGTGAGAATGGCTTGGATTGAGGTTAACAGAAAGAATATGTTAAATCTAATCACAGCTTAACACGTTCTGTGTGTGTGTAAAGAACACAACACATAAATAACGAAGTTGTGTTCTATAGTGATTCAGTATTCCTTCATCAGTGATTCACATTCAGAGGATGCCAATTTTATAGTGACTCAGTTCACCGCCATACTATGTCGGGGAACAATCAGACTCAGAAATGACTGTAAATCCACTGGCTGGGACTCAAAACCCCACAGTGACACACTTCCAATGTCTTCATCTAGAGGTTATGGTAATATTTGCATGGACATAAATGATTTGGAGGAATTCAAACACATATGGGTGCAATATATTCCCTTGGCTGAATGTTTCTGCTCTGGGCAGAGGACCGTTTTAGCCCTGTAAACACACAATGTAGCGTAGCTTGCCTGGCTCTTTAACTTTCCACTGTTTTATGTCAGGGAGTGAGGAGAGATGAAAGTTGTAAATATCAGAAACTACTTTAAATGTCAACCCTCACTTAGTGTTGCAGTGTGGAGAAATTTAGAGGGATGGAGCAGAGATAATGTGTTTTTCCTACCTGTTTTGTGTGGAGCGGCAGAAACACAACATTTCACATCTAAAAAAAGCATTTTTTTCCCGTAGATTGCCAGCTGATCGACACCACAGCTGTTCACAACATGGGTGTGAAATTGCCAAGGCTGAGAATTTCACAACTTTTCTACGAACCTCAGTTTCTTTCGGATTGTGTGTGCGCTTGTGTAGGTGCATATGTTTGTGTGTGTGTACCCCTGCAAAGATATATGAGTCACATATGTGTGGATAAAGCGATGCGATGCCCGTAATACATGGTGAATCAATCGGGTCACTGTGAAAGCAGCATGAGTGAGAAAGACATGCAGACTGTGATCTTGCAAAGCTCTGTGAAGTCTCATAAGGACACTGGAAGCAGTGGAGATGACGCCAGTGTATCGTTTCTTCTGTCTGCATCCATCTCTCTGTGTGAGTGTTTGGCACTATGCCCTTTGACCTGAGACTGATGTCCTGCAGTGCAAACCATTAGCATTACTACCATAGCATTAACCTACACTTTTAGATATAAGGGTTCCCAAAGGATTTTTCTTGAAGGACTGAAATTCCACCCAGAGCTGTTTGCTTTTGATGAACCCTTTTTTGGAAGAAAAGGTTCTTCAATGATTGTTGAAAGCATGGGTATTAAAAATCCTCACCCTTAAATATTTAAATATAGACCCATGTTTGATATTGGAATTTTTAAATGTAGATGTATCTGTAATTGCCTTAATCAGTTAATTTTACCTGTGTTCTACTGTAGTTGATACCTTTACCATCAGTTTATGCCTTACAATATCACATCTATTTTTTCAGGTACCTGGTAGTTGGCATTTTGTATTCGATTCTAATCTGAAACTGAGTTTCGGCTCCCAACCCTACTGCAACGTTGAAATGACAAAAGCTGTAGTAGTTGTGATTTCACATAATCTCCATCCCCCAAAACGTGGCTGTGAACCATGATCGTTGTGGGTAGTACTGGGCCACATCAGCCCCGTCCCTTCAGGGGCCTCATGAAGCTGAACGCATCTCAACATGGGTTCCTTGGCCCCAGGGTAACCTGTCAAACTACAACTATGATTAGTGGAAGACAGATCTATCGTTGATGTAGACAGTTACTGATTTTAGAGCCTCTTTGGGTAGGTTCTAGGGTGAAATTCTTGGAATATGAAAGGGTTCTTGGTAGAGCTCCTGGGTGGGTTATGTTAGCATCCTTAGAAGAGTTCTCTGTAGAACTTCTCATGAAGTGTTTTCAGACTGAAGGAACTTCTTCATAGTTCTAGGAATCTTGTACTAAGATGCCCCCTGTTTGCTGTGTCACCGCAAGACTGTAGTTCTTAGAATACAGTTTTGAGAGACTTTTTTTAGCTCCCTGTTCGGGTTATTCAGAGTGATGTCAATGTATGGTTATTGGTCCAGACGTAAGTGTGCATTGATTGGCCGAACACAGTCAGTGCAGCACTGGTAACCACCATTTTTTAAAACCCATTAGCCATATAAATAACAGACACACAAAACACAACCAAAAGCTTGTAACGAAAAAAAAAAAGAAGAAAACAAGGACAAATGGACCAACAGCCAAGTCCAGGCTTTACTGAACATAAATGCAACAGAAAATACAGGAAATACAGTGCAATTTTATATCATCAAAGTCAGAGTGATGTTGCTATACCAACCACCACCTGGCTTATAGTATGTCACTTCAGCTTTCCTTTTAGTGGTGTGAACGCAAACAGAAAATAAAGCCCTTGAAGTTATGTAGTTCTCAGAAGAGCTCTCCAGTGGGTACTTCCTCTCAGGGTGTCCCCAGAAACAATTGGTCTGAAAACATCTATAGAGGTTTCTGGGTGGAATCTTTCACAGATTGTTCTAGATATACCTCTTTATGCTGGGTTCTGAGTTGAACCCTCCAAAAGGGCTCCAGGTGTAACCTTTGTAAAACGGTTTTACCAGAAAACAAACAAGGTTCTCCTATTGGGACAAGCTGAAGAACCATGGTTAGCACCCTTATTTCTAAGTGTACACACACATACATGCTGTACATCTAAACACACTAACCATACATGCTTTTATTTTTTCTCTCTCCTCCTCTCTGACACACAGCCAGATCTAAGACGCCGGTCCCCTGCAGTGAATACTCAGCAGTCACTGAGCTATGACACAGGCATTCTGGAAACCTCCAAAAGTCTGTCAGGGAATACTGGGAATTCTGTCCAAGATGGGCACTGTTAGGGCTACAATGTTTGTTTTCCACCATGACAGCTTAATAGCTGCCATGTCTGATTACACACACACACACATACACACACACACACACACTTGGAGTCTCTGAGAGAGGCTGGAAGTCGCACGGCAGCTCTTTAACACACAGATCAACTCAAACAGTGATTCATACTAATGGCTTTACATGTTTACAGGTTACTACAACAATGTGTAAAGATGATGAGGTTGGCATCTTTTGCCGCTTTTGGTGCGATTACATTGAGATTTAGCTAATGACATTGAGTGTGCCTGATTGCTATGATTCAGTAGTGAAGCTTATATGAAACTTAACTGGCAGACCCTCACGCAAACGCAGGCTGGCCATGGCTCTGGAAGGCCTGCGACGTCTGTTAAAACCATTGACTGTAACAGAGCTTGCCCTCAAAAGCATTACAACCATTTATGTTTTTTTAATTCATGACAGAAAAAAAAGTTTCTCCTGAGTTTCATCTTATAAAAGGACCCAGAGGGGGGGGGGACACCCACTGGCCCACAGTATGTTACAGAACATTGGAAATATGTTTAAATGTGCAGTAAAATTGTGAGCTCATGCAGATTTGGGAATGAAAGAGCCCGCACTGATAGATTTGTAAAACAGTTCTGATTTTTTTTGTCTACTGCTTTCCCCAGAATCAAACATATGTGACTATTTAAAATATGTTTTAGTCAGTGTTTCTCTGTATTGTCTGTAATTCAATGATAGCTGGCCACATGTACCACAAAAATACAAGAAGAAAAGAAGACAAATGGTAAAAGACACTGAGAATGAACAATACAGTCAACAGAAATTAAACTCAACACCAAGATTAATTTTTTATCCATTACATCATCTTAATATCTGATTTTCTTCAAATTTTTCTCTTCTCCATTTCCCCTTTTTCCTCGTCTTCCCCTGCTCTCCCTTCCCATTTCAATTTTCTTCTCCTCTCACACTAGCCTTCCCCTCTCTTTTCCTCCAGCTGTGGGTTGTTTGATGTCCCTCTGTCCCATCCTGGCCAGCTGCCCCAGAAACCAAATGAGGGGTTCTGTCATCCCACTGACACCTGGACGCCCCCTAACCACCGGTTACTTCCCTAACAACCAATTCCTTCCCTAACGACCATGAGAAACACAGAGCGACCACAGATCAATCACTGAAATTCCTCTGCAGCTGTCTGTCAATTTTGGCTAAGTGTCAGGATGTAATAATTTTCACTCTATAAACATGTCTTTCTTACAACTTACAGTCTAATGCATGACCGGGATGGCCTATTGCGAGACCTAAGAAGCATGCTGTTCATTAGTTTAGAGCTGAGCTGCCCCTAATTGATAAGAACAGGTGGACTAAGTTGTCCCTTTTCAATACATTTGATGTAGAAAGGTGACCAAGAAACTGTAACTGTGGCATTTACAGCCCAACAAGAAAACTGTGACAGTGAGAGTGGTTGTATAGTCATCACAGATGGCTGACAAAAAGGCAGGGGTCTGCTAAAATACATCATTTGCTCTCTGACCTCACCTCTCACCTTTTACTAATTACAGACTTGAGGCGTCTTGCAGGTGAAGGCACACACAGGCACACACACCATCTGACACCATAAATACAGATCTCTGGTCAGCCACATGCCTGGCACAACAGTTTACACATTGCAACACACAGGATGCTTTCCATCCCACAGGTTGTATATACCTGCCCATGAATGCACATGAAGTTATGTTTGCAGGTAAACTTCACAGCTAACCACTATCTTTTGGAAAGGTGTCACCATCCGCGTGCCACATAAATATTAGGCTTTGGAACTGTTTGTTTGGTTTGTCATTTCATTCTTAAACTCTGCAGGGACGCCAGTGTTCCCTGCTGACATTACTGTCTTTAGGAGTTTTAAAACAATTTTCCTGTTTTACTGCCTTAGGCCTTGAGTGATGCTTATATACAGTTGTAAAAATGTGTAGCCTATACACTGAATAAAAAAAAGTTTAATCATTTCATCAACTAAATGTGTGTCATACAGCCTATCGCCTTGTCCTGTAAATTTTGGGGTACCTCAATAGCAGTGGCTCGTCTTGGATCTCCCTAGCTAAGCTAGTTATGGATTGCAGAAAAACAGTCTTGGGGGACAGAGGATTTAACAGTGCATGGATATATTTATTCCTTTTACCACCAACCGTTCGAAGTTAAAGTACCAAACAATCATAAATAGCCCACTGTGGATCGCCAACTTGTTGTAACACATTAATAAATGCTCATTTAGACCTATTAGTAATGTTGATGGGTGAATTTAGACTTACTGTTATCTTCATTATAAGGCTCGAATGTGTTTTGCAGCTCCCGACAGATTATGAGAGAGCTTTTTTGGCCAAAAATGGCTCCTTTGATAGTTAACGTTGCTGACCCCTGTGCTAATCTCATGCATTTTTTGGGGCAAAAACCATGCAGTTTTTTGGCATGTAATACAAATGGTTTATTTTCGGTTATTATAATTGAATGTTTCTGTATACTAGGTCCCAAAATAGTCTTGGAATTGCAAAATTGCAAATTGAGTGATGTAGCTATTTCATTGAAGTGGGACCATTTTTTGGAACACATGAGTGTTTAAAATGACCTATTGTGACCTCTAAGATAATTACAGCTTAATGCAACTTTACAGCCACAAACTAAAGACCTTGGGCATTCAGGGGGTGTTTGGCTTTCACAGGTATAACAGAAGTGCTCACCATCCAACCACCAAAAAATGCAGTTCTTAATGAAATTTCCAAATTCCAAAGGTTTTTGATTGAGGTGTTGTTGTTGATGATGAGGAGAAGTATGGTTGTTGTTGTTGTCGTTGTTGTTGTTCTTTGTCTTTTATGAGCTGCTGGACAGCTAAATTTCCCTTCGGAAATGAGTAAAGTTCTTTCTATTCTATTCAAATCAAATCACAGCATGGACTCTCTGGTGTTCCTCTGGGTCTTGGTGTCTGAAGGTGGTACTTTGGAGGGATAGGATTTTTGACCATTTTTATCAACTCTGAAGTATTGCTTAAATTAAGCACCAAATCTGTGTGACAAATATATCAACCCCAAATACTGCTGCGACATCTTAGGAGACATAATTGAGCACAGGAATGGCTGTCATATACGTCCATCATAATGATCTAAGCCATTATACACTCTTTCAACCTTTGAATAGGTGCCTGAACAAAACACAATATTTATTACAGATTTATTACTAGAAAAACTTGATGCACAATGCTGCATCTTAAATGAATCTTAAGGTTCCCAGCTTTCAGATGATGTATACCACGTCTATGAGGCATAAACTGATGACCTGCTATCCCCCTGTAAAGATCCCCTGTCACCCATGAAAAAAAAATGTCTGTAGACCTTTTTCAAAGACATTTTTACTTGTCATAGTCTGAAAAGCACAGGTGTATTTAATAACATTAATGATAGCTGCATTCCATTTCGGGGAGGTCCTGGTATTGTGCATGCTGGCTCACTGGAATCATTTACTGGCACACTTAATGGAACTGAGCCATCGTTAGTATTATTAGTTTCACCTGTGACAAATAAAACTGTCTGCTGTGAAAAAACGTCCATTGTAAGGAGGGATAGAGCAGAAGAGGTCAATTAAGACCCTCAGTCTAACAATGCTGCATTGTGGGGGTACACAAGGGGTAATTTTATTCATACAGTGTGTATGGGTGTGAGAAGATGAGTGTAATTAGGTAAAAATCCAACATAAAATGCATAGCATAACAGAGCCATTGTGCCCCCTCACTGAATGAATCAAGCATTCAGACCTGTGCTGTGCTGTTCGCTCAAATGAGCATCAGTGCCCCAGAAATTAAACTTTGCTCACTTTGATCTTTCCCTCTTGTAGTGGTGTTAAACAACTGGCCACTTCACAGATTAAAAGTCTGATCTATTCTGACCAACATCAAAATGCTTCTTACACATTAACATATCAGTCCAATCAGTTCAATAATATGATACATATCAATATAACAGCAAGAGGGGTTATTCCACTTAAGGTCCACTTTTACTTTTGATACTTTATGAAAATTTTTACTTAAATAAAATAATGTATGACTCATACTTGTATTTGAGTATTTAAATATTGTTGTATTGGGTTGTAGTGAGGTACTGATCACTGACAGAAGAAGTCAGCAAGTGCTGCACAGTCTGATTTCATGTGTTTTTCTCTTTTATTCAGATGAGTTTCAGCCCGGCTCGTTATGGTTTTGGCCCTCAAGCCTTCTCTAAGATCAACTATCATGCTTAACTGTATCAAGGACTGCACCTTTATGGATCACATCTGCATTTGCTATGTCTGTCTTCTTTTTATTCGTTTTTCTCTCAGCTTGCTATGAACTCTGTGTATGTAGCCTACATCTGTCTGTAAAATCAGTTACCATTTTACTTGGTAAACCTGGCTAAAACTAATGCTGTCTGCCTTCAGAAAAGCTTATTAAGTTCTTTTGTTGATGAGAGAGGTGTATATTCAACTTTATGGTAATTTACAAAGAGGGTTTTTCTAATATGTTGTCCATCCCATCTAGATTGAGGGTAGGCGAAATAAAATAAAATAAAATGACATAAAA
The DNA here is from genome assembly GCF_006386435.1 of Epinephelus moara. NCBI lineage: Eukaryota > Metazoa > Chordata > Actinopteri > Perciformes > Serranidae > Epinephelus > Epinephelus moara. The sequence continues at coordinate 39,419,704 of NC_065510.1, forward strand.
TAAAACACCTGTCGGTATAATGTAAAACAACTCAACGGTACCATAAACTACCGCCTCATGTATTGTATGTAATTAAATCCCTTTTTTCATTGCCGCAGTACTTCTATTTACCACAAGAGTGCGCACGAAGCACAAACCGGAAGCCGGAAGTGGAGTCAACGTCAACGTGCGAAATTCAAACTTCTGTAACAAAACATCTCTGCCTGCCACAGGGTTTGTCTATGTGGCGTATGGTTGCTCATTGATTTTTACCTTCCTCTTCTCCCGTTCTCATTAAAATACAGGTAAATTATCAGGTAATATCGAGAGCGGTATTCAGCTAGCGTGTAGTAGCATATGTTAGGTTTTACTGGTGTTACTTTTATTTCTGTAGCTAACGTTACAGTTTATTTCAGCGTTAAGTGACGATAGCTAGCAGCTAGAAAATGTTAGCTACTAACTTAGTTTATTTTGAACACAAAGAAAGCTGTGTTTTTCCCGTTTAGTTGAGTGTCTTATTGAGTTGAGCGCTAACACTGCTGCTATAACGTTAAACCGTTTTCTCTCACCGCAGGGAGGTGTATCATCGTGCGGCTGAAGCAGGGAGGATGCCTGTGGAAAGAACAGAGCAACGCGGAGCCGACGAGCTCTACAAATACTATGAGATTTACGAGACTATCGGCTCAGGTAATGACATTATTAATACATGTCAGTGAGTGAAAAAGCTCTGTCAGTGCCATATCTCTCTGATGTGTGTTTATATACTTTGTCAGGAGGCTTTGCTAAAGTCAAGCTGGGTCGACACATCCTGACAGGAGAGAAGGTTGCCATTAAAATCATGAACAAGAAGGATCTAGGGGTGAGTCAAGGAGACACTTTGCTTACTTAGGTTGTTGTTGATCTGCTGTAAGTATTTGCATTGAACAGGAAAACCCAACAAAGCGAGAGAAAAAAAAACATTAACTTGAAGAATATCATAAGCATTTTGATTTGAAAACAGTAGCATCAGATATGTTCATTATCAACAGCCAGTTTGTTCAGTCAAGCCTGTAAAATGTGTATAGTCTCTAAAAGTGTATCGACTGTAGTCGATAAAATGTAAAAACTATTACAAGTTTCAAAACCCTGAGGTGACGAGTGCAAAGTGTACAATAATGTTAAACAAAGGAAGCCATACAAATCCTAAGTTTGAGAAGCTGTTCTGACTGACAATGTTTCACAAAATTGTCTGAGATGATTTCTCGATAATCTGTCTATTTATGATAAATGTATGCAAAAGCACATTATGATGAAATTATGATTAATGCAATTAACTGTTGTACCATTGTTACATTACATCAAACAAAACTTTTTACAATAGTTAAAATGTGATGGGTTTACAAAAGTTAATATTTGGACAACAGAATTCTGTAAAATTATGACAGAATATTTTCATATAATCACAAAATGTGAACTGAAAGTTGATAAACAATATCAGATTGTTTCTCAGCCCTACCCAGAGCTACTCACCATCTTCAATAACCTTCTTACCCTTTATTTTGTTCTTCATCCATTTACATGGATGCCCATGGTTGCTTATCTTAATGTGCATGAGCATGTGCATCATCATTTAAAAAAAATGCAGCAATTCAAAAAGTACACAGAATAAATTAAAAATTATACATCAAAAACCAATAACAAACCATTCGTCACCCTAGGATGATCTGCCCCGTGTGAAGGTGGAGATTGAGGCCATGAAGAACCTGAGTCATCAGCACGTCTGTCGTCTCTATCAGGTCATAGAAACCTCTACCCAGATCTTCATGGTGCTGGAGGTAAGCACACATACACAGAGACTGTGTGAGTGTGAATATGACATTGTCAGGGTTTCTATGTGGCAGGAAAAGTATGAAATTTGATTTTAGTAGTTTCCAGATAAGAATGGAAAAAAAACGCGAGTATAGAAAAATATTTGTTTCCAGAGTATTGCCCCTACTCTGTTTTCTAAAATATAAAATTCAGTTTATTTCTAGACATACAACATTTCTAAAAATTAACTGATTGTTTAAGCAGAGTGTTTTTTTCATGGCGTTTGGAGCAGGCAGTGCAGCCAAAATGTTAACCACTGTGTGAGAGAGTGCAGCAAGGGCAAGCTTGATGTCATCAAAGCAAGGCAAGAGATCTAGCATGTGACTCAATGTGCACTCCTATGCAGAGCATCCTCTACTCCTGCACGTCACACCCTACATAACAGCTCTGTCCTGAGAGCTTTATAACTGAGCCAGATCCAGACATCTGCGACCAAATGAGTTTGAAAGAAAATGTAGCAATATCTTTGAATTGTATAGTGTTGCATAGAGTTATGCAGTGATGAAGTTATCAGAAAACTAAACACACTATACCTTTTTTTTTTTTACTCTTTTTTGGTTCCCTTTTATAAAAGAGTGAAAAATATGGGGAAACAATAATATTATATTTTTCATTCAAGACGTAAGGGAAAGAAACCACGCAAGTATAGGAAGCACCGGTTCATTTATTTCCTTTTTCGGGCAGAGATGTTTAACAGTGGAATGTCTCAGGCCCAAGTCCCTGCGTAGGAGTATGGACTGAACAGATTGTTGATTATGAGCCACACCACCAGGTTAAAATCTTCTGTCAATTTTTCAGCAACATAATAGCATACATAGTCAGAATGGAACATACATGTTAACAGTTGGATTTTCAAAAACTTTAATTTACATCGAGCCATTTGTACTCCGATGTCAAATATGATAAATCTACCAAGAGGTCTGGAAATTCAATGGAATATTGAAATGAAAATGTATAGGAAAGCTTCTTTATATTCAGTAATTTTGCATCTCTCTCTCTCTCTCTCTCTCTCTCTCCGTCCTTTCTTCTTCCTCTCAGTACTGTCCAGGTGGGGAGCTGTTTGACTACATCATAGCGAAGGATCGTCTGTCAGAGGAGGAGACCAGGGTGTTTTTTAGACAGATTGTGTCTGCGATGGCCTACGTCCACAGCCAGGGATATGCACACAGGGACCTCAAACCGGTAAACACAACCACTGATTGCATGTTAAAGAGTGACTGAGAGAACATGACACATTAGAGAAACTACAGCAACGTGTTCCTCCTTGCCTGTGACTGCATACTAATCTTAATGTCTGCTGCGATGATTGTCTCTCTGAACTGTAGGAAAACTTGTTGATTGATGAAGACCACAACTTGAAGCTCATAGACTTTGGATTGTGTGCCAAACCAAAGGTACATAATCATATCCCCTGTCTTGTTGTTTTAGTTTTAAATGTATTCAGCCTGTTAGCTGTTTGTTCAAGATTTTTTGGGTGGAGGCAAATCTAATTGGTTGTTCCCACAAATATGTTTTACATTACACAACGTTGTGTTTGGCCGTTCACAGTCTAGGTTGAAGCTGATGTCTATAGACAAGTGTTTACACAGTGATAATTGCCTATAAACATGATATGCGCATGTTGTTATTTCTTGCCTAGGGAGGTTTGGGTTATGAGCTGATGACGTGTTGTGGGAGCCCTGCATATGCTGCTCCTGAACTCATCCAGGGAAAGGCATATATTGGTTCAGAGGTGAGAGATGCATGCTGTTTACAACTTTTAGAAACCGCCAGGGCTGTGATTTCAAGATTTGCCCTTATTTAAACCTGCAAAACTTGCATTTGTTTTCCCACTAAAAGTCGTGATTACCTGCCTGTTCCACAATTCTGCCTTTTCATGGTGCGCTGATCATATTCGCTGGTGCATGACTCAGTGCAACTGAGCTGTGAAATCCTAACTGTAAAGCTGAAATACTGCTGTGTGATGTGTAACCTCTAGGCTGATGTGTGGAGTATGGGAGTGCTGCTGTTCGCTCTGCTCTGTGGATATCTTCCCTTTGATGACGACAACTGCATGGTCCTCTACAGGAAGATTACAGTAAGAGCACAGACAGCAGTCTCAAAAACTCTGACAGAGCTGAACTAGTTGAAATTCAGAACTCAATGTAACAAAAAGTTTTGTTTTATTTTATTTATTGTTTTATCTATTATTTGACTTATGACAGAGATTGAATACTGGTGTTCCAGAATCGCTCTTAAATACCTTGTGTCCTTGTCCTGCAATTACTGAAGAAGTGATCTCTAGTCTATGAAATATTGCCATTGCAAAAGCAAACAATTAATGCAAAACTCTGTAAACTCTTTAAAAAAAAATCTGTTTTTGGGTCAACACAGTACACACAAACCATCATTTGAATATGCATACCAAGCACCAACTACACACTGACAGTATAAATGAAAAACACTTGTAGCTTTTGCTTTTTCTGTGTGCAAGGCATATCATTTTGCAAAAAAGTTGCCATACATGTAGGAAACACACATACACACAGGTATCCAAATGTGCTGAGTATGGATGTGTATTCCGAACATATCATACTATCAATAAGAATAAGTAATTTTTTTTCTCTACATCTTGTAACACTCCTCAAACAACAAAAGCACAGTAGGATAAAAAAAAAATTTGACTAAGTCTTGTGTTCTTTGTGTGTCGGGCCCCTCTGGCCATAGGATTTCGTTCACATCACATACAGTGTTGTCTTGAGCAAGGCGGCACATCTGTCAATGTGGAAATGCACAGGGCAAATAGTGTAGTAATGTAGAGACCAGTATTTACAGTTTTGCAAAAAAGTGTGTTATAAAAACTGACTAAAACAGAGAATGCACATTCAGTTTGGCACGCTTTGTAAATGCATTTGCTAAATGTGTTAATGGTTTCAGCAATAGTGTTTCAAGAATCACTGTTAGTGTGTAAGCATTCAGAAAAAAATAATGTTTCATAACGTGTTTTTTGTACGTTTTTTTTAATCTCCTTAGAGAGGTAAATATGATAACCCTCGATGGCTGTCTCCAGGTAGTGTCCTCCTCCTCAACCAGATGATGCAGGTACATAATCATAATAATAATCACACTCTCTCCCCTGTCTTCTGCTTTGTTGCTACTTTACGAAAAATTCACTCCTCGAGTCACCAGATTGCTTCTCACTGCACAACACTGGAACTCATAACCACATTAATTTGCCATAATAGAAGAGTAGAAGTAATTTTTTGGATTGATAGAAGTAGAATACGATTTTATTTATTTTTATAACACATACAACATTTTAGACATACTGTAGATAGATGTGTAGGCTTTTGAATATTGAGTTGTAGTTTCCGTGTGCATCCTGTAGGTGGACCCCAAGCTGCGTCTTACTGTTCGACAGCTGCTGGACCATCCCTGGGTGTTGAAAGACTACAACAGCCCCGTGGAGTGGCACAGCAGGCAGCCGGTACACACACACACACACACACACACACACACACACACACATACACATTCATCCATGACAACACTATAGTAGATATAAACATAAACAGAGCTGCACAACTACAAACACTACAGAAGCGTCTAACAGTTTATGGGGCTGTATGCTGCCTGTTTTACTTTAGAGTTTTTCATTTGATTTCAAAGTCAAAATTTGATCCATTCTCTGAGGGTTTTTCTAGTTCGCTCCAGTCACCACACAGGCCCCTGAAACAATGTCATAATCCGTAATATGAATGTTATTTGGGAATTATTCTTTTAGTGCTCACATATAAAATGTTTTTAAAAAAGACTTTAATATTTTGTGTTTGTGCCTTTTGTGTAGCTCGGTCACATCGATGAGGACTGTATTACTGAGATGGCTGTCAACATGAAACGATCGAGGGAGAGCACCACAGCGCTGGTCAAGGAGGTGTGTCTGCACTGATGTTCATTATGCTGATCAGTTCATCATCAGTTGATTTCATTGTGTTATGAATGGTGACATCACAACAAATGCATATGTTGATTATGTCTGTTCCTCTTGTATTCTTTGCAAACATAATATTTGACATACTTTGTATTTGAAATGCAGTCTAATACATGTTAACTTCTACAGTGGCGGTATGACCAGACCACAGCCACCTACCTGCTGCTGCTGTCAAAGAAGCAGAGGGGCAGACCTGTCCGCCTGCGCCCTGAACCAACAGCCTGTGAGGAGTCCTGCTCTCCACTGCACCAGGGACTACAGGTCAGACTCCATACCACAACTCCCAAAATGCTCTGTTCTTCCTTCGGGCTACTGACTGTCCCTACAGCTGCATGTTCTGATTCAGTCTTCTTGACTCTACCTTGTACCTTACATTAGGGCTGGGCGATATGGATAAATCAAAATGATTGTGTGTGTGAAGGCAAATAAAGAACAGCTAGTCTAGTAAGTTCAGAAGATGACATCACTTTACTGTAAAGCAGGCGTGAAACAATACTTACAATATTACAATATACAAAATCTAATACAATATTTAATCTTGTATCATGACATCAATAAAATATCGATTTATTGCCCAGCCCGACCTTATGTACTTAATGTTTCCCAGAACTGAGTGTTTTTGTTGGTGTTTTGGTCTTCTTCTTTCTTTTTTTTTTTTTTTGTCAAAATCTTATTTTCTCTCTTGCTTTCAGACAAGGGAAGCCCTTCACTTCAGTGAGGATGAAGACGCCGTGATTGTGGGTTCTCTGGACTTTTGCTCCGACTACATTGATGACTGCCCGTGGGTTTCAGTTAAACAGTACACACCCCAGGGCGTCAGAGGTCAGCCAGATGGAGCTGCAAACAACAACGACATGGTATGTGAAAGCTGGGGCACATGTATGTTTTTGCTGTCCTCCGTGTTCTTCCTGATTAAGTTTGGATTAGAAACCGTGTTAGCTGCGATGGTGAAGGGCCATGTCTCTTGTCTTACAGAGAAATCTGCTCATACCACATTTATCTCTTCTTTGTATTCCATTAGAGACTAGCATCTCCTTCAGTGGAGAAAAGGTGTGCTTACAGCCCGACCCCAGAGAGGGGGCGAACTAAGACACAGCACCGTGAGGAGAGGAGGCACAGAGACCAAGAACGAGCCTGTGAGAACAAGGAGAATATTGCTGTGCAGGAGAAGGATGTTGAAATATTTGCGTTGCCTCCTCCTCGAACCCCTGTGTCCAATAAGAAGAATGCACGGCCCAACAAGAATGTGTTGACCACACCCAATGGAAATGCTAACATCAATGGCACCAAAGCCAATGCAGTCACACCTAAAGGTGAGGAGTCTCTCTGCTACTCAGCCCACGGCAACACAGAGTTTCAGTTCATCATCCAGTTTATTTGTATACTGTAATTGTTTTTTTGTTCCGAACAAGGGCTTGAAGTACAATCTCTATTAGATTATTTGCATTAGCCAACTGCCCCTCTCCACGTCGCTCTCTTTCATTTATCTGTCCCTCGCTCAGTCTTCATGCAGCTCTCATAATCACAAGTGCCACGTCCACATGCCACACATTTGCAAGTAAATTGTCTTCTGGTAATAAACTCATTTATTGGGCCTGTTTTTATCCCAAAGCCACTCATATTTCTATGATTTAGCTGTCATTACTGAAACCACTGAAAATGAACACACACACACACACATGTACACACTTATCACTGTCAACTCAAAGGTGAGGTTATTATTATCAGGAAGCTAATTCTACTCACTTATCTATAAATGAAGGACACTAATATGAATGGAGAATCATTAAAGTCTTTATTATTTGTCAAAGTGAATCCTCTGCTCAGGTGTCCGGCCTCATTAGTTTCCCTTATAAACTCGGCCATAAGCCAGCTAACGTGCTGCAGCTGACCTATTTGGTGTTAAACCCTTGGAATCTGGCGCGGTCCTGCTCTCTTTACAGCCTCCTGTTCTCTGAGCTACAGTGCAGACATGCTGCCTCTGACAAACTTGTCCACACACACACATGCACACCGTGATCTGTGTGTCTGTCCCTAGGCGTGCGCTGTGACAGGTGTAGCTGTCTCTTTCCTCTGCTTACCGTCCCACGTGGGCTGTAGTGACATGTGTTCTCTTGCCACTAAAGCCTAGCTCTCTCTCTTTGTGTGTGTGTGTGTGTGTGTGTGTGTGTGTGTGTGTGTGTGTGTGTGTGTGTGTCTTCTTGTCTCTGTATACCAAAGCCTTTGTGTTAAGCTCCAATGACAAAGCTAGCCAATTCCATGCATAAGAGCAAAGGGCTGCACTGATTATTTTCTCATCCAACCTTCATCCTGGTTTCCCCTTTTCATTTACTTGTAAGACACTTTGAGGTTGCAACCACAATCTGATTCCATAATGTCTGGACAGTGTCATAGGGTTGGGTATCACATTTGATCCGATAACGGTATTGTTAGGGTACCTGGGATTCGATACAGGTACTCAACTTTACCGTTTTGTTTTTTTTCTCGGTACTGTGCTTTCTCTGTAATAACAAAATGTAATTTCTGAACACACTGCAGGGGTAGGCGAGCTCCGTGGTCAATTTCCCAGCATCAGGGCACTTCTGCCCTCTGTCTGATGTTAAACCTGGCAGCTCTGCAGAGCTCCATTGCTGGCTTCGAAGCTCCGTGGCTGGCTTCCAGGCTTTGGGGCACTTCACGGCACTTCTGCCTCTTGTCTTAACCGGGTGTTCTCACCCAGATGTGCTCTTAGGTCCCAACCTTTGGGGCTGATGGATTAAACATGAATTTCTACTAACAACAGCAAAATTCAGTTGATATCCTTAAAAGTACTGAGATTGGTACCCAACCCTTGAGGCTGAGTGACATTAAAGGAGAAGTCCGGTATTTTGCACTTTGAGCCCCATTTCTGGGTTGTTTATGATGAAATAGAGTGGTTAAGACCAAAATTTTGACGAGTGCTCCTTTTCAGAGAATTTGGCTTTCCCCTGCTGTGTATGGCCATGTGTGAACCTGTCCTAAAACCACCCTAAACGTTTGTTTTCAAAGCCATGAAACTCACAGAGTGGTCAGTGGTGTTCGCTGATGTTCTGACATAAGAATCGTAGCAAACTGTGGTTTCCATCCGTGATGATTTATTTGACATTTTGCCTAATCCATTGATTTATATAGGAAGCCTCATTGTCCATTGGTAGTAATCCGCCACCGGAAACGGAAAGGGGGTTGTTTACGACAAGGTTGTAGTCATTGTAGTCTTTTAGCTCAGCGAAAGTGCCGGCTCGACAGTGACGAAGATGAAAGAAAAAGTTTTGTAATAAGTTTAAACAGCTGCACAATGGATTTTGAAAGGTGGATTCTGGATGATGACACATTCAAAATTGATTTTGACGGCTGTGGTTACCGATCTGAACTGGAGTATACCTTCTTCTTCTGCTTCTTTTCTGTGTCCCCATTTCATTGCAATGGTTTCCTGCCAGTTGGCGACACCCACGTAAAGGAGCATTATCGCCATCAAGTGGGCTGGAGTGTATAACGCTTCAGGGTCAAACGAACGATCAAGCGGAAGTTTACACATGGGTTTGAGGCAGCTGAAAAAAATAGTTCCACAATCGAGATGAATATCGAAAATACGGATGGAAACCACAGTTTGCTACGATTCTTATGGCAGAACATTAACGAACACCACTGACCACTCGGTGAGCTTCATGGCTTTGAAAACAAATGTTTAGGGTGGTTTTAGGACAGGTTCACACATGGCCATAGGCAGCGGTGTTAAGCCAGGCAGGGGAAAGCCAAATTCTCTGAAAATGAGCAGTCGTCACTATTTTGATCTTAACCACTCCATTCCATCATAAACAACCCAGAAATGGGGCTCAAAGTGCAAAATACCGCACTTCTCCTTTAAGAGAAATATTTAAACCCAAAACAGTTTTTGTTCTCCAGTGGTGGCACCATTCCACCAAATAGAAATATATTGTCAGTGTCCTCTGCACCATTTTTAACATATCTACTCAAAAATATATTCTTCCATATATCTATGGAAGTAAAAATTGTTTTCATTACAGATTAATCCCCAATCATTTTCGTGTGATTTATTGTTAACTGTGTGGTCTATAAAACAGCAAAAATATCTATCCCAGTTTCCCAGGGCCCGAGGTGACCTCGAATGTCTTGTTTTGGCTGACCAACAGTTGAACTAATTGTTGCGGCTTTAAGTTCTGTTGGTTTGAACAATGTTTGGCTGCAAAGCAAGAGTATGTGATGACTGGTTCGGCCGATGAGTCAGCAGGGTGTAAAAGGGAAACATTTTTTTATATTCTTTTTTTTTTGGTAACCAAAGTGTTTCTGTGTTTCCTGTGTGTGTTGTAGGTGGAGGCAGTGCCTCTAAAGAGCACAACAAGAAGAGAGTAGCAGAGTTTAAGGAGCTTGCAAATGTTGAAATAGTGGCCTTGAGTCCTGAGAGAAGGTGAGTGGAGTTTCCAAAAATAAAAGAGGGAGTGGGGGAAAGTGTCTATGTTAATAAGTGAATGGGATAAACACAGACAGTAGTTGGGTGGGAGGCTAAAGTTCACATCTAAGGTCACTGGGGACCTCAGGGTGGCCTATGGGCTTAAGAGACTGAATTCCGGTTAAACGTTGATAAGTCTCTCGATTTAAGTCAATTTGAATTTGGACTGTAATGGTAAACAGCGTAAGAGTCCTGTTTCTGTTCAAATACTGAAATGTTAACCTGTAATCTAGTTAGGTAAGAGCAGTTTGATCAAATGACTTGCCAAAGTGAATAAATACGAGATCCTCTTTGCTCTCCAGGTCTCGGTCGTTGGACATGGCTGTTATGGGAGACAGCGGGAAGAAGAAGAGAGGAGGAAAAGTGTTTGGTTCCCTGGAGAGAGGCCTGGATAAGATGATCACCATGCTTACTCCCAGCAAGAGACGAGCCCTTCGTGACGGTCCACGCAAGATCAAGGTATAAAATGTGCACACCTGCCAGAAATATTGTATACTCTTAAAAATGGAGGTACTAACTAGAACCATACAGGGGTTTTGTGGCTTGTCTCCAAAGGGACACCTTTGGAACCCTTATTTTTACAAATGCACACATTACATCATTTTCTTTCATCCGTCTTTCCTCCGAAGGCACAGTACAACGTTACTCTGACCAGTCAAACCAACCCAGACCAGGTCCTTAACCACATCCTCTCCATCCTGCCGGAGAAAAAAGTCGATTTCACACAGAAAGGGTAAGATGACGCACCTTCCCTCGATTTCTGATCAGATGGCCCCAGTCTTTGATCCAATCGTAATGTTTCTGTGTCACCTTCTTCTCCTTTCATTCAGGTATACCCTGAAGTGTCGGACCTGGGGTGACTTTGGGAAGGTAACCATGGCGTTTGAGCTGGAGGTGTGCCTGCTGCAGAGGCCAGAGGTTGTTGGGGTCCGTCGTCAGAGACTAAAGGGAGATGCCTGGGTCTACAAGCACCTGGTAGAAGACATCCTCTCCTCATCCAGTATCTAAATAATGCACTTTACCAACAGTGTCATTGTCTGTGTCAAGTCAATTGATGCTGGCCTTTCTGTGTCCAAGAATACATGATGTTGGATTGGTGATTGATGCACAGATTCAGACACTAGAAGGTGTCTTAGTACATCAATGATTAGTCCTTCATTATTCAAAGTGAATATTTAAAATTGTCCTTAGGCCAGCCTGCAATCCCCAGATCACATGTTACATTGAATTTATGAGCATTACATCACAGGATCCTGTACAGCGTGTCTTGTTTTATGTAGAGTATTGCTGTTTTTCTTCCTAATTATTAAGCTGAATAGGAGCTCTGTCAACCCTCTTGAGATGAATGTGTATGTATGAAATACAATATAGCTATTTACAGTACAGTTTACCTTCTGGCTGCTTATTACCATATTAATGTCTTGATGTTGTTATTCTCCCCTGTAGGTGTAATTTACTGTCATTAATGTACATGTGTTTACAATGCTAACAACATGACATTTTTACATGGCTGTGTTGTATGAAGCTCTTATTTCTTGTTGGTGCTTGTCTAGTTTTTACTGTCATATTGTGTGTCTGTAAGATTTCTACTGACAAAAGGAGCAAAATAAATGGTTTCTGGTAAATGTAATCTTCCTGTGTTTATGGAGACGGATGATTGAGATTAATTTATGTACTTCCTTGACATCAAATGTTCTTTCTTTTTTAATTCGCTCAGCAGTTTGATGGAGCAGTGGTGTGTTTTACACTCTGTCATCATCCTTCTGTTCATCTTCTGGTCCTCACTCCTCTTTAGTACAAAGATTGATAGTGATAGTTTAGCTTAGTGACAGCATTTGATGTGGAAGGGTGTCAAATGTCTGCAGTTTTTCATCACTTGAGGTACTTTAGATTCAAAACACATCTTGTACTCACATGTTGAATAGTTTTAATAATGGTTACTAATTACAAACAGCAGCAACAGTTCAGCATTTTTATGCAAAAGTACTTCACATATGTAGAATATTGCCAGATCTATGGTATATTTTGTCGAGAAAATGATTGGGTCATTGATCTACAGGAATTCAGATGTCCTGTGTAAGTAAATTTATAACCACAGTGAAAGATAATGATTTACCTTTGACACTCAAAATGGTGGATGATGATTGTTATGGCAGAAACGGCTGTAGGAGCGTGATTGTTATGACTGACTGAATGACTAAATAATGATGATCATTGCCTGCAACATCTGAGCCGACTAAAACAGAAGAGTCTGAGGGGCTCCTCTCCCCTCCCTGCTCCGAGACAAGATGCCACTTAGTCATAACAGTGCTGCAGCTGATTGGCATTTATTTGTGGCAGGTTCTCCTTGGCGTCTCAGCAGGGAGGAGAAGGGTAACGATGGGTTGAGGTGATGATAAGGGGGGTTTAACCTTAATGGAGTCTGGAGTGGGTGGGGGGTGGGATGATAATTTAAGACAGAGGTGAAGGTTGGAGTTAGGAAGATAAAAAAAAAAAACATCCGCCTCAGCCCATGTCCTCCATATTATTCCAGTGGTGGTAATGACTCCTGCTGGGCTGAGGTTGGAGGATCAGAGCATGTTTGTGTGTGTGTGTGCTGCGGACAGCAGCTGGAGTAAAAGCCCACTGTCACCTTTCTCACATATGTGAAAGACTCTCCCCTCTTTTCTGGCCTTTCCCCATTTTCTTCAACCATTGCATGAGCCAGATTCTTCTCACGTTTTCACATGCTTACCTGATTTTTTCTTCAATATTTTGGTTTTATATCATAAATTTGTCGCCTTATATTGTTTCATTTGCTTCACCTTCTCAGTATCTGCAGGAGTAGTGGGCCAGGTAGATGATTCACGATTTACTCCTTGTAAGAAAAAACTCCAAATCCCTATTGTCATTGCCCCTCCATTCAAACAGGGGGCACTCCAATCTCAAGTTGTGAAGTTTAGTCCATGCTTGTTGACAGCTAGAAAAAGAGAGCATATCTGACCCAAAGGCCTGCAGGGGATTAATGACATAAAGCTGAGAAACTCTGCAGAATGTAGAGCAGTGTGAAACTTCCAGCAGGACTCAGGAGCAGAGTGAGCTGACACACAGTACATCCAGTTTGGGAGCAGTGTTGAGTAAGTAGAAATTTTTTGTAAATGCTAAAACAGATCAGAGCAGATTTGTGTTTACTTGTTTTGCTTGTGCTTTTCAGGCTTGTGAGTGTAAAGACGTGTAGGAGAAATGAGGTTTCTGCTGACAATTGTTCTCATTGTCCTTTGCCTATGTGAGTTTATGATTTTTGAGAGGAGCTGTCACACTAATATGGCCAGGCAATTTAGTTTTTTTGTAAGCCAGATACATGACACATCTATTTCTTCTTGTTCCTCTGACTGCATATTTGTCCACTGCTCATTTTTCAGGGCTTTACAGGGCTCAGACGTCTAATGACACATTGCAGGGAAATCCTTGTGAGGTAGGTCAATAAAAAACAGGAGTTAGGCCTGTGTGTGCCCAACCTGGGGGTGGGGGGAGGTCTCAGCATAGGGGTGTGCCATGGGAAATGTCCCCCTTAATATTTAGAACATGTGCATCAGACTCCTCCACCGGGTCAGATACCCCAGGTAACCTGCAAAAAGCTGTGTAACAGGTAAAATATGTATATGTATATGTATATATAAATTCATGGGTACGGGCACAGGGAAAAATGAACTACACGTAGGTGGGCAGTGGGTGAGAACAAAAATATGTTTTATTTTTCAGAAAATGATATTTTGACTTCTAAGTCACAATTCCTTATATCCTGGAAGTCAATGACACAAGTTGAACCTTTGACCCCATTGTCATATTCGTCTCTGACGTGGAGGACTCCAGTGATGAAACTTTGCAGCCCGATGATGAGGCACCCAAGGAGGATCCTTTTGAGGTTTTATGGTGGTGGAAGGAGCATGCTAAAATGATTCACAACCTGGCAGTGATTGTGCAGAATGTTTTCGCAGCATCCAGCACAGCCAATGAAAGAAACTTTGCCTCTGCTGCAATTGTAATAAAATAACAGAGAATCCAGCTTAATGTGAGTGACCGTAGCCTGTGGTTGTTCAATCACGGGTGCGTGTTGGGTCACTGGACTTCTTCTTCTTTTTTTTTAAGATATTTTTTTAGGGCATTTTTTGCCTTTAATTGACAGGACAGTGAAGCGTGAAGGGGGGAGAGAGAGAGAGGAGGAGAGACGTGCAGCAAAGGGTCACAGGCTGGACTCGAACCTGGGCCACTGCGGCAACAGCCCAGTACATGGGGCGCCAGCTCCACCACCAAGCCACCGACGCCCCAGGGTCACTGGACTTCTATTAACAGGTGCAGGCAGGTGCAGCTTTTACTAAGACTTAATGATGGGTGACAGGCCGATTCTGGTACGCTGGTACTGAGCTTGGCAGGTTGAGGTTTTCAAAAATGGACCCGTGCAGGACTCTGATGGTCTGGTAGCTGAATCGTCACAGTGCATGTCTGTGGTTTGAGTTCAGCTGGGAAGTTTTGTCACTTGTCATACCTGTCTTTTGCCCATGTTTCCTGTCTCCCTCTTCACTACTGACTGTCTAATAAAGACAACAGTGATGCCAAAAAAATCAGCAAGTCAAAAATTAACAAGTATCTTGTGAATATAGTGGAGTATTTAGGCCCTGTGTACATGTATACACATGTTTTTGAAAAAATATGTTTTCCCCCTCTGTTTTAAAAAATAAATTCGTCCACACTACTCTCGTTCAACACTACACAAGAAAGCAAAAACGACCACAAACATACGCCGGCCTGAGCTGTTTTTAGCAGTCTCTCCTCGTCACAAAGGTTGTAAAGCATACAGGCTAAAGTTACCTTTTTCAAAACACAGAGTGGAGATTTCACCACTGTTTATTTCCGTTTGATGTTGGGATTGAGAATTGCAAATTGAGGAGATTACATCAATGTTTCCCAAATGCTCCGTTTTACATGTCAACACAGATAAACAGTGAGCAACAATTTTCACTTTAGAAAACATTTTAGAAGCTGTCCATTTGAGTGACCTAAAACTCTGTTTGTGTGTGGACAAGAGGCAAAAGTGTTGAGGAAAATATCACTTTATCAAAATATCCACATTCATGTAGACAGAGCCTTAGTTAACACTAAAAATATTTCCCTAAAGAGTTAAGACCAAAACTGAGCTAAAAGTGAGGGAATATTCGACTGTCATTCACCAGGTAGCCAGAAACATGAATCCAAATAAATGTTGTTTTGAAGCAGTTTCCTTTGTAACACCATTATCATATCACATGTCCATTTGCATTTTTCCTTTTAGGCTGTATCCATGAGTGGCGCAGCAGTGTCTCTCCTCTTGTCCCCTCTGTCTCTGTACTCCTGGCTGGCCTCCACGCTGCTCAGAATCGTCCTGTCCATCCCAGCTCTTGTCCTCAGCTCCTTGCATCACTCCCTGCTGCTGCTCCTGGCCTGGCCCTGGTGCGTTGCCACCATCTGTGTCTCCGTGCTGTTGACTTGCCTCCATATTGCCCTGTACCTGCTTCACCTGGCTCTGGTAGTTGGGGTGGGGGCCATTTTAACCCTCAAGCAGCACAAAATGGCTGATGGAGATGCCACCAATGAGAAAGTGTTGTACCAGCAGAAGAAACAGGAGAGGAGTTATATTAAAACCAAGCTGAGGATGTTTAGTCGTAGAGTTGCAGAGCAAGGCTGAATTCTCCTGTAAATGATCTCACTGTGTGTTTCTTTGAGTAAAAATCCACCTCAGTTTGTTTGGACCTGCTCTTACCTTCATTTATTTAATGAACATACAACTGCAGTTGATTTTCACACAGATCTTGTGCTTAAATTGGCTTTGGGACACTTTGTGGGAAGCAACAGAAAAAAAAACACTGATTAGTGTGTGTCCTCGTGACCTAAATGAGGGTGAAAATATATCTGCTAGTTGCTACTTTAACAAACAGCCTACAGTTGTCCACTTATCTATCGCTCTCATTTTCTCTCTCCTCGTCTTTAAATGTGGCCCCCCAATTATATCCGGATTGTTGTGCTGTTTTCTTGCCATCTGCAGATGTTATCATTAGACATGTCTGTCAAATGGAGATGAGCGGATAAGAGAAATAGGGAGAGGAATAAGAGAATATTTTCTGCATTCATTGCGCCTTTAGATGTGTGTGTGTATGTGTGTACACAGCGCAGGGCATGCAAACCATATTCCTGAAAAACACTAATAAAGGGAGTTAACAGGGAGAGAAACTACATGTGGTATAGGCGTTGAGCCAAAGCAGCGAATGCTTGGCCAACCAGTAAACAGTGTGTGCTGACACGCCGTGGCTCTCAGATCTCAGGGAAGCATTAAAAATTGCCCGAAAAAACAATTTTATCAAAACTATTAACACTCCAGCCGAAGGGTGTAGCCATATAAAGGAATGGGTGAACTTTCCGTGCTGTTGTGAATGTGTGTGAGCGTGTGTGAAAGAGACAGACAGAGAGACAGAAGGGAAATGAGGCTGGATCATAGAGATTTATTACATGGCCGTGGCATCCTAATTAGCATAAAGACTGGACCGGCCCACTCAAGCAGAGAATTAAAAACCTTAATTGTGCTGTCAGCCTTCCTCTCTCTTTCTCACTGTTGACTCTACTTCATTCCGCTCGCATTCGTCTCCTCCCGCGCTCTCCTCGCCCTCTCCTCCCTGCTTATGAAGTAGCCTCCGTCCATGCTGTTTAATTGTTGGTGATAAATGGGAAGCGGGATGTTTGTAATTGTCTCAGAGATGGGGAGAGGACGACGGTGATCGTCTGGAGGAAGGAGAGGAAGAGGACGGGGAGAGTTTTCCTATTTGAAACGAGGAGAGTGAGGAGGCCATTTATCAAATGTTTGTTTGAAGGAGGAAAATTAGCTTGGCAGACACAGGCCAGGAAGCATTAGTGGGATTTGATCCCAGGCCAGACTGGGCCTACATGTGGAGCCAAAGTTTTTCACCATAATGCAACGTTCACATCACATGGGATGGATGGTAGGGATAGGAAAGGGTCATATGTCTGAGAATATACTCGTTATCAGACAACTCAAGATGGTTGTAAGATTGCACAATTGTGTGAATATTAAAAATTATTTATATTTACAATAGCACTTTATCCATTAAATTTGGGTACAATTACCTTAAACAATGGACTTATGATGAAGTGAAGCATCTATGTTTGCTTTATTGGTTTTCCGGCACTTTATTATCAAGCGCCAGTTTTGATGTATTGGATCTTTCAGAAAAATCCAACTTTCCTGGTTGTAATTATGACCTGAAAGATGATGTGAAAACTATTTATATGTCTGACAGTGTGAAGTGAGTCAAGTCAATTTTATTTATATAGTGCCAAATAATAACAAAAGTTAACTCTAAACACTTTTCATATAAAGCAGGTCTAGAGCCAACCCAGTCGCCAGAATAAAATGTTGGCATTGTACATTTCTGCAAACCACAAATACGTTATATTTGTGCATTACATAGTGTCATATCAACATTTCTAAAGTGACTTAGTATAGTGTTCGAGACCAACAAAACATGAGATTTAACAAGTCACTGCCGTGTTTCCAGCTGCTTTTAAGCCACCAAATGTAGGTGTTTTGTAGCAACTAAAGCATTTGTAATTTTCAGAGACTTCGCTGCTTTTCCTGCTGGGATTGTGTCCCCCAGACTGGGTGATTTAACTCAAACATGATCTTGTCCGAACTATAACAAAGTAGTTTTTGTGCCTAAATCTAACCACACGTTAACCACAATGTCGTTGAAACATAATGTTCTTAAGTATCCACTGCATAAGAATGTGCAAATATAACGTGGGTTTGCAGAAAGGAACAATGCCAACATTTTTCCTGGGGATTGGTTCACTACAACATACTCTTTAATGAACAGAGACCTAACAAACACCCTTATTAGCAAGCACTCAAGGAAAAACTTCTAACAGATAAAAAGCCTCCAACAAAACCAGACTCTAGGTTGGACTCCATCTGCCTTCACTGACCTTTACTTACCTTGTTTAGTCTGATATCAGCGTCCTGTTGTAGGGAATGTGACAGCAAGCATATTGCTCCTTCACGGCTCTGTCGTACATGTAGCGTTGTTACTAAAATTAGTTTTTGCTGCTGATTTTTTTTATTTTTTTTGGACTGCATTTCTCAGAGATATATGTTAATCACAGAGAATCTTTTCATTTTCTTCTTTGGGTTAGCTATCAGTGCTAATGCTAACTACACAGGTCGTCTTCTGCTGACAAACCCTTTGTGCCCAGAAAGAAGAATCACTCCCTGGGGTGCCAGAGGATTTTGCCCAGCAGAGATAACTGATGCTCTGTTTTAAATCACTCCCTCTTTCAATCATTATTAGCTACATAATAAACATATTTGAAAGTTTGCTCTGTAATGAGCATTAAAAAGCAATTGTGGATGCTGTAATCATCACTATTTTGTGTCTTCACCAACAGACAACTGTAACTTTCACATCTAGGGGAAGCTTTGCACTGTGAGTTGTTTTTTTTACAGTAAAAAAGTTAAGTAGAGGCTATAGACACTGCATTTTGTTTGTTCAATTTCGAGAATTTTCGAGGGCGCCATACTGAAAATTCTGGTGCTCAAATAAAATGGCAAAAAGTATATATAGTGCACTAGGTAGCAAATGTAAACAGCTGCAGGTGCACAAATGTTGACAATGAAAGCAGATGATACAATGATGTATGATCTGATGAGTCTGTTCCTGTTCCGATTTTTGAGCCACACAGCTCATTTTAGAGTCAGACCAAATTTCAGCTTTGTCAAGAGCTGTTTTCTGTGCAGTGTACGGGGGGAGGGAGGACCAATCATGACCCGATCAACTGCTTCAGACAGGCCGTCAGATGTTTGAATGTATTTCTGAGGCGTCAGACACTTTGGTCTTGCACAGCTGAAGCAGAGCCACGAGTCCTTTCCCCAAGGTCAGTTCCATTTCTCACTCACTCAATCAATCATACAACATGTACCCAGCATAGACTGTATCTAAAGGTGGACAGCATGACAGCTCCCCAAAAGTGAAGCCAAAACATCTTGATTACACCCCCCATCTGGCTGGTTGCAGTAGCCTATAGGTCATATACCCGCCCTCCTCTAAAAATGAAGAACTCCAAGTATGGGTCAAATGGTTTTTGTTATTTTAGGTAGCTCTTTTCTTGCTGCTGTATGTTCAAGTGTTTTTTTTTTCTGATAAGTTTGTTTATAACTAGTAATTTGATGTTAAAAATGAGGGATTGAGGTCATGAATGACAACTGTGTGTGCCAATCGTTATGCTTGCTATCAATGGCGTTGGTCTTGATTGATCAGACTGGTGTGGTGACGGTAACCCGATACCAGCGGAGATTGTGTGCCTGTATGTGTTTGAGTCTGTGTGTGTGTGTGTGTGTGTGTGTGTGTGAGAGAGAGAGCAAGAGAGAGAGAGAGGGAANTGTGTGTGTGTGTGTGTGTGTGTGTGTGAGAGAGAGAGCGAGAGAGAGAGAGAGGGAATCAAAACATAGACTGACCCATTTTGCAGAAATAGACTTTCAGCTCTTTTTGGGACGTCTCTTATTGTGAACCGTACCTCTGCCAGCAAACAAACTTGTACCTGCTTGGAGCTTTCAAACGAATCTTTATTGACAATCGTCAATAGCCAGAGCAGTCTGCAGGAGCCAACAGGCAGTTTTATTTTCTATTTCACATTTACAGTGTGAGCACTCAGGTCGTGGCTTGACGATTGAAGCGTGAACACAGAAATCTTGAGCTTTAGCTTTACATTGCAGATGATTTACTCGTACAGTGGGAGTTGGAATTAAACACCAACATCTCTCAAACTGCTTTACATATGACATTATATGCCCAATCATGAGACAAAAACTAGATACAAAAAGAGTGAGAGAAAAAAAGCCTGCTACTGTCCACACTTTTTGGGTGATCCCTGGGAAACGCCAAAAACACCACATTAAAGACCAATAGCAACAGTCAATCAGGTATGCTTTTGTTAGCAGACATTAGTACATTTATCAATATAAAAAATGCCACCAAAGCTTAATGTGTTAGTTCGGCTTGGGATGAAAAAGAGCTAGGCTGCTATCATATTAAAGACTAACTGAGTAATCAGCAGGAGGAGGGAGGGAAGAAGAAGACATGAAACAAGGAGCGCAGCAGTGAAAGGTTTCTGAGGAGGAGGAGGAGGAGGAGGAAGTGTTTTGCGAGGGTCAGTCCTGTTTGTGCGTCTCTGCTGTCAAAGCCTCTCCTGCAGCAGCAGACGAGGTTAAGACTTAAGAGGCCAGCCCCTCTCACACTGCCTCTCCCTCAGCACTGACAGCTCGCCCACACACACATGTAGACACCCAACATGCTTCGTCTTAAACTTTCCACTTTACCCCAATCCTCCTACCTCCTTTTTAACCTATCTGCCCTTCCTCTCGATCTCTTCTTTTCTGTCTCTTGCTCTCCCTTTTGCTCGAGTTTCTCTCATTGTTTTTCTCTTTCTATCTTTCTTCTTCTCTCTTTCCCTCTCTAATTGGTCTCCGCTAGGTTAGCTTAGACAGGCCTATTCATCATAGCACTACCCTCAGAGACAAACCCTCAGGGAGCGAGGGGGAGATAGACGGAGTCAGACGGGAGGGCGAGAGGGTCTGCCGCTTGTCAACCCACTCCTCTCCTCTTCTTTTCCCCTCCTTTCTCTCTTTTCTCCCTCCCTCCTTCCTCTGCTCAGTTCGTAGATGTCAGTTTTGCAGAGGGGAGAGGGGGTGAGGGAGGTAAGGAGAGGGAGGGAGGGAATGTAGACACATTAGTTAGGCTATTAGTTCAACAAGCTGCTTCCATGCCTGTCAATGGTCCGACATCCACACACAGACAGACATGTACACACACATACACACACACACACACACGCTGTACTCAAGTCTGACATTTGTTACATGTAGTATCTGTGTGAGGGAGTGATTGTGAGTGACGGGCTGAGGGGAGGGAAAAACTTTACATGGAACTATGTGTCTCGTCGTTTCTGATGTCCGGGGGGCCTTAATGAGTGAAACACAGCACATAAGCACTCTGTACAAGCCTCGCTCATCTTTACCACTGTCACTGTGTAATGCATCTCTGCGACTTCAGAGTGTGTGAACATGGACGCTGCCGTAAAGGGCAATGAGAGGCTTGTAACAGCTCATTCTGTGAGGTCCAAATGTCTTCTGTGATAAGGTCAAACCACATTTTTTTTCACTGTAAGTGTGTCAGAGAGTTTCTCCTCATTTGATGAGCCAACAGTCAGACCAACAGAGGACTGGCTTGCTTCTGTCAATGCTGTGAATTTTTTTAAAGACTTGCTTGCACGATAATAAAAACCAAAGTATGAAATGATGTAAGCAGGTTGCATGTAATTACATGTTTAAGTGTGGAATTAAAACTTCCTTGTGACCCCTTAAAATTAAGCAAAGTGGGCTTGCAGTCCCTCACCGCAGTCATTGGGTGATGTCTTGTTTTTTCTTCTCAGAGTGTTTTATTTAAAAGGAGTTTTAAGATGACAAATTTTCTAGTAATTTACAAGGGAAAAGCATCGGGAACAAGTGCTTTAACACATTATAACATGCCTGAAATTGCCATGCCATGCCATGCCAGGCCATAACATGCCATGAAAAACTCAACAGCAATCTCTCTTTCCAGAAATCATGACCCAGTTACTCAGGATAATCCACAGACCTTGTTGTGAGCAGTTTCAGGTAGGAACTATTTTCTTTCTAATGAACTACACCTGCCAACTGTTCAACTTGCAGAAGGAAGCGTGCATCTACTCACTAATGACAGGCTCGACAGCGCAAGATGTAAACATCAACAGTGGCATCCTCCTCGGTTGAGCTAACGTTAGCTAGCACCGTTGTGCTAGGTGACTAGCATGCATTCCATTATATTTCAGGAAATGCAGACATCTCTACATCTGATCTCTCCAACACTGTAACTCACACCAAATCAAACCAGGCTGACATATGGCACTACAGGTAAGAGGAAAAATAAGTATTTTTGATTTTGGTGTAAACTGTCCCGGTGGCACAGTGGTGGGGTGGTTAGCACTGTCGCCTCACAGCAAGAGGGTTCCTGGTTCGATCCCGGGTGGGGGAGCCCTTCTGTGCAGAGTTTGCATGTTCTCCCCGTCCACAGTGCGTTTTCTCCGGGTACTCCAGCTTCCTCCCACAGTCCAAAGACACGCAGATTGGGGATAGGTTGATTGGTGACTCTAAATTGTCCGTAGGTGTAAGTGTGAATGGTTGTCTGTCTCTACATGTCAGCCCTGCGATAGTCTGGCGACCTGTCCAGGGTGTACCCTGCCTCTCGTCCAATGTCAGCTGGGATAGGCTCCAGCCCCCCCGCGACCCTCAAGAGGATAAGCAGTTAGAAAATGGATGGATGGATGTAAACTGTCCCCTGTTATCTGGTGATGGAGCTGTTAAATGTGTATGATCATCTGACTGACTGCTTTAAAGGATCTATAGTGCATGGTCAAAAGTGCATGGCGCAAGTGCATTTAGGGTGTGTCAAACTCCAGTTTTTCTAGTTAAACAGTGCATAATCTGTGCACAAAGTTAGGTGCAAGGGGTTGTTTTAAATCCATTATTTAATCATAGGTATGTTTTGAAAAAAAACAGGTGTGCCTGCACTTGGTACTTTGCTATTTACATGACAGATTTGGCAAATTGGAAAAGCAAGGGGTTTTCTACTGATGAAATGGATATGCTTGTGCACGAAGTGAAAGCATGAGAGCAGACCATCTACGGGAGCAGCAGGAATCCACCAAAGCTCCCCGAGGTGAAGCAGGTGTGGGAGGAGGTAGCATTGAGTGTGTCCTCGTCTTCTGGCATTACCAGAACAGCTGCACAGTGCAGAAAGTGGTAGAGATGGGAAAACCAACAGCTTGTCACTCCCAAGAAGAGTGTAACAAGCAGAGTGTACCCCTATGCAAGCGCATCTTACTATCTAAATAATGCGCCCTTTAAACAGCAGAAAAATACTTTGCCATTCTGACTTTACATCAGGTTTTTGTTGATTGCTTTCTGCTGCCTCAAAATAGCAGTATTACAACAATGCATCTGACCATGTCTTACTTTAAGACCTATATGCCCACGGGCATGCAGATGGGTGCCAGTACATTTGTTACTTACACAGCATGGGTGCTGGCTGTGAAAATGACAACTGTGTTGGTCTGAAACTAGCAACAGCAGTTGTGCTGTGCTGTGCACTGCTTTTCATTGGGTGTAGAGACCTTTGCGTTTTTAATTTCTTTTAGTGAATTTCGCTGCATACCTAGATCTCAGCTATAAACCTAGTAAGTACAATGTCATCATAACTAATAGGACTGAGGGTCAGATCTATCAAAATGAGACCCAAGTTGTAATAAACCAGAGGAATCCTTTAAATAAGTATATACAAAATGATAAATATTGCATTGTATTTACATACCTGCTGCACATCTTCCGTTATGTTTCTACACCCAAACACACAACGTAATATGAATACAAGACAAATGCACTTGTGGAGATAAACAGCAAAGAGTAGACGGAGAGCAAAGATGGCAGAGAGAGTAGGAATGCAAACACAGCAGCAGTCATGAATATGCAACACGTGTATTAGCACACTCCCTGCTCCATCCTTTTCCTCTGTATGTTTTGTCAGCTTCTCTCCTTCTCCTCCTGTTTGATCTAAAGGCCCTGCTCTCTCACTCCTAATATCTCTTCAGCATCTCTCCTTCTCATCCTCCTCTCCCTCTCCTGTATGAGCCCCTCTTCTCTAATCAGCTGAGGCCCAATTATACTCAGTTGGCCCCACACCTCCTCCCTACAGGGGCTCTGGAGGGCCAAAAAATACTGATGCTGACTGACGTTAATTTGCATGACTTCTTGGCCTCCATAAGTACCACTGTTGTCTGTCTCCTGGTCTTGTATAGGAAGCCAGATGAAGAGGAAGAGGAGGGGAGGGTGGGGGGTGGAGAGGTAGGACACGTTATGTAATCTGGAGCAATAGGAGGAGAGGGAAGAGGGCAGAGGGTGTGGCACTGCTTTCTAACTAACTCAACACTGTCAAAGCCTTTTTTTTTCAAGCCGACATTGATCTGACAGATCATAAATCCGCTCTGCACCTGTCAGACAAACACTGTTACTAGCAGTCAGTATTTAAGTAGTCAACTGGGGGTCTTTTCTGAAAACTGGGGTGTCTATGACGTAGAAAGACGCAAATACTTTTAAAATTTTAACATTTAAACTCAGCTTTTTCACCCTCCGTTGCCATAATGCAGGGAACAGTATGGAGCCCACTTTCTGTTTACAAACTCCTGTATTTTAGATAACAGTAAGCTAGAATATGTTCTGAAAACATTTTCATTAACACTGTAACAGAATCTTGGTTCATATTTGATCAGCACTGCCCAATTTTATCATTTGATTTCAGTTTTTTCAGCATCCATTTTAACAATACACATCCTGTTGAAAAAATCTTATATTATAGACAAACAGTACACTAAAATATGTTTCTGAAGACATTTGTGGCAAGGAATAGGCAGTATAGTATCAGACAAAAATAATCTTGGTTTATTTTTTATCAGAACTGCCTAGTTTTAGTTTGATCGGAGATTGCGCTGAGTCTGAGAGAGAGAGAGAGAGAGAGAGAGGGAGAAAGGGGGGTGGGTTTTTCTTGATCTGCCTCTATTCTCTCTGTGTCATTATGTAGTTCAAATATCAGCCGTAGAGCCAGCGAAAATCCATCAGTTGATGCCTTTCACTTGAGCTCAGAGATGAGCAGGGACCTCTGGGAGCTGGTAAGATGGAGGAAAGTTTACCATAGTTCATTTGTTTACACATACTACCCACATCGTTATACAAAGCTGTTTGAAAATTGGCAAAATATCCCTTTAAAGGTAATTTCTGTTGATATTGTGAGATTGCTCAAACAGATTAAAAAAGAAAAGGTCAAATCTGAAGCAGCAGAGGCCAAACTATTCTGACTTTTAGCCACTTGTGAGTCAAACTTCAGCAACACTCAGTGTGTTTCCATGCATAGTTAAGTCGAGCTGTAACTGTAGCTCGACTTGACCATGTAACTGGACTACTGTCCTTGCTCCATCATACAAGCACAGGAGGGAAATCATTTTGTAGACCGAGGTACCTCTTTCTCCGTTACCATAGGTGGTGATATGCCCCCATTCAGCTTGCTAGTATTGGACCTTTTTCCAGTTGACCTATTGCGTCACAGATCAAAAATCTGACAAATAACTTAGCTACGGTTAGCTAGCAGCAAACTGGTACCATGGTGGACAACTTAACAGCTCTGTAGATTTCGTACGTGCTGTACGCTTTACTTTTTGTACAGATGAGATGCACGCTGGATGCAGATTTTGCTTTTTATTTCCAGCTTCTTCTTCAGTTATGTGTTTAAGGCTATTCAACTTCCGTATCAAAGCCCGGAGCGGAAACTGTGGAGTATGCACATCTGGGTGTGTTAGTCCGACTTTAAGAGATTCAATTTAGTACGATTTCAGTCAGACTAACAGCTTTACATGTATTTTAAAAGTCCGGTTTTATTCAGACTGACACAATAAATAGATTTTCTCTAACGTCATCTAAATGTACTGACTGGCGCCTACAGTTCCCATAATACAATTCAACCACATCTTGCTAAACACCAGTGTCTTTTACACTCCATGACCCACAGTTTTTTTTAGACTTGGCAAAGCTCCCACCATAGCCATAGAAGCTAATTTCACAGGCTGTGCAGTATTTTCCGTGACCAGCAATTTGACTTTGACATGCAAAGTTGGTGCAATGCTCCTTTAAATTAAGAAGTTTTCAACAAAACTGATGCTGTAAAGCTGTTGAATGGACGTATTTCAGCATAGAAATACTGGTTAGTTCCTCGGGCATTGGGATTGAGAAACGTATTGAGGGCCCACTAGAGGCCCAATGGCTCCTTCTCACCCTGGGGCCTCATAGAGGGATAATCCAGCCTTAATTGCTGGAATTAAACTGTGATCATTAACTTTCACTTAAATGTTTATACTTTACCATATGATGCATTCTTACACAACCTGACATGGCTGCTTTAAGTTGGCAAGGACCCAAAATGAGCTCAGACGCACTCACGCACACATACACACACACACACAAAAGTGCATTGTGCCGTTCTGGCGTCCTGGGCAGGCACCCAAGCTGCGGACAGCCCGGCCTATGTCTCAAGCTGGGTTTGTGCTGTTTTCTGTGTGTGTGGCGTGTTGTCGCCATGTCGTG
Source organism: Epinephelus moara (assembly GCF_006386435.1). NCBI lineage: Eukaryota > Metazoa > Chordata > Actinopteri > Perciformes > Serranidae > Epinephelus > Epinephelus moara. The sequence goes on from NC_065510.1 coordinate 39,446,269, forward strand.
GCTTGTGTCCTATTATCACCCATCTCCCCCTTCCTCCTCCTCCTTCTTTCCACTACAGGCACACACACACACACACACACATACACACCTCTGCCCCCTCCTGGACTCGGCCAGCAGCCAAGACTGCAGCACAGGGACACTCCATTCACTCAGGGGGTGAGGAGTGGGAGGGGTTTAGCTGTGTCTTGCCCCCTCGCCTCCAGATAGATGCCTCGAGATGAGATCTGTGTCCCCAGGATGAAAGCTGCGCTGCGGGTCACACTGAGACATAACCACCCTCCTGCTCCAGATGTCTCCGACCATCCAGGCTGATGCTGGATGCTGAGGAATTTGGCATTTAGGCCGTTAATAAGCATGTGTGTGTACTTTTTGTATGAAACACATAAAAAACACATGTACATTTGCAGCTAAGCACTGACACAGACTCTTCAGCTTCCAAAAAATTATTTTTTATTCTGAAGGACCAATAAAATTATGGCAAATATTTACAAATAATTACTTCTTAGCTTCACATTACAGGTACATAAATGGAATAATTCACCAACAACAGTCACTCAGGTGGACGGATGGACAGGTACACAGACTGAGTATGAAGAGATGCGTCAAGCAAACTGCAATTTAATATTTCACAGTAAACTCAAACCCAGGAAATAAAATAACAATAATATTAACAATAGAAATATGAAAAATAAGCATAATATCAAATTCACCATTTATTTCCAGTTTTCTGAACAGAATTGGTCACTATTCAGGAACAAAAAAACTAAACAAAGAAATAAAAGAGAGAAATCAAGTGATATGATATCTTTGGCAAATTCGCACTGCAGTAAAATACATTCAAATATTAAGACAACACACAACACACAAAGAGAAAAAACACCAAGTTTTGTTTGCAACTACTAGAAAATCGAATAAAAAACATACACATTTTCTTAAAGAAGCATTTCTTTTACTTTTTTTTTAAATCCTCCCCTCCAGAATATTTGAAGGCATTTCTTATCTTCATTTTGTGTTTGTATCTGTAAGTCTTTTCTGCTATTTTATATGTTTTTTTTGTACAAGAATCTATTATTTAAAACAGGCATCACAGGCTTTGGTGAATGTTACAGATATGTTTTCTTTTTGTCGCGTTTGATTTTGAAGAATAGAGCAAGCTGAATCGTTGGAACCTAATTTCGTCTTTGCATTCTGATGTATTTCTTTCTGTCTTTTGTTTGTTCACTTTTTTTTTACCAAAACGTTACAGATATAAATATCTCTTTAACACCCCAGATAGGAAGCCATGGACACAAAAAAACTCCAGATTGTTACACGAAAGGCCACAGTAAGGTGAAAAATCATGTTATCTTTTTTTTTTTCTTTTGATTGAAACATCTGCTTAAAAAGCACAGTTGATTTTTGTAGGCTGAGTCCTGTGTGTTTCTCCTCTTCCACAGTTGAATAATATTAAGATGTACAGAACATTGTAACACTTCAGTATGAGATCTGTCCAGAGCCTAGTTATATCAGCAAGCATGAAACAGATTGTGCCACTAATTGCTGTCAAGACGTGATGCTGAAATCCCCTCAGGTTTTACGAAGGCAGTAGCCATCTTCATGGATTCATATTGAGATACAGTCAGGCGGTGCACACTCGGTGAGAAATCATAATAAAGAAAAAAAAACTCATTTGCATTTATTTCAGTTTCCTATTTGATTTGGAGCTGGGATAAAAAATTCCGGATGCGATTGCATTTTCATGGACAGTAAACTGCGGCAAAGCTGGAAATGAAACGTCTTTGTTTGATCTGAAACTATTCTTTGCACTCTAAATGCTCTATAGATACATGAAGAGAAAACAGAATATGAGATGCCATCTCACAGAATATTGTTGGCCAAATAAAGATAACGGCAGCAATATTGCCATTGAAATGACCTCGCTTTGGCACCTTGCTTCCTTCCTATGCAGAATATCTGACAGGACAGTGAGCATCACGTCTGAATAGTCAGAGAGAAAAGTAAAAAAGGAGAGGGAAAGGGATTAATAAGGCTGTCTGAAGAAAAGAAGGGAGGACTTTTTGAGGAAGGTCACAGGCCTTAAATCAACAGAATAGTTTTAATATTCCTAATCCTGGTGGTGTGGCAGTGATACAGGAGGGGAGGGGGGGGGGAGGCAAGTGCATGAGATATGATGAGATTAGGGCTGAGGGAGGAGGAGAAAAAAGACGGGATGAGCTTCTGATGGCACAGCAGGTTTGGCCTCCCCTGGGGAACACAGGGGCATGCAAGGAGGGGGGAATCACCACTCTGCAAAGGACAAAGGGAGGGAGAGTGTGTGTCTGTACTTATATTTGTGTGTGTGTGTGTGTGTGTGTGTGGCCTCTGCCCGCTGTGCTTCCTACAGTACCACCCACAATGACAGTCCCCCCTCATCACTGCAGTCAATGTCACGGCTGCCAATCGAAACGACTGCGGGCCAATGAGAACCCATTCTCTCCCCATGTGAACCAATTAGGTCAAAGCAATGGCAAGGCAAGCTGTGTCACTATGAGATGCATAGTTAACAAATAATCCTGTTAATGTATCGCTGGATTCTTGGCTATACTGGAGAACTAATTTGGCCTGTTTGGTGTCGCAGCTTCTTGCGAGCGGACACACGAGGCACGACTGGATTCACCTCCTCAAGGAGAACGCCTTTTAATCAATATTTCTTCATGTTAACGGTAGTGTGTGTGTGTGTGTGTGTGTGTGTGTGTGTTTGAGCAAAAAGGGTGTAATTCATTTATAAGACGCTCTGGTTGAATAAGAAAAAGCAATATTAATGAACAGACTTGTAACATGTCTGTCGCTTACTTGGCTTTTTTTAAATAGATTTTGTGCCTTTTTCACTCCTTGTAATGACAGTGGGGTTTTTTAGCTCTGATCCAAGGCCGTATATCACATATCATGGTCCAGCATGGATATTTCCCAGCAGTAAATTCCAGTCAGAGATCCACTGATAAAATTTGTAATAGAAGAATAATGAAAATATAAACTCAGTGGATGACAGGAAATCTAGAAAATTTTAATCCTGAAGCTAGAATAAAAGGGACTTCAGATGAGTATGAAGTAACAACAAGACTGAGAGTCTACAGCTATGTTAGCAGCTCTGTGATTCTGTACTTAGGTACAGAGGGGCACCGAACTAAATGCTAACATCAGCATGCTAACATGCTCACAAAGACAATTCTAATGAATGTAGTGTTAACCATGCTGACCATCTTAGCTTAGCATAAACCAGAGTATTCATCAAACTGAAACTCTGAGTTGAACATGGCACAAAATGAAAAGTCAGAGGATCACTAAAGTGATTACAGTTTACCCTGAGGGGGGCATGAATGTGTGTAACAACATTTCATGGCAATCTGTCCCCCGATAGTTGAGCCTTTTTCACTTAAAATCACATGCCAACCATGTGGTAGCACTAGAGAAGAAGTCAGCAGATAATTAAAGTCATTAGGATACATTAACTGGAAATCATGAATGTCTGAACCAAATTTTGTGCCAATCCATGTGTTGAGATATGTATTCACTGGATAGGTAAAAAATCTGTCAATTTTTGGCGTTTCATCTCAGGGCAGGACTCCTTCCTCACCCATCAGCTGGCGCACTGTGTGCTGCCACTGGCAGGAAGTTATATTAGTGATTATTATAAGCAATACTAGCAATTAAAACTGTAATCTCATTTATACATTTTCAGAATACCAGTAGCAGCAATGAGTGCTCCTCTACTGAGCATCACTCAGTGAGCAAAGAGGGTGTCCTGCATCATTTTCGATTTAACATTTGTTTATTGACTTAACTGAAAGAGACCTTTCTTGGAACATATTTTGATTTTTGTTACTTTCCAGTCACTTGATGTTGTTTGTAGATTGCAAAGAGGATTCTCCATCAGATGATTTTTCATCATTATTTCTGTTACAAATTTTATGAGTGAATCTGACTGAGATGTCCATGATGAGTAAGGATAGGGTGCTGGATCAGGACCTGTTATTAGTGCTGCAATGTTACTATTGGTATGTAAAATTATTATCCAGAATTTCTACTAAAATTACTGGCTGCTACTTGTTTGTGGAAGGCTTTATATAATCTACAACCCTGTGTTCGCATGGGCAGATAGGCAGAGCTTTGTTTAAGGAGTTGCAGGGAGGGACGCTGAAACTTGTTTGAGTGATGCGTGGTCAGTCAGGGGGGAGTCGACATATAAAACTAAAGGCACTGTCCTTGTTTTCAGCTGGTGTGGTTCAGGTTCAATAATGCCTCAGAAAGATCAAGAGAGAAAGACAGAAATAAGGAAGGGCTCCTGCTGCGATGCACGCTGGCAGCACAGCAGGCGAGCCGTCATAAGAATCTGCTTTAGAGTTGTGTACACACAACTTTTAAGGTCTACAAATGTAAAAGGATCCACTCTATCACTAGTTCAAAACCAAGAAACAACAAAGATTTAGAAACTAACAGCTTTGTTCAGTGTTTATAGGTATATGTTTATATAGCTATATTTTATGTCTCACGCTGCAGATTTGGTGCCTTCAATCTGTTAGCTAGTAAAAACTACACAGTAGCAATGCAGCGCTACGGTCAGCCACACATACCCAAAACAAACAAAAGATATGTAAACACTTGCAGACGATGGCTAAAACAACACCACACACCTCTTAGTCTTTTTATCATAAAGAAAGCTTCATCACTAAAGTCTAATAATTCAAATGTGAATAATTGAAATTGCTATTGACATTGTGACTTCTCTTCTCGTTCACTGATTACTGTACAAGTCTTGTATGGACAGAAGTGAGACAGGAAGCTACGTACAGTTTTAGGAAGATATTGCCCTCTCACAAGATCGACACTGTGGGCCCTCAAACATTTGCGAGGGATAACACACTGATTTCAGATCAGCGCTGAAGGGCAAATCTGTCCTTCTCTGTCTGTACATGATGGGTAAGGCCTCGACCCTGGTGTCATACATTGTCACAGCGCAGAACTGATGTAGGAAACAAACAAAAATAAAACAGTTTCACTTGTTTTTTTTTTCCACGAAAGCAATGCTTTTATAGAAACAATTTCAGGATGTCAAACAGCACAAGGACAAGCACTCAAAAGGGGGAGGAGAAGAAGAAGAAGAAGAGGAAGTACGTGATGGTTCTAAAAGGAAGTCAAAAAAGTAAAATGGCGCCTTTAAATGATGATTGAGTCTCTTTGTGCTTTTGTAGTTAGTCAGCCGATCCACTAGGGGGGGCCCATCTTTGGGGAGTTTAAAGAGAGAAATAGAAAGAGAGCGAGAGAGAGAGAAAGAGAGGGTGCCACCGCTTCCTGGCTCTTCTTATCAATATTCAGGAAGCAGATAAAAAATGGCGTCTTATTCAGTGGCACCTGTGTTAACTGAGGCAACGAACTATAAACAAGAAAATCGCAATCGGATCATATTTATAAACAAAGACTTCTTTTCATAATGAAAGTTTTTAAGATTTCATATTTCACTGCATCGTCATCATCATCATCACTATTCTAGCACAACAGCGTGACACATAAATCATTACAGGCATTCACTCTCATCACGGAGTGCAGCGCAGAAAAGCTTCTTAATATATTACTCTGTGTCTCCTCCCATTATAAATAGCTCTTGATCAGGATTAAATCTTGGCTGGGGAGGTAGGATAGCACCTTCCTGTACAATAACACTCCCTGGGGGGTTTGGTTTTGGTCTGATGTGAACATGTGCACTGTTCATTTTACAGCAGAGGGCTCAGATTTTAGGCTGTGCTTTTACTGAAAGGCCTGTCCGTCTGTCAGTGGCATTCAAACCACTTTGGATGCAAGTGTGGATGTTATGCCTCATTTTCACTGCATGGTTCAACTCCACTCAACTCAGCTCACCTTTGGTCTGAGGTGTTTCTCTCTATTTGTTTTTCCACTGCAGATAGTACCCCCTTAGTCTCTTGCAGCCAGATCTATCTCCACAGTGTTGTGTCAGCACTCGAGAAAGGGAAGCACACATTATTATTCTGCTATATCGGGAAAAGTGCCCTGGCTTGTTTGTATTTCTTTAAACCAATCATATCCATGATCCAGCTACCTTGCCCCTGCAAAATAGTGTTGGGGGAACTTGTTTTAATGGAACATTTGTTGTGGGCTGAACGCTGTCATTAAAATGGCTCATTCTTTGTAATAAAAAAAAAACAAGCTGCAAGCTGTATGTGGCTCTTCCAGAACATTATTACAACAACATCACAGAAGCTCCCGTTAGGTGGAACAGATAGTTAATTCATCACATTCATCACTGACGTATGCCGCTGCCAGGGTGAAAAGATGTGGCACAACAACTCAAACTTGCCGTGTCAGAACACTGATCAACATCGGACATGAGAGTCCTATAGGATGGAGTCTGGGCTTTTTCAAAGGGGAGTTAACAAGTAGTTTTATTTGTTGTAGATCTTAACAACAAGTCATTGGAAGAACAAAGCCAGCATGCCTTACTGGACGATCCAATTCTTCATCAAAAAATTGCCAATTTCACCCTGTAGGGTACTACCTCAGAGGTTGTTGTTTAGCAGAGGGAATGCTGATCTAATTGGCTGGCCAAAGGCAAGCTTATAGCCACAGCCTACATCCAGGGAGTCAGACTAGTACCCCCTCAGTGTAGGTGGCATTCTCAGCTGATTGCCATAGCATCACCACATGAATGTGCTGTGACACCAAGCGTAACAGGACGCTCACTGAATCCTTTCATTGACAATCAAACAAAGGAACATCGACACTTTATGGCATAGTGTACAGCATAGTTTGGGAGCTGACATTTTTAAAAACTGAGTGAAGATCAGTGGTCTGCAGTGTTCAAACTCCACCATCTATTATCAGCTCAGCTAGCCTGGAACCTTGACTGAGGTGGTACCGAAAAAAGCACCAGGTACTATCCACAACTTTTGCTATTGGAAAAACTAAACTAAAAATGAGTCACGTTGAGTAGAGCCATGCCAAACCATTCAGTGGAAATTAAGCCTTAGATGTTCTGTGATACACTCTGGGATCTGGCTACAACCATTGAAATTGAGTGTTTGCTAAAGCTCACCCTGCATGGCAAGCCTGTCAAGCTTCGGGTTTCTTAGCATTGTGAAGCAGTGTGCATGGGGCTAAATTAAGAATGATGCTTGACATTTACAGATAGTGGAATCTTTTTCAAAACCAAATGCAAAAGAGCAAAGGTGTAATGGTTGATTAAACTATAGGCCAGATTTGTAGATATTCGGCAAAAAAGATGGTTGCTGGCAAAAAATTTGACTTCTGTCTGAAAGGATCCATTGTTTGAAAATCTCCTACAGTTTTGCTGGTAAATCTGCTACTGGTATCACTATAAGTGTCGTGTGCCATGCAAAATCAGAAAGATTGACAGTCATAGCAATGGTGACTAATTGGGGCGGGACTTAGCAAACAGTCAATTGTGAAACTGAACACTCCCATTAAAAAATATGGTATCCCATTTATCAAGCATTGTGATCTCAGGGGAAATGTGTTGAATCTACAGTAAAGAGACTAGAGTGATGGTGATATGGGTGATTTTGGTCATTCAAAGTTATGAGAATTGGATTGTCTTTACTTCACCATAGCATGGCATAGAAAATTGATTGATTGATGTTTGGGCGTAAAAAGACAGTTTGAAAAAGTGATTTTGCTCTAATCAGCTTAAATAATTTCGTCAAAGATATTCCCAACCTGAAAACACAACAGTCTATCCAGAAGATCACATCAGAGTTTCAGTCCCTGCTTCTCACTTAGTTTACTGACTTCTTGGATTTGTAGATGATTAGTTAAAAATAAAATAAGGATACCAAGCCTTGATATATTATGGGAGGGTCCAGTTCACTTGCTTGTGACCAGTCCTACACTGACACTGCCATGCCTGCATCCTCACAGTAATGTAATACCCATACAGTCAGTCTGAGTTGCAGCCCAGCAGTGCGTTTGTTGGCTTAAATGTCAGTCAAAGAAAACTCAAACTTCACTGACGTCAAAAATTTGAAATCTTCATCCTCATTGTCATCCATGCGTAGGCAGGTTTGTACTGAGCAGTGCTGGTGCTATCCATTCCCTCGTCCCTCCCTCGTCTCCTTCTCCTCATCCTCCTCTTCTCTCAGTAGGAGGGGTCAGTGGCGGTCGTAGGCGGAGGCTGTTGCAGTGGCAGCAGGGCCCGCCCCCCGTGATGTTGCACTGTAGTAGTATGGTGACCCTGGGAAACAACACAGAAACAAATGTTTCATTCAAAGTCTTTTTAATTATTTTTTATGAGTCCAGTTTATTATAGCTTGGGTCTTGTTTTTTTAGTATTGGCCTCATTAGTTATAATGTAACTGTATTCACCAGGTGTTGGTGACATCGCTACAACAAAGCCAACTATTTAACCAGATTATTTAAAGCTGCAATAATACAATTTTTGGCCACTTGAGGGCAGCGTAATAAGCTGTAAACACATGCTGACATATTATTGCTGTTTAAAGTTGATATGACTGGGGAACATATTAGCAAACAGGTGCCAACTGCCTACAAATCCAATAGACACAAAGCAACATTAGCCACCTAATATTCACTCCTTTTTAGTTCTATTTTGGTCTCCACCAGCTCCTGAGGGAAATATTTGGGTCTTTGGCTGCTAAATGCTCCGCTATGATCACCTGCTAACCTTGCCTATTTTTGTTGGTGCTGGGCAGGCAGTGGTTTTTGATGAAAATAGTTGCCTGGACCCTAAAAAGCTAAATAATTAGCTAAAAGCTACTAATATGCTTCATAGAGCTGCACATACTTTCTCCTCTGAATACATTTGAATAATCTGGGAATTTGTTTAAGACTTGAAGGATTGTCTCTGTTTCTCATGTTTCTTTCCTCATTGAACTTCTCCCATTAACTTGGTGAGTTCAATTTTTATATTACTGAAAGGAATGATGGTTAAAATGACAAAAAATAAGACCCAGGATGTAATAAATCTGAATTATCCTCTTAACTACTTTGGGTTACTGAAATGCTGTGTTAATGTGGAATGAGCAGCTTCAATTTTCTGTTAAGATTATATTTTACTTTGAATGTGAGTAGTGAAAGGCAGGGATGAGATGACATGAACTGATGAAGCTAATGACAGAAAAAATTAGTCTCCTTGTCGTGTACAACCAATAAAATGAACTCTACTTTAAGACACACGTCTCTTTGTCTCCCACCTTCACTCTTTTTTTTTTCGCTCTCTCTCTTTCTCACACACACACACACACACACACACACACACACACACACACACACACACACACTATCTAAGTGACAGTCTAAGCTGACACACTGAGTACAGCTCTACTACTGCTGATCCCTTGAGTCTATTCTCTCCTCAGGGAAGAGGTCAATTCAATACTGTAACCCCAAAGACACACAGAAACCCACACTCACACCTTTATACACACCGAAAAAAAAAACAGCCTCCCCACACACACACACACACACACACACACACCTGTCTCTGTCACTTCCATCAATCAGCCCAGCTGTGTGTTGACAGGTTATGTCTGTCCACAGTCCAGGTAATCTCAGGAGGCTCTTTGGGGAAGTGAGGCATTAAGCCAGCCTGACAAACTATTTAGTCTCAGTCAAGACTTCAGACGCCCTCTCTCCCCTTTTGCCTCTTTTTTTCAAAACTCCTCTTTCTTTCATTTGTCACCTCTACTCTCATCCCTCCCCGCCTTTCCTCTGTATCTCTGCCTCCCTGTTCCCGCTGCCATCAATCTTAAACCTTTCAGTGCCTCCTAATGTGCATCTTGTCCTCATATTATGTGACCGCTCATCCGTTATCATACTAAAGTTCCCTCACAGTCACTTTTTCCTTTCTTCTCTATCTATCATAATTTCTCCTCATCATTACACCTCCTTCACCTGAATCATCACACATACTCTTTGCTTGTGTTTACTCTTCCATTTGCTTGCTTTCTTTCTCCACCTACCTTGCATCTGTCCTGCCTGGCTGGTGAAGAGACTGGAGGAGCAGCCGATTTCCGTCCCCAGGAGAGACCCATAATCCTGCTGAAACACTGGGGGACAGAGGGATGGAGGGAAGGAGGAGAGACGAGAGATGAGGAGAGGAAAGGGTGTGGGGGGGACACTACAGGTCAGTCCAGCACTGACCCTTCTCACCTATTGACCTTTACACCGTCACCCACTGACCGTTTCACCTTAAACGTGACCCATTAAATGACTCCCTTTAGACAATGACTTTGACACTGACTGTTTTTGGCTTAGGGTAATTTTTTTCTCTTAAACATTAATGCAGAGATGTGAAGACAGCATTAAGTCTTTCTGTATAATATTGGCAATTATGGTTTTGGGAGGGCAAAGTTGGTTTACTAATCTCTTTTTAGAATGACTGATAGATTTTGTCATTAGTTGGTAGGAGTGATGACCTGGTAGTGGTACGGATGCACGGACAATAACTAAGACTAAAGTATATAAGTAATAAGTAATGTAATGAAAGGTCTTCTAGCTGGTGGAAAAATGACGGCACCAAATATGAAATATGGATATAGTCCTCTATCATGGGGCATGTAATTCTATATAAGGGTATTGATTTATACAGTGATATATTTTCTGGATTGGCTGAGAAATTATGGATGGACAAAATAACCAGGACTTTGTGTTTTTGTCTTATCCAGTAAATTAAACACCTGACAAATCAAGGTATTTTAACACTTTTGTGCAAAGATCATATAATAATTGAGGATATGTCGATCAATTTTTTTCAGTTCTGATACCTGCGCTTTGTGTATCAGCCAATACTGTGTGCCAATCCAGTACCAGTGTATGAACAAGCTGTATGCTTCACTGTGTGGAAATTACAAGTATCATTCTTCCTTGTCACAATACCTGATCTGGGTATTAGAGTCAGTATCGGCCCAATATCATATCGGATATGTGCATCCCAGTCAAAAATCTAATGACACATAAAGCAGCACTGCTCACTGATTTGCAACATTATCCACAATGGCCTCATACCCAGATATATCAGAGAAATAGGTAGTGTGTTACAACCAAGCAGCAACCTCCAGGGCTGAAAATGAAACCAACACAGAACTGCCAAAAACTGCAATTCTTTGAATGGCCACTTGAGGGTGGCTCCAAGAGTGAGTCAATCCCCGTAGAGAGCCATGTTAAAATGTTTACGGCCTGTTACAAAAAATAATTCTGGTCTCTGGTACCTAATTTCCCTGTTCGTAATAATTGTTCGGAGGGCGAATTATTCTAGAACTCAACTGTTTGATTGTATTAAGGTTTATAGTTATGCATAATTAAGGGCGTGACCACTTTGAGTGACAGGTGGTTGTCATCCATTGACAAGTACCTACCATGGTGACAATGTTTGTTAGGTAACATAACCATGGCATGACCACAGACTCACAGAGTGCAGGTGTCGCTGTCACCATGTGACAAGTGACCAAGTGTTTTCAGTTCCTGAAAGTTAATTGTAACATTTAGGTCACTTAGCGTGTGGTTATAGTAAAGGACCCTCTAAGGAGTTGGATATTCAGTTTTTCAGGTAAGTACATTTTGTTTTGTTTTAAGCCTGTATTATGCTAGTGAATATTAGCATTAGCGGTGGTACTATCACAGTTAACCATAGCTGTAAATGTACCGCACTAACCAAGCTTCTGGCTCCAAAAATCCGAGATGGCGACAGCTAAAATGCCAAACTTGAGGCATCAAAACGTGACTCCACAAACCAACAGGTGACTTAAGTTGGTTACATACATTACTTTATACAGTCTATGAGTAAATCTGATATGGCAAAATCTCTGATGGTATATATTGTTGGATCACCCACTCTTAGTGCTAAGGTGGAAGAAATATTTTAAGCCACAATGTAACATTTAAAAAAAAAAAAAGGCATATTTTTCTATATTTCTGGTGGTGCTGGATTCTGCCGTCATACCTCTCTCCAGCTTGTCTGACAATGTGTTTTTGAGATTGTTGTCATGTCACGTTCCCTTTCGAGGTGAATTAGTTCATGGGCTTAGTTGATAACTTGTGGGTAACTGTATGAAAAAATGGAAAATACAATGTCCTTCACAATAACTGTATAACATGAAATCCCACAAAGCCCAAAATGCAACACTGGTGATGTGCAGATAAATGCCTGTTAATCTGTTCCCTCCTCTTGCTCTCACTCTGTCTTCCCCTTTCTTCAAATCCATTCACACCCCAAATTGCCAGTCTTTTCAAACATCCTTTCACAGAACCATTAGTATGTCTATGATGTATTGTACTGTACGGTACAATACAGACAGAAATGTAATGTAATGAAAAAAATGAACAGTGGAGCATGAAAGATACAGCATATTACAAGAGAGCATTAGTGAGGATGGAACTGGGATGTGAGGTAGAATGAAATGACATTCATTGATACAATTATTGATCCACTTCTGGTGAGCAGAACTGGGTGCAGAGATATGGGATACACCTACCTAATAAGCTGGGGTTAGGAAATCTCCACGATTCGTTGTATGTGGAATACTGGGGATGGGAATAAGGACTTCCGGAAAAATCTCCCCCTGAAAGAAAACAAAGACCAAGAAACAGCATGTTTAGAAACAGCAAAGGGAAGAGAGGATGATTCTGTCTGTTTCCTCAGACTCAACTTCAACAACAGGGTCACAAACTGTGTTGTGCTGTATAAATATTTGTGTTCTTGAACAGAGTGTTATTTATGTTGCACCTTGATCCCAGAGAAATGCTCTCTGATGTATGGTAACAAGAAACTGGATTGATTGATTCTTTTATTTATTCTTTGAGAAGTAGGGTGCTAAACCTTTGTGTTTTCTACTGTCTTTGTACGTTGGGTTTAACAGAGCCCTTGACTGTTTTTGAGCCACTGGCCTTTGTAAGAACAATCAAACTGTAGTTGAGTGCTAGCTGAACTTAAAGGTCCAGTGTGTAAGATTTAGGGGGATTTAGTGACATCTAGTGGTGAGGATTGAAGACCAGCTGTCACTTCTCCCAGTTAGATTTCCTTCACTGTTCATTGTTTAGGAGATTTTTACTGGGAGCCGAATTTCATCAGAGGTTTCTTCCTCTACAAAAAAAACAGACCTAGTGATTTACATCCATCACCTGCCAGTGTTTTCTTACCTATTTTCTTACATGACTTAATGTTTGCTTTTTTCTTGTTTTTACGGACCCAGTGATTTAAACCATTAAAAATAGTGAATAAAGCAGTTTCACGTTACAAATCAATGTTTCTGTGATACTATTTGGCATGTCAGAGATGGGCCATTAGCTTAGCATCTGCTAATGTGTGCACATCTATTTCCTTTGATAACTTCAGGAGGTTTTTAGTGGGAGCCAGATTATCTGCAGAGGTGTCTTCCTCTCCAGAACAAACAGACCTGTTGCTTTGAACTGGTAAGAACACTAAATAAAACAGTTTCACGCTGAAAATAATCCGTTTTTGCAAATGCTCTCGTTGCAGAGGGGCTGCAAACTACAATGGCTGACGCAAAAACATGAACTGCCCTATCTAGAGCCAGATTTTGGTTGCCCGGGCTACTGTTAAAACATGTTAAAACATATCCCCCTTAATCCTTCACACTGAGCCTTTAAATTTACATTCAAGTGTGATCATTACATCACTGATTATCTAGTCTGAGCGGGCGGAAGTTCGCTGCAGAGATCAGCCTCTCATTGGGCGGGGTACGAGCCACCCACTGAAGTCCCTCCCTACCACCTCCGGTTGTGTAGCAATTTTCAACCGTTTTCAACATGTCCTTTACTAACTTTTGCGGTGTTTGATCTTGCGGGGATGTAGCCATTTTTCTGCCATGGTTTGCGTCCTGTAGGTGATATTTTTGTGGGCGTGTTACACTAAAACCTGTTTCCCCCCGGCAATATTTTTGCAAGCGCACTGTTGCTGTGGCACCGCCCAGAATGATTGTGATTGGTTGAAAGAAGTACAAGCAGCCGGGGCGTTATTTTCTCCAATCTCACAGTGAGAGTCGGCCCAGCCAGACCTTTCTTTTCTTGAGAAAGGTCTGGTGAGCGAGACTACTGATTATCCTACTTTTGTTTCACTGACTTACTAATGTGTAAATGAAGTTCATGATGCACTTGTGCTCATTGCAAACACTTATCAGGCAGGTAAAGTGATTATATGCCAAGTTATCCTGTTGTTTTACTGGAGTTCTCCAGCTAGAATATTTAGACTAGCTAAACCAGAGAGCAGCTCATAATTATAGTTAAAGCTTTTAATAAGGTGCAGCAATGTTTTGCTCTAAAATGTTAGTTTCTGCACCTAATTAGAAGCTTTGAGTACAAGTACATGCTCTTAGGAGCTTATCCCTCCAGACTACGACTGGAACACTCCAAAAACCTAATCATATTTGTGATGTGATTGTGCATGTAAAAGCAATGAGTTTTTGGTTTAAAAGACAAATGGCAGATTTGTGGTTTAGATTGGAGGACTTGTTCAGATTTCTTTTGCTTCCAGTAAAGCTTTAACCTGCCCTTCAACAGAATGGTTAGTTGAGAGTGACTGAACTGGAGATCTCAGTGAGACTGTAGTGGTCTTCGCATACAGTGGATGATAGCGTAGCTTTTCTCCCTCATTTACTACTTACTGTCTGGGGTCTACTCTTCCTCTTGTCTTCCCCTCCCACTCTTCCCTTCACCCCTTTCTCTTTATTTTTCTCTCTCGTCCTCTGGCCCGCCTGACTACAGCCCGCCCATCACCCTTCACATCAAAACAACATTCTTCCCCATTTCTTCTCCTCTTTTTTTTTTTTTTACATCTCTCCGCTGACTTGCTCCCTTTTTTTCCCCACTCTTTTGCTCTTTCTTTCTTTTCTCCTGAACCTTCACTCCTCCCGGGGGATCCCTCTCCCATAGCTGACAGTCACAGACCCTGATGCCCCCTCCTCCCAAACCCCCCATCCCTCCTCTCTCCCTCTCGTTCTGTCGGTTCTGCCTCACTGCTCCTCTACACCCCCTCTGAGTGTCAGCCCCCCTGCTGCAGAGAGAGAGACAGAGAGAGAAGAAGAACAGCAGAAGAGAGTTGCTTGCTTAATGAAGGTATGATATTAGACAGAGCGGACAAAAAGGAGGATAATTTGCTTGAGAAGTGCCGAGATAAAACATGGCGAAGCTGGAGAAGCAAAGTTGGGAGATTATCTCCTCCACTCACTCCAGTCAGCTCGAGGATTCAGGCAGCTTCGAATATTCACTGAGAAGAATTTAGATGTCGAGACTATGTGTGTGTGTGTGTGTGTGTGTGTGTGTGTGTGTGTGTACAAACCAACAAGTTTTCTTTCTCGCGCTCCCCTTTGTGTGTGTGCTTATGTGTGTGTATGTTTAGCTGCGTCTGTCAGGTGGGGTCGGGATGCGGTCTCCATGGCATCCCCGGGTGCGAACATCCTCCCCTTGTCATCACCGTGGTGACGGCAACGTGTCAGGTTGTTTAGGAGGGGAGGGGGAGGAGGAGGGAAGGAGGGGAGAGGAGGCTCAGGGGTCTCCCTCGTGTAGCTCAGTGTCAAGGTCGCGCACACACACACACACACACACACACACACACTGTCAAAAACAAACACACACATGCGCACAAACAATAGCATGCCGGCACACACATAAACATACACCAAGCCAAACACACACACAAATATGCTGTCAAACCTGAGGACAGGACGGGGTGAGTGCAGGGGGACAGGGCGACAGGGTTACCCATCTTTAGACGTGCTGTTCCTACATGTCCACTGAGAGTGTGTGTGTTTGTGCGTGTCAGCCTGCAAAGTGTGTGTGTCACAGACTGAATGATAGGGGATACACAGAGACAAGAACTTGTAAACAACATTGTTTTGACTTTGTTTCACTGCTGTTGTTGCTTTTGTGTTTCAGCCTTTATTTCTCTGCAGTGTACAATGACCACGACCACCACTGCACGACCGAGAGAGAGAGAGAGAGAAAGATAGAGAGAGAGCAAGAATGGCGGTCCAGGATTGAAACACAAAAGCGGCGTAGAAGGCGGAGTGGAAGGGAATGAATGAATTAGTCGTGGGTCACTGGTGATTCTCATTAAAAACAAATTACTAATGTTGAGGAGGGACAGCTGTGCTACTGTGGCTGGTTTCTAATGATACACAGAGAGACACACGCACAAACACACACACACATATATATAGATGCACACAAACGCACACACACGCCACCCCCTGGGAGCACTGTCAGCCACAGTGTAGACAGACAAGAAGGAGGAAGTGGCAAAGCTAAGTACACCCCCTGCAGATGACACACACAAACACACACATCCAATGGGAATTCAAACAGATATGTACAGTTACAGATCTGCTGATATGATGGGTGACGAGAGATGACAGAATTAGTGTAAAAGACAGCCAAGGACGATGGCACCTTTGGCACTGAGAAACAGGAACATTGAAACTGTCAGTGTGTGTGTGTGTGTACTTACCAGGTACCATGCCAGTGAGCGAGGGGGTGGAGTAGCTGCCCTGTCCAGTAGGAGGGACATGAGGAGGGTAGCCTGGCAGAGTGGTGCTGGCTAGGTCTCGACCTGTAACACACACACACACACATACATATTCAATCATTAATACTTTCCTGCAATCAATATTTTCATCAGTGTTGATATTGTTATTGTTATTGTCATTATATCTGTCCCTCCTAGCTCTTCTCTGTCTGTTTTCTCTGCATGCTAAATTGTTATCGTCCTATATGGAAGCTGCCCAGAACCAACTAATGTATGGCAACAGCTGACAATTATTTTCATCATCAGTTTATTTACTGACCCAAGTCCAAGTAATGTCTTGCTGCGTGCAACCAATGGTTTAACACCCAAAAAGATTTACATTATTTACCATAAAATGTAATAAACTAGATAGTATTCACATTTGTGAACCTCTTACCAGTGATTTTTTTTGCCATTTTTTGCTTTTTATTCATTTTTTAAATTTAAAACGTATTTAACCAGGAGAATTTTAAAATCTCCTTTACGAGAGTGTCCTGGCCAGACAAGATGCAGCACATTTAAATAAAGTTTCAGACAAACAACATATAAAAGTTGCAGACAATGAAAAATAAAATTTCAGAATCACAGCATACCAAAAAATCAGGTCAACATCTCCTTAGTAACATAGAGGCACATGATCAGTAAAAGTATCTAAAACCTGATGTATCTTTATCCAATTCTTTAAATCTATTTGTGCTTTGACATGATAATGTCATGTAAGTGTTGCTGTTGCTGCTGTTGGTCTTTAGTCCATCGGCTAATCAATTAATAGCCTAATTGTTGCAGCACCAGATGGAAGTTTAACATAATTTTGTTTGCTGAATTATGATTCTTTTTTTCACCATACTGTTTCAAATTTTACATATGACCCTTTGTATTTGTAACATTTGTATAACAAAGGAACCATCAACAAGTTTTAACATTAGTGTATCATTGTCAAATTAAGTTGATGTACAGCCTAGTTCGGTCTAACTGCCATAAATATGGAGATCATAGTGACCATGGAGACTTAAAAACTCTGAATGATGCTCTGAAACTGGTTAACATCTCTACTTTAAAGACAAATCACACTCAGTAATGGACTTTTAAAGGAGAACATGTTCAAAATGAACTTAAATGTAATAGATTTGTGATTGTGCTGATTTTAGTAAAAGAAAAGCTACTTAACTAGCCTTTATCAGAGCCAACATTCAGACATCATAGCAGGAAAAGCACTGGTGTAATTAACAACATTAATGGTGGTTCTGTTCCATTGAAGTGTCCCAGAAAGCAAGCTTTGACATCTGAATAGACTGCAGATATAATTCATGTTAACAGTTACACCTGTTATATTATGAAGACAACCAAATTACCCAAAAAATGTTGTTATTATACATTTCTGCCAACCACAGATATATTGCAGTTGTCCGTTATTATGCATCAGAATCTTTACGTTTCAACATTGCTGTGGTTAATATGTGATTAAGGCACAAAAATCATTTGGTTATGGTTCGGGAAAAAATCATGTTTGATCTTAAAATACCCAATTTGGGGTGCACTATCCCTGGAGGAACAGCAGCAATGTCTTGGCAGAAAACATCCGATTTTCTTGCCTAAAAAGCCACTGGAAACACAATGACTCCCTATAAAGACCACCCATTTTTTGGGGCATCGGTGGCTTAGTGGATGTACAAAGGCTTTGTCGTTGCTGCAATTGCCTGGGTTCAATTCCAGCCTGCAGCCCTCTGCTGCACGTTCCCTCTCTCCCTCTCCCCCTTTCGCAATATACTGTCCTATCCATTAAAGGCAAAATTAAAACAACCAATTTTGGTGTTTGTTGGTCTCAAATAGTGGTCTGCAGCTTGGCAGATGTCTCACCTAGGTGTCACGCCATCAACCATCCCCTCAACCTCCAGATGACAAAGACAACTCATATATATTATTTTACTTTATAAACATTGATATGATACGTATGAAACATAAATGTAATGTATTCATGGTTTGCAGGAACGTACAATGCCAATATTTTCTTGTGGTGACTAGGTTGATATTAAGTACTCAAAATAAAGGTATAATAACATTTTACTGTTGCCTGAAATATCACCTTAACCTCTACACCTCCTACAGGATCTGTACTGAAATATTCATGCAGGAGCACCTTTAGGATGTCTTTCTTTCTTTTGTTTCTTTCCTCCTTGTTTTCCATCCGCTGACATCTATTAATTTACCAACTCCCCCTTCTCTCGTTACCACCATCTCCCCCCTCCTTCCTCTGTCTGTCACTTGGTGGATAGGATATATAACTGCATTAGACTACATGACAGTGTGTCGGCCCAAATCATTTCTCTATGTTTGCACGCAGTAGACATTGGGAGTGCGTGGAGAGGGAGCCCTCCATTCATCATCATCACACATACACACACACACATGCATCGACACCCTCCTCCTACCCCCCCTGCACACACACATTTATCATCATCATAAACAGCTCAGATGCTAACACCATCAATCCCATTCACTTCCCCTCCACTTAACCGCCACTAACTAACTGAGAGGAGGAGCAGGAGGAGGAAGAGATGGGAAATAGAGAGGAGATCATAAAAGACAGGGAGAAGGGAAAGATGGGGAGAGACAAAACAGAGACAGCAGGGAGGACAAAGAGGAAGAGTGGTACAGTGGTGGTGTCAATGCATTTAGTTACTTTCTATTACAGGGGAATATAAGTAGACCTAGAAATTGGCTGTGCTTATGTATCAGCCAATTTTAGCTTATGACAAATTTATCGACACTGGCATACATATTAGCAGAAAACTGAAGAAAAACTGTAGTAATTAAGGTAATTAAGAAACAGAATTGCCTACGCATTTATTTTTCAGTTTTAAAATTTCCTATTCAGAGCAAATCTTGATCCCAGGTCAGCCATGCTAGCAGCTCTGTGGGACTACAGAGTGGTGCAGGAATGAGTCCTAAAATCTGGAAATGAGTGAGCATCTTTTCACTCCTGATTCCCTCGTCTCGAGGTCAATGGTTTTTTTTTGTTTGTTTGTTTGTTTTAATGGGGTTTGATTAGATGCCTGAAATAAGGTTTGTGGTTAACAAGAGCTTAAGAGACTTCCACATTTTGTACAACCTAAAACAAGGCAGTAAAGACCCCACTCGTGAATTTTTGGCACCTGTAAGTGTCTACAAAAATGGCTAGTACTAACCAGTAGCTCAATGAGATCCACAGAATTTCATCATGCCAACCATGGCTTTACAGCCTCACTGTGGTAAGGAAGTCACGCTTAAAGCCTAACGTTAGCTTTTTACTTCTGGCGTTTGCAATCTCACTTTAAAAAAAATCATAAAAGAGGTGTTAATTTGTGAAGATTATTGCTGTATCATAAACTTTTATACGCACATTTGTTTCCCTGATGTACTCTATAGCAACATTGGTGCTTTACACTAAATGCTAATGTCAGCATGCTCAGAACGATAATGCTAAAAACGCTAATGTGAAGCAGGTACAATATTTACCATGTTTACAATCTTAGTGTAAGGTGGTAGCCTGCTACTATTTGTAAATTTGCACTTAACACAAGTTGAGGCTGATAGGACTGTCATTAGTTTTGCAGGTATTAATACAAGTATTAAGTGACGATGGTAGAAGATAAAGAGTCATCAACAAGTCATCAAAAAAGGAAATAACCATTCAAATGTGGTCAAGAGATATACTCAAAACCAGAAATATTAACCTCATGGTGGCACTAGAGGAAAGTTCAGAGGATCACAAGTCATAAGGATACATCCTCAGGGGACCATGGATGTCCTTACAAAATTGAGATGTAGAAAAGCAAAGTCACTCCCCTTCTGGTGGACCACCATGAGACCTTATTTCGGAAAAAATATGTACAGTAGTTTCTAGTGAGAGCTTCTTGATCTGATGAATTATGTTATTAATTACACATACAATGTCTTTTTAATTTGAATCATACCTAAGTTGCCTAGCTAGCTAGCTGGTATCAGTGACGTATATGTACTTAACTAAGCAGTTTCACACAAAACTAAATGATACTATGACAGATCCTTGACAAACTGTGACTTTCTTGACTTGCAAAATTAAATTGACAAACATATGTGTAATTTATGACACAATTCAAATGGGATCAAAAGATTACTTTTCTCTCACCGTTGAGAGACATATCTTTTTCTGAACTAAGGGGCCCATGGGGACACCGGAAGGAGAGAGACTACATCTCTCTATTGCAGTCTGGACTAAAGTAGTGGAACAACAAACCAACATTGCCGTCTTATGAGCCATGTCTATTGCGTAGCTAAAAATCACAATTACGGGATCCCCGTCAAAAATGTTTATGTTATGTGTTTAAAAAAATGACATGGAAGATTCATTGTGTCAGTTTTTTAAAATTCTGAAATATCAATTTTGGTCAACCTCAGGCTTTACTGGAAAATAATAAAAATCAAGGTGCACAGAAATGGAAGTAGGAATGAAAATAATAAGAGGAAGAGAAGTAAGCAAAGAAAACATGTTGTTACTAATCAACCGAGACTCCGACATCTCATCTGCTCATATTTCTGTCCTCTTCACTTAATATTTGCCTCCTCACCTCCCTCCCTACTTGTGTTTCCCTCTCACAGATCCCCCTCTCTACTCCAGCCTCCTCTGTCCCTCTCCACCTCCTCTCTCCTGTCTCAGTGTAGTAAAGTTTTTCTCGGTGTTTGACGCGACAGCGAGGCATTAGTGCAGACGGGCTACTCATCCGCTCAGGGTCAGTGCACAGGGCAAGGAGGAGAGGGAGGAGAGGGTGGAAGAGAGGGGAGATGGACTCTCTACAGCCCAACTTAGAGGGGGCAGACAGGGCCAGATCCTCTGAGGTGTGTGTGTGTGTGTGTGTGTGTGTGTGTGTGTGTTTGTTTCTTTGTCTGTGCACACACTGTATTTGTGCATATGCATGCCAGTTGTGTTGATGTATCTGTTCTCCACAGCTTTGCCGTAGAGGTCAACGAACAAGTACAAGTCTCCTCCGTGCTCACTTGCAGCTACATGAACACAAATCCTCTGCCTCCCTTACTCTTTTCCTGTCTCCCTATCTGACTCTTCCACATCAAACAGCCATCAGAGCAACATATGTCAAACCTGGAGGGAATCGAGTGTGTACAGTGTGTCCCTTTGCACTCGAGTAGACTAGGTGGAGTTCAGGGTAAAATGCCCTACAGATTTGGAAAGGCCTCAGAAAGGAAGATTGAATGTGTAAATGTTGCTCTACAGTGTGTTTCCAGAGTATCAACACGTCAAGGGTGCAATAACATTGCGTCAAACACACAGACGTCTGATCCCCTAGAGGGAGCTCTATTCTGAGGGAAGAGACAGGCAAGGAAATGCATGCATAATATTAAGAAGGTGTGCGTGTATGTGTGTGTGTGAATATGAATGTGTGTGTTTGCATGCATAAGCAGAAATGGAAATTTTATCTCTCTCTCTTTTTCTCTGTCTCTCTGTCTCTCTCTCGACTTGAGCAGGTAATATTCCTCAGTGGTTTCAAAGGGCAAAAAAAGAGCCCATTCCCAGATATCCCAAATTCCCAGCTCTATGATTCCCCTCATTATAGATGGGAACGTCGAAGCCTTGTCCAAGTGCTCCCTGGTCTGCTCTTAATTAACTACTGGCTTTCCCAGTGCCCCTAAATGGAGGCACAGGAAGAGACGGGGCTCTCACTTTTCTCCTCTTTCCTTCCACCTCTTTTCCTCCTTTCCTCTGGGTTTCTCGCCCCTCCTGAGATCCACAGCACTGATCTCTTTAAACAGGTTCAATCACTTAGAATCCATGTAGCTGCTGAGGTAGACTTAAAAGGCATTTGGCTTTGTGTGTTTGGAATGTGAATCACTGTATTTTTTTATGTAACACTAAAGCCAGCCCTGCACACTGTAGGCTTGATTTATCAGTTGATTTATGAGTCATTTCTCTTGCATGTAGTGATATGGAAGTAGTTGTCATTACACAGCCAGAGCGACAAACTTTATATGTATAGAATATATCTGCATCTGCAAACCACAGACACATTACATCTCTATGTTACTGTGTAACAACTGTGGTTCCCAACCTTCTTCCTTAAAGGATCCTTTTTTCTATCATCGAGTGACGACCCCTGACTTAAAAAACATATTTTATGGATGCTTCATATTTCATTCAATGCATAACAATAACAGTACAGAACAACTAATAAATTGTACAACTAATCCAAACAGTGAAAGCAATAACTGCAGGAAGTTTGCAAAATGAACGATTTGGATGAATTTTGGTTTGAATGTTGAATCAGAGATGAGTTTCCTGATATTTTTAGCAAATTCTTACACAGTGCTCTGTCTGAAGTATGTATTTTATTTGTATTTTTTAACAATCATACAGTCTTTTATTGACAAACTCTGTGTTTTCTTCACTCTGGCACTTAGCCATTGTTTAATTAGCTCTTTGGTTCTTACAGGACGAGGCTGTCTAGCAGCGAGTGAAGGCTCTGTGAATATAGGTTGTGTTGAAGTCTTCATTGGACTCTTAGCCTGTGAGATTTTTTTAAGCGTATATCTCAAATTATAATGTAACTTCAAAGATAACACTTTCATTTAGTTTTCTTCACAGAAAGGCATGAAATGCTGAGATATCAGGATATTCAGGTTGGGAACCAGTGATGTAGTGGATATGTTAAAACTATATGTTTCAACAACACAGAGGTTAATATGTGGTTAGGTTTAGGCAATAAAACCATTTGATTATCAAAAGTAATGTATTGGCTTAAAATACAAAGTTTTGGGGACACAATCCCTGCTGGAACAACCACATTGTCTGTTAAAAAAAAGACAAAAACTAATTTTCGTGGCACTATCCCCGCTGGAAAACCAGCAGCAAGTCGCTACAAAACACCCATGTTTAGTGTGTGAAAACTCGTCAAAAAACAAAACAAAACAGCAATGACTCGTTAAATCAGAACCAGTTTTGTTGTTTTTTGGTCTCTCGGTCTGTAGCTTAGCAGGCGTCTTGCCTAGATGGCACGCCACCCAAGGTCCCCTCCACCTCCCAGTGATAAAGTCAGCTCATATACCAGCTACTTTAGAAACATTGATGTGATACATATTAAATGTACAAATGACTGGTATTTGTGGTTTGCAGAAACGTAATCATTAATTTGCAAAATTTTTGGGCCTCTTACCATAGATCGAACTATGACTATGCCCCGCAGATGAAACACAAAATGCACCCTAGAACTGTTCAATCGGATTGAATACAAAGCAGTGTATACACATTCAGATTCATTACCGAAAAGGCAAAAACAATAAAAAGAAAAAGCTGCATGTACACTGAATAGATGCTTCCAAAAAAATTTAGTTCAGCTACGTCAGGTTACCTGATGATGTCGAAACAGTGTAAATCGAATTAGTGTGTGCACATCTTTTTAGTCAGGGAACAAAAACTCTATTTCACAGCAGCAGTGCAGTTATTAGCTGGATGTCTTTCTTACCTGGAACGAGTGAATAGGACTGTGGACCTGACACGCTGGCTCCTAACTCCGCCCCTGTACCAGGATTGGCCAAACTGTTCTTCATCTCGTCCAGCCCACCAGCTAGCGAGGCCATGGCCGAATAATCTGACGTCTGAGCAGAGACAGGAAGTGGAGAGAGAAAAGAGCAGAACAGAAAGAACAAATCATGACGTTTTCTGATACAACGTGAATATACTGTAGTGCTGGATGTTGCTCACAGCTGTGATCAATCTGTTTGTTCTCTCCTGCTACATTTCCAACATCCTGCCCCTTCCTCATAGCAAAGAAGCTTTAGTATGAACACACACGCACATACACACACACACACACACACACACACACACACACACACGTACGCACGCACGCACACACAGAACACAGAAACACACCTACAGTTGAGAGTTTATTGATCTGTTTACAAAGACAGGGATTTACTGTACAACCAAGTCCAACAGTCTATAACCACAGGATCATCTCGCTCTTCCTCTTCATCTCTCTCTCTCTCTCTTTCTCTCTCTGATGCACACACACACACACAATACACATCTTACACACACACAGTGGCATCACATAGACCATGGCTAACACAAAGCCTCTTGTCTCCCCAGATACCAACAACAATAAGAACTGTGATCATCTCAACACACGTACCTACAGTCTCTCTCAGTGCACTTAACACACACACACACACACACACACACACACACACACACACACACACACATTCTACAGGAGCTAAAAACATATAGAGAAAAGGAGACTGAGGTGACAAAGCAATATCTTATTGTTGTCTAGGTGTACAGTTTTTCTCTGTAGAAAAGGTTAAAAAGTATCAGCAAGAAAGAGGTCACAATATTACAGTAACATACATGTGAGAATGATTTTTGAGTGAGTATTTTGTTAATATTTACAGTATGTTTGGTTTATTTTACCTTATGATTATCATTTTGGTTTGTCATTTGGAGGATGATATTATTTGTGATTAAAATAACAACCTAAAAGAAGTTCATTGTTTATTTCCTTACCCCAGATACCAAATCAAACGTCTTCTAATTTTACATGTGCCTACTCGTGTGCCACAAATTTGAAAATTTGAAAAAAAAAAAAGGCTGAAGATTTTACAGTCTGTTTATGCAACATAAATGTATAATATGTATTCACTACAATATCAGTCATGACTTTTGGATTAACAGAGACTGTGCAGACTGAATTTGAAGTGGCCTCTATAACAACTGGACAAAGAATTCTCTCACACACTCTCTAAATGCAGACAGATACTAGATGGATAATAGAAACTGTCTATTCACCTGTGTCTGACCCTAACACCGAGCCATGAACCATCCATCCTCATCTCTCTGCCAGATCTGTGCGTGTGTGTGTGTGTGATGATTTAGAGTGATTGTATTGACACTGTTGACCAACTCTATATAGATTAACAACAGATTTTCGGGGCCACTACGCTTATGAAGTGACCTGCTTGCTGACTGTAGGCTATGTATATTTATGTGCTCTTCCACACTTGTATACACACTTGTAGTTACAAAGAGGCAAAAGTAAGACTGAAGACTAGTTGGCAATGGGAACAAGCTTGGCAAACTAGCATCAGCTATAAAAACTATGACGCTTGCATCGGATAGCTGTTTTCAGTTTGTCTATGCTGTATCTGTCCATATCAAATAAACCATGATTAATAAAATAAAGTAAGCCACAGCTAAACAGCTGCTAATGTAAAACAAAAGTGGGATGTTCACACCAGAGGTGCAAATTGTAAATCACTTAATCCATTCCAATTGTTTTTTCCAATTTAGATTAAAGGTTTGTAGACAGTGACAACATAGTCAGTTTACTTTTCTTTAAGTTAAGTCATTACAAAATAAATGTAGTGTACTTCTGAAATGCTACGACTTACTTTGTGCGGACCCCCTCCTTTTTTTCTATGTGCGTGTGCGTGTGTGTGTGTGTACACTAATGACAGCAATCAGAATTTCCTTTAGGTGATGAGGTGAGAGTTTTGCACTGACCCTTTTAATACCTCTGCATCTGTGTGTGTATGTGTGTGTGGAGGTGTAAGTGTAGGCGTGTGTTTGTGCTCACTGACCTCTTAAACACCCCTGTGCTCGTCAACACACAACACAACCACTGGACTGTGACCTGCCAAATAAGAGCTTACCCACTACACTACACACACATCTTTCTCTCTCTCTCTTTACACTTCAGACACATTTTTAAGCCGCCTTTTCTTTTTCAACGCCCCTCTCTCCCCCCTCACACATCACACCTGTAGTTTTTTTTTTCACCCAATCATACATGCTATCCCCACACCCCTCTTCCCCCTCTTGGCCGCTCTCTGTCTTATTATAATGGTGTCTAATGTGTCCATGTATCCATGTAGATGGGGGCCAGGCAGCAGCAGCGGCAGAGAAGAAGGGGTCTGCCGTGGTAATTGGCCATGATGAAGTTTGGCCAGTGGGGTGACAGGCCCGCTAAGGAAGATGGATCATTCTCATTCGGCCCCGTAAATGTTGTCAATTCCACCGCTCATACAGCGCCATCAGCCCTCATCAAAGAGGAGGGACGCAGCTGCGGAGGGGCTGGGGTTTGAGGGGTGGTGGAGGTGGTGGTAGCAGAGGTGGTGGGGGGGGTTTTACAGGGCAGGATAGAGGGTTACAAGAAAAGGTGGCAGGGGGAGCTGGACCTGGGGCAGGAAGTCAGAAGGAGTGAGAGAATGTAGTTTCCAGTTATAAAGGAGGGCCGAGATAGTATAGAGCTGACTGAGAGAAACGGGGTCATGCAAGACATGAGGAAAGATTGGAGCTGTTGAATAAATTAATGGAGGAGAGAAAATAATTTGGAAAGAAACAAAGAAAGCAAGAGAGCTAAAAAATGCAGCTGTGTGGTATAAAAGTTGAGGTTTGAGACATCAGTCTGTAAAGTTGCAAGAAAGTGCACGAATGCTGTTGGATTACTTTGTAACCTTATCAGCATAATTGTACTCTTTATGTCATGAATATTGGGAAAATTCCACTGTTGTAAACTCCTTGTTAAATGCTGTGCAGTGTTTTGGCGTTTATAAACCTTCACTTGCCCCATCTGTCATATTTATTAAAGGTCTTGTGTGAAGGATTTAGTGGCATCTAGTGGTGAGGTTGCAAACTGCAATCAACTGAAACTTCTCCCATGTAGGAGAACTAAGGTGGCCAATGTGAAAACCCAAATGGCCCTATCAAGAGCCAGTGTTTGGTTTGACCGTTCTGGGCTATCATAGAAACAACATGGTGGACTCCATGGATGAAGACGCGGTTAATATGCAGATATGCTGACAGCTCATTCTATGGGAACAAAAACACAACAATTCCTAGTTTCAGGTGACTATACTAATGAAAGCATAGTTATTAATATTATATTTCATTTCAGGCAATAAATGCCTATAGATTAGCTACTGTTGTTTGATTTCAGTTCTGCACAGAGGCCAGGAATGGATGATCTCTATCATTTGTAGATTTTCATTTCAGACACCGAAGCATAAAATCCATAAACAATATGAACAGTATAAAAAACAAACCAAAAAAATACCTACTGTGTTGAACAAAGTACGCTAGGCAACGTTTGGTTCCAAGATGTACAATACAACAACAGACAACTTTTCAACTTTTTTCACCCTAGCATTTCCAAATGGTGTTACTGTTGGCGCAGCTGTCTCAAAGACAACCAGATCGCTTTCTGTTTTCCTCAGAGCCTTGCAACTACATCATTTTCCACAATTACTTTGGCTGTTCCATCATCCACCATTTCTGCTACTGCTACTAGTAACTGCTAGGAACCTACGTTAATACTCTTTAGGAACTGGGGATAGCTGCCGATAGCTACCAGGGAAAACAAAAGCACTATCCTCTTCCTGTTTTGGTTCAACAATGGTTGATGCACCTCCTTTGGGCCGAGCCTTAATTTTTCCAGGAAACTGTACCCAGTGACAGACATATTGCAAAGAGAGGCATATAGAGAACCAATCAAACGCCTGATGGTGTCATTATTCTATAGCCATTGCATTGTGCAACATTTACTTCATAATGATAAGTTAAAACATTTGCCTATTTCCACTTTAACAACAAAAAAATGTGCTAAACTAACAAGTCACATCCTAATGATGGAAAATGACAACATATTTGACTACTCCTTCAACATTACAGCATGTGGCTACCACTGTTGTTTTCTCTCTCTCACCCACTCACTCACTTACACACAGCAGGTTGGTCCACTGACTCAGATCTGGGAAGGTAATGGTTGGGTCCAAATTTCACATCAATAACAGATGAGCCCTAATCGGCCCTCTGACACACACACACACACACACACACACACACACAGCCTGGCCCTGTTGGCTTGAACCATTTGCATAATAGTATTTCCCTTTTCCTCCATTCCCCAAATAGCTCCCGATTTCTCCATCTCTCTCTCTCTCTCTCTCCCTCCCTCTTTCTCTCTATCTCTCTCTCTCGCTCCACATTGTCTTGTGTACTCCTGATGGAAAAAAGGCTTGACTATAAACAAATACAATTCCCTCAGAGGCCCACAAACTGAGACAGGGATTGTGGGGAAGGAATTCATCTGCC
This sequence comes from Epinephelus moara, assembly GCF_006386435.1. Lineage (NCBI taxonomy): Eukaryota > Metazoa > Chordata > Actinopteri > Perciformes > Serranidae > Epinephelus > Epinephelus moara. The sequence continues at coordinate 39,474,933 of NC_065510.1, forward strand.
CTCAAACTGAGCGTGGCAGCAGTGGGGAGGATATTCATTTCCTGACGAGCCAGATAGACCTCAACTCTGGGGAGAGGCTGTAAAAGTTAATACATTTTGAACGACAAATTGGGCTAACATTTCTAATCCATGAATGATTTATCAACCTGGATTTACTGATTTAATTGTTTTTGATGAAATATTGTTGTATTGGTGTGCAATGCATTTGCTGTTGTCTGCCTTTATTAAGAGCCGCAAAAGCTGTGTTTCCTGCAGCTTTTTCGCTACCAAATGTGGGTGTTTTTTAGCGACCCATGGCTGTTTTTTCAGTGGGGATTGTGGCACTAAAACTAGGTATTTTAAGGCAAAACATGTTCTTTTACTAACCATAACCACGGGTTTTTATGCCTAAACCAAGTGACGTAGTGGTAGCTATTGAAGCGGGTGTACTACTAAGTGGATGGATAGGTTTCTGAGGAGAAAGTGGGTATATTCTGCTATACATTTCAGCAGCTTTTTGGCTGATAGGTGGGTATACTGTAAACTGGCAGAAAAGAGGTGGATATACCCTGTATACCTGCGTATACCCTCCACTACACCACTGCCTAAACCTTAGCACACATTAACAACAACGTCAACATATCCACTACATGCAAATGCAGTGTTTCGGTACTCTGAAGAAACATACAATGCCAACTTTTCTTTTGACAATTGGGTTGCCATCCTTTTTGGGGAGATTACTGTTGACCTCTCTGCTTCTTTTTAAGCTTTTTGAATGGAGAGAATGACATTTACTTTCTCTTTTTCTTTGTCTGTCCCAGTGCAGGCACACTGGTTGGTGCTGGGGTGGGCATTTGGACCCAGGGCAGCATGGATGGGTGGGGGCTCCATCAGCCCTGCTGATTTATCACCTGGGTAATAGGAAGTGATTGAAGGGAAATTCAAATGAACTCTCTCTGACAGGCACACATGCAGACACACATACAAGCACGCACACACAAATTAATAGTGGGGCTTAATAGACTACAGGGAGAGAGGGGGAACAAGAGGCGGAGAGGGAGATGAGATAAAAGGATGGCTTGTTAGGGAAGAAAGATAAAGAAAAAGGTCTGAGACAAACAGGATAGAAGAGTTAACTATTGGCGACAGATAAAATAAGATTTGCTTGTGAGGAACGTGAGCAATTTTACTTTTTATCTATTCAAGTGGGATGACGGGGGAAGAAATAATGAATGAGGCTCGTGTTTCAGTGCAAGAAAGCGAAAAGATAATGAGGGGGTTGAAATAACCGCTGAAATTACAGTATATTAGTATACCATTATAATATACTGTTGGTACCTGAAATTGAGCCACTTGCACCTCTGTTACTCTCCTGCCTGCTTGTGCTCCATCCTTTTCTTTTTCTTCTCACAAATACACACACATACACACAAATACACTAACACTCACGTCAAAGGCACCCTCACGCCCTGCAGCAGCACCACCAGCGACAGCAGGGCCAAGTGGCACCTTTAAGGAATGTCAGTCACAACACAGCGTGACCCTCCTTGACCATAACCTCACCAGCACTGTCTCACACACACACACACACACACACACACACACACACACACACACACACCTCAGCCCACATACCACAGAGGCTGAGCTGTAGCTGTCAGTGTGTCAGTGTTAAGGGTATGACTGTCAATCATTCCCTCTGGGAATGCAGGCTTGAAAAAAGGGGGGTGGTCGACTAGACAGGATGAGAGAAGGAGGCGGAGGTAGAGAGAAAGTGTATGTGTGCGTGTGTGTGCACCTCTTTGTAATCACAATGCAGCATCCCAAAGCCAGTTTGACCCCAGGGCGACCCCCACTTTAAAGCCCCCATCCCCGACCCCAGTGGCTTGACCGGGCTCAGAGAGGACACTGACCTATGAATCATGGGTATTATAGTCTTGAGTCGTAGTCTATAGAGCTACTAGAGCCAATCCCTGTCGACCTCTCGCCCTGTGCCACTCCACGCCCCATGTTGGTCAGAGGGAAATGAATGGGCTAAAAAGCAAAACTCTGCCCTCAAGGTCTAAGGCTGTAGCCTATATGTGACTCCATATACTTCTACTCCTTTAGTGTGTGTTTGTCCTCTTGCCCTTGACTTTGACTGAATAAATAAACCTGAAGTAGGGATGTCTTTAAAGGTTGTAGAAACAAAAGTGTCATTTTGAGACATTGGCAAAATATTCCTGTAATAATGACCGGAGGGCTGCAGATTAGAGGACATCTGAGAAAAGGAAGAGAGAATACAAATGCTAGCTTGTTGTCATTTTGTTATTCGGCGTTCTACTTACACCTGTCTATTTCACTCAGATTTACATTATCTTACTGCGGGGAAAGGGCGGGAGGTCAATTTAGATGCAACATTAAGACACAAAGACAAACCCTTTCTCACTTTTGTTTTTCTCTCACAGGCAAACAACACACACATATGCAGCACATTCCCAAGATGCGTGCAGACGGCTTCTTTGCCGTCCCTGAGCAGTAGGAAGTGAGGTCATAATGAGAGCTGGGTCAATATGCTCATTAACCCCTGCAGTGTATGTGGATTATAGGAACATCAATAGGCCTGACTGGGTCTCAGTGCAGCCATCACAATGTCTATCAGACCACAGAAGCTCACAGCGGTCTGTCAGACTGACAGAGAAACACGACTTGACATTTGCAGATCACTCAGTGAAAAAAAAAAAAAAAGAACATTGAGGAAGCAGAAAAAAAAATCTATCAGGATGAATGCAATGATTTTGCATAGTTTCAGAAATATAATTAGGCATATGTAAATTAGATTTTTATTATGCAATCTGACTGCATTTCTTCAGGATTGACATGGCATGGCAAGGCATAGCAGGCAGGACAGGCTGTTAGCTAAAAGCAGAGACAAGCATTTCATCTGGCACCAAAGATCAAAGATACGGCACGAAGAACTAAAGTTTGTCAAGACTGGTTGTTTATCTGTTAGTTGTCTTAATTAATTTACGTTTCCCAATAACCTTGAGGCCACAGGTCAATAAAAATTAAAGATACACAACATATTTGTACCAGATTTATTGGTACACCATGGATGCAGCTAGTATTTACATAATAGGAACAGCCACAAGAAATCACATCCTTTACGCCGAGGGGGAAAACAAAGCATTGCTACCAGGCAGGTTGCGTGACTTTCTGCATGTCAAATAAACTTAAAAATCCAGAATTTAAGGGTATTTTTCAACCTGAACCCTGTTTTCCAATGTTTTGTGTCTGAAGTACTAATGAGCACAATATTTCTTTGAAACTGGTCCAGTATTGAACGAAAGCAGCAGCAAGGCTGTAGTGTAAAGACTTATCATGTTTGCACGGTAAATTTACATCCATTAAAAGTGCTTGTTTTTGCCACTGACAGGCTAAGATTGTTATGACAAGTGTCTGACAACATTATTGAAAGGACCCTACAAAGATAAAGCTTTTTTATGAAGAATAAGCCCCTTTTTGTTTGTCCAGAAACAGCCCCAAAATGGATATCGTCAAACACACCAGACTCCATTTAAATAAACAGTAATATTATCATTGTAAAACACACTTATTCAAAGACAACAGAAAAAAAAAACCTCACAGAAACCATCTTGGTCTGTCATTACAGTGTTTCAACAATGAGCAACTCTGGTTTGGTTGAAATAAAACCCTAATTCACCCAGTTAGATGTGAAAATAAGTTGATTTTACACACATTAAAACTACTGTTTACTTAAATGGAGTTTGGAGTGTTTGGTAATGGCAATTTTGAGGCTGTTTCTAGTTAAACAAAAAGGATCCAACGCTTTATCCAAACAGTGTTAGATTGCTTAGCCACTGGTAAAAAAAAAAAAAAAAAGAAAACCTTGCTAGCTTTCAAGGACCTGCTGTGAGGTTGCAAATTCTTCCGTGATAATGTTGTAGCACATTGTCAAAACATAGGGTAATGGCACTTAGTAACATCAGCGCTGCTATATTGTCTCGAAAGGTGCATGGAATTCATAAAATATGCTAGTCTATTACATCATAGTATTAATGGCTGTATGTTGCTAATATTATGGTGAGTTTAATCAAACACATCTATGGTAAATGTAATAGTATCTGTTATGTGAGGTGAAAAACTGCGCTTTCCCAGAAGTTTCAGGCTGGCGTAGGACTGTTCTTCCCCCTCGCCGATAGGTATCATGAAGAAACTGAAAATTTACCCGCCACAAACAAATGACAATAACTTGGGAATAAAATCACTATAAAAGTATTGGCAACGTTAGCGACGTAAGCATGTGAAATCAGCTTTTTTACTTATCAAACCCAAAATAGGGGGTTTGGGATAGAAAAGCAAACTGGATGGGTGCACAGCTAAAAAGCATCTGCGGTGGTGCCGTGGCAATGCAGGAGTGGTTCCACACAAGAAAAAGGAATGAGTGACCCTAAAGGTGTACACTACCAAATTCAGTGGCCAGCTTTTAGTCTATAGTGGCCACAGCCACCACTGGCCACCCCTTCACCTCACCTCTGCCTCTGTCAGGCTCCTTCATCTGTTTTTAATGGAAGGTTTTCTCCTGCATTAATCGTTCATTAGAGCACCCTAAAGTTTTTTTGACCTTCAAACTATTCCCAAACTCAGCCTCAGCCCAGAGCCTGCATGGTGCCACGCCCTTACCTTGCCAGAGTCAGGGCTCACATAGAGGTCAGAGCTGGATTGGATTGGACAGGGTTGCTGTCTGTCAAACAGGCGGTCCAATACCTCGATCTGCTGCGGCGAGAACAGCTCCCCTCTCATCTGCTTCCTGAGGAAGTCCCGCCCACTGTGGCCGTGCCCGTTGGCCAGTGGTGACTCCTGCAAACCTACACAGAGAACGACAGGAGAAGGAAGTGAGGTCAGAGGGGTTGTAAATGGAGGACATTTAATGGAAGAATAAGAGAGTGAAAGGTTTGTGAGTCTGGTGTGTTTAACAGAGGGAGAAACCAGACAGATGATTCAGACGATGATAGAGGAATAAAGGGAGGCGTGGGTTGATAAAAATAAATCACTGAGGCAGAGGAGGAGAGAGAAGTTTGAGCAAAGTATGGACTCAAATAAACCCCAGTGAGCTGATTTAGGACTGAGTGACTTCATAGACTGTGGAGACTCAGAGAAAACGCTATACAAATGCAATCCATTACCAAGCATACGCTGTCTCTCATTCTTGATCTCTCAAAAGTACACTCTCGCCTCTCACATATACACACTTCTCTGTCCCTCTTGTCGTATCACCCATACACACACAGAGACACACAAATATATATTGCTGTGGTATCAGTATTAGACTGTGAGCTCTCGTATCCTGCAGTTATTGCAAGGCTGAGGGACTGAACGAGACAATTATAAGAACTCTGAAGAGTCGCGGCCCACAAATGATTAGAAAAGAGAGAACCAGAGAAAAAGATAAAGAGAAAAAGGGGATGAGGGTGAAAATCCCCCGCTATAGAGCCAATTCATTGCTCCAAACCGCTCTTGAGAGCCTATTTTAGTCCTGGGGGTCACTGTGTGTGTGTGTGTGTGTGTGTGTGTGTGTGTGTGTGTGTGTGTGTGTGTGTGTGTGTGTCCAGTGGCAGGGGGAGTGATATGACAGACAGGTGGAGAGGGGGAAGGGGCCTCAAATATATATTTTTTTCCATTTGGACAAAGAATACAGATCCATTTGCGCCAGACTGTGATCCAAAGAAAAACCAAAGAGTGATGTAAAAAGACAGAAAGAAAGAAAGTGAGCGCAGGCTTTAGGGCATTTTACCTCATTCAACATTAAAGGATAATTTCAGATTATTACAAGTTGGGTCTTGTTTACACCTGGAATTAGAATGCGTCTCCACATGTGTCTCGAGTGACCACTTGTGATAGGATCTCACTCTCCTGCTCTATGTGCCAATACATCATTTCCATCTGCAAAGACCAAACACGTTGTTGTTTTTAACTGGCAGCTTTAACAGGCACTTCCTGTGCCTAGTCTGCCAGAAGTTAAAAGAAGAAGAAATTTGCAAAGATCTTGGCGTGTGGGCAAAATCAAAACAATATGTGATTTTTTTTCTTAACCCAAGATGTTTGATGAACTCATAATATATCTCTATGGTCTGAAATATTCAGACAAGCTGTTGGCGTGTGAATGAGTACGGTTTTTTTTTGCCTACAAAGAGGATGTCAGGTGAGTAGGCGGTCCTTCCCTGTGGCCCAGGACACATTAGTGTCTGAAAGAATGTGGTCATATGCAGCCCAGACTACCTTTGAATGTGGTCTTAGCAATCAGATCTCAAGACCCAGTCAGTACGCATTGGGTGCATTCACACCTGTCCTAAGACCTGCCTACTTGTGATTCAATCAAAATCAACGTTAATACCAGGTGTGAACAGGGTCTTATGCTTTCCCTACCCTTAAAGGAGTATTCCACCAAATAAGCCATTGGACACGATGGACAGTTTTAAAAATAGAAGACCAAAATCACAGCAGAACCAGAAAGATCGTCTAGTGACCTCTCTTCTCTCTAACCCCCAAATTTTTATTAATTTTCATAAGTGTAGTGTTAAAACAATGTAAGTGAAATAATTTGAGGCAATAGATTTTATGCAACTCCCTATGGAGTCCATCCATCCATAACTGCTTATCCTCTTGAGGGTCGTGAAGGAGCTGGAGCCTATCCCAGCTGACACTGGGCGAGCGGCAGGGTACACCCAGGACAGGATGCCAGACTATCACAGAGCTAACACAACCATTCACACTCACCTTCACACCTATGGGCAATTTAGAGTCACCAATTAACCTACAAAAATCCTGTCCAGTGTGTCTCTTGTAAAATCAAACTAGCTTGCCACAACAGCTTAAAGTCAATGGTTCAGCATTTCAACAAGCATATAGTCTATGCATCCAGTCCACAGGGCAGACCCAACACAAGGTAACATTAACATTAGCATTTAACATAAATGGCTTATTATTAGGGGTGTAAATCACTAGTTTAATCATGATGTAATATATCAATTCTTTGGCCAACGATACAGTATTTGCCAATATCATGTAGTCTGCCACAATATGATTCAGATTAGATGTGATTCAGGAGCCTGCAATTGATATGAGATGATATTATATGCCAATTTAACACAATCAATTACTGAACTAACTACCACCCCTTTCTTTTTTGCCTTTGGCCACAAAAGATAAAAAAGAAAAACACATAAATAATGTAAATAACTGTTACCACTTAAGCGCAATAAAGTTTACTTTAAACTGAATTTATGGGGCGTCGGTGGCTTAGTGGTAGAGCAGGCGCCCCATGTACAAGGCTGTTGCCGCAGCGGCCCGGGTTTGACTCCAGCCTGTGGCCCTCTGCTGCATGTCACTCCCTCTCTCTCCCCCTTTCACACTTGTCTGTCCTATCAAATAAAGGCTAAAAAATGCCCCCCCCCCCAAAAAAAACTATCTTTAAACTGAATTTATGCAGATGATACTCAGATCTATTTAAGCTGTGAGCCAACAAATAACTATCAAAGCATGACAAACCTGCTAAGTTGCCTTCATGACATTCATAAGTGGATGTCACAAAACTTCACACTCTTGGCTCTCTGTCCCACTCAATAACTTCACATTGCAGAAATCTTGGTGTCATTTTTGATCAAACCCTCTGTTTAGACAAACATGTAAATTCAGTAGTTCAATCCAGCTTCCACCATCTCAGATATATCTTGAGAATCTGATCATTCCTTTGCAACAAACATCTGGAAACTGTTATCCATGCATTCATAACCATTTGTTTAGATTATTGCAATTCCTTGCTCTCTGGCATCAGAAAAAAAATCTCATGCTTCCAGCTCATTCAAAACTCTGCTGCCAGAATCTTGACTCGGCCTAGAAAACTTGACCACATCACACCAATCCTAGCTTTCTGGTTACCTGTTGCTTTTAGAATTGATTTTAAGATTTTATTGATTACTTACAAAGCCCTGAGAGGCCTTGCTCCAAGTTATAACAGATTTTTTTATTGCCTCATGTTTCTTCTCGCATTAGCCTTATCCTCATCATCTTTCTCTTGGCTGTTTGTCATCATCTGTCTCCTGCTGTTTGACCTTGACACTGAATTATAAAATAAAGCCATAAACTAAAGAGGATTACATGGATCGTCGTTTTCACTTTGCATCAATGATATTGGATTATTAATCAGTAAATCAATATATTGATATCTGGATCAATTGATTGTTACACCCCTACCAATTATGTCAGTTTTCAGCCAGCTCTGTGTCGTTGCAATGTGAGCAGTAACATTAAATGCAGATGAGCAATGCTCAGCCTCCCTTCAGGCTGTCTCTCCCGAGCTGCAAGTAGCATGGGAGGAAGCAAAGCACCATTAACCTGCACAAAATGCCCACATTCCAGTGACACAGCGCTGGTTGAAAATCGTCAGTGTTTGCCTTTAAAACAACGGAAATGAATTTGGTAGCTAGTTAAGCTTTCACAAATATCCTGCAAGATTTTTTTTTCTAGCTTCATTTTATTGGTCAGGTTAACTCGTATCGCAGCGGTGCCTGGATAGTGTGACGTGTGTGGTTGTGCTGCTGCCGTGGTCCTGCCAGATGCCTCCTGCTGCTGCTGTTATCATTAGTCATACTTCTATTGTTATTATACACACATGATTATTGTCACACATGTATACTATCAGATATTAATATATTATTATTAATTATAATATTATTACTTTCATTAATGTTGTTGTAAGCTACTGTCATTACCGTCTGTCCTGCATCTCTCTCTGTCTCTGTCTCTCACTCTTTCTGTCTTATTGTGTCATACGGATTAGTGTTAATTTATTATGCTGATCTGTTCTGTACGACATCTATTGCACGTCTGTCCGTCCTGGAAGAGGGATCCCTCCTCAGTTGCTCTTCCTGAGGTTTCTACCATTTTTTTTCCCCGTTAAAGGGTTTTTTGGGGGAGTTTTTCCTTATCCGCTGTGAGGGTCCAAAGGACAGAGGGATGTCATATGCTGTAAAGCCCTGTGAGACAAATTGTGATTTGTGATATTGGGCTTTATAAATAAAATTGATTGATTGATTGCATTGAGTAAAATGGTACTAACAATGGGACATAACCTCAGAAAATAAAATGCTGCAGTCAATTTGTGAAAGCCTGTGCCTAATTCATGTCATTATTATGATTGTTGACAAAGATGCAGAAAATACCCCCCAAAAAGCAAAATATCAGGTTACAGATGCAAGTAGCAGTTGGAGCTTAAAAAAATTAAAGGAAACCAGTTTGTTATTCATTTAAGAGACCTGTCATCTCTACTCCTTCGTATATTTACTCTTGTCCTTTAATAAAGCAAAGGTATTTCTTATCCGATTACTTGACCGATCAACACATTCTCACTTCCAGCTCATCAAATATGGTCGCCTTGTCAGTGGCCCTACATCAAAATATGATGCGCAAAGTACCCCTACTGCATCAGTTTCGGACTTTCAGGGATGGCATATCAATTCATGCTTGTTACATGCATCGTGTCTTTTCAAAATAAACTTCTGTTTTCACAGGAAAGCTTTAAGTTTTTAGGCAACAAAAGCAGGTGGTTAGGTTTAGAAAAACATTATGGCTTGGTTTATAATAAGTATGCTTGTTACTATCATAATATAACGTCACGTGATGTGTCACATGACATATGTCACTTGCACACATGCTAGCACACCACATTATTATCACAATAAACCAAGGGACTTTTGGTTTCACACGAGAAACAAACAGCGGGCTCCTGGGTGAAAGTCTGGAGTTTGTTTGACTGAGTTTGTTTTACCTCTGACTTTCTTGCTTTTTATACTATGGTAGTTACTTGGTTACTTACAAAAAATGCCATCACCCAGTGCATCTCATACTTTTGCTAAAGCATGCCTCTGTGCATCAGTGTCTGACCCTGAGGGCCATTGACCAAGGATCGGTATTTGACAAGAGGAGAGCAAGTTCAGTTGGATTAATCGATAGCTATATCGGTAGAATACCCAATTACTAAAATAACTGAGCGCTGCAGTAGTCTTTACCTATTGTTCCCACATCTTAGCAAATACCATGCTGTGTGCAATGTTAATATTACCAACATGCCAATAAGACTCAAGAATTGTCCTTTAAATTGTCGATTAGCATATTAAACCACACACTAATCTGCGGTTCCACAGCTGTGTAATACCATTAAAACTGGCTGCAAGCTGTATTTTCCCAGATTGAGTGTAAGCCTCTTGGAGTTGATGTCGTTGGCACAAGAAGTGTTTTTCAGTGCACCTCGAAGACTTCTAGTAAACCTCAGATCATGAGACAGTATCTAGCTGCTAACAAAAACCACTCACACTCGCACAGTCCTGCATAACTCACAAAACCTCGCTATACCTTTTCAGTACACAAAACCTCTTTCGCCCACTCTCCCACAAACACACTGCTTGATCATAATCTCTCTTTCTCGACTACAGTCACAAACACACACACACTCATATACAGATGCTGGGAGCAGTGTGAGTGTATGGTCCAGGTCTCTGGTGACAGACCAATCAGGAGGGAGATAAAGCCGGTATGATGCTTTAGCCTGGTAACCCACGGCGACCCATTTAATCCCACCGGCCAGTCCCCATGATGGAATTCAATTGATCAATCATGTAGCTCTGATGGCACCATTTCAGCCAGCTTATTGCTTTTTGCTTTCTCTCTGCCGCACACATACACACAAACACACACCCATACACACACCTGAATACACACTGAAAGACTGACCCAAGTCTGTCATGAAGGAGCACTCACAAAGGACAGACAGAGAACGAAGGACACAACAGAACCTACTGTAATCGAGCAGTAAGAACAAAGCTTTTACTTATGATAATCAATAATGTCCATTCATCTGTATGAATATGTGTAGGTGTGTGTGTGTGTGTGTGTGTGTGTGTGTTGTGGATGTGGTAGTGGTAGTGGGTGGGTAGCTTGATATCCGGCTGGTCTCATTGTATCCATGGATGGGTAAAGAAACTCATTGCCGTGACGGGTTAAATCCTATTCACTGTCGGATACACACACACTCACACCCTCACACACACACACACACACACACACACACACACACACACACTCACAGCTGCCTCTATCTCTGTGAGTCAGTCTCAGAAGGGAAGCGCTTCTCTTCCCTCTTTTTCAGAGCAGAACAAAACAAACAATGAGCCCTTATTGTTCTCTCCTCTCTGCCTTTTTCCTCTCTCTTCCGCCTTCTCTGTCTCCCTCTTTTACTCTCTCTCTCTCTCTCTCTCTCTCTCTCTCCCTCTCTCTCTCTCTCTCTCTCTCTCTGTTCTCCCTCTCTCCATCACCGTCCGTCTCCCTCTGACTCGGCCTGCCGTTTCCATTTTTTCAAGAACCCACGAATAGTTGAATTATTAAATCCAAATACCTTGGTGAGTTAGATGGGTTGTCACCTGTTAGTGTGTTTCACTGCATATATGTGTGTGTGTGTGTGTGTGTGTGTGCATCTGTCTGTCTGTCTGCAGGGGGTAGGACACCACTAGTGTGCATCTTTTTGCACTTGACATAGATTATCATACTGATAGGACAAGGGTCGTAAGTCTGACCTCTTCAGCCCCAGCCTGTGCAAGCTTGCTTGTGTGCGTGCGTGCATGTGTGTGAATGTGTGTGCGTGCCCCATCTAAACTCCAGAGATCAAAGTTTTTGGGGGAGCGGGAGGCACTGAGAGGAACTCAGGGTGAAGGGCGGAGCACCCCTCCCTCCTGTCCTCCATCCTCCATCTTTTGCTTACTCCCAGCGCCTTTTATCCGGTAAGCTGCTGCATGTCACAGTGGATGCACAAGAGGGTGAGAGGTCATCTTGGCATTCGGGGTAAATATTTCAAGCAAAAGAGACCTTTTTATGTATACCTGATACCTGATTTTCCTTCAAACGTACTGAGAATACTTTTCATTTCCCTATCTTAACAGGCCTACCTGTCCTGACTCTATATATCCAAGCTGCACGCACACACAAACACATGCACACATGGACACACGCACACACACACACACACACACACACACACACACACACACACAGCTTCTGTGTTTAAGAGAATAGGTTAAGATACAATAGTCCCCTTTTGGCCCCACAAGTCAAGTTCTTCCATTCACTCCCATTCATCTACATTCTGCCCCCGCTCACCCCCCACTTCCCCTCACTTTGGCTGGGGGCACAGGTCACCACAGGGCTTTACCCCCACACACTCCTCCTGCCAACACACACACATGCACAGACACAGAAACACACATGCCATGATCCCGCCTTCCTGTGTTCCCATCACTGACACAGCTGCCATTTCCATGCTCATAAGTTACAGCAGAAATGGAAGGTTTCTTGCATTCATGTTTATACATACTGTAATTGTACAATTTTATATCACAGTAACAAAAACACTTCTAAAGCTTGCTTGAGAGCACTCAGTGCAAAGCTTCGTTCAAAATGCAAAGATATAAATTATTGACCTGATTGGATTAGCAGTGTTTACTCCACTTTAAGTCCGTAAGAGGAAACAGGTGCACCTCTCCTGCACTGAATTTAAGTGGTGAGGCCTGCCTCTAAATAGCCTTTTTTTCACAGCAGACATTTTTTCTTACCACAGTAAGAAACACCAGTAGAGATCAGGTTGCAAAAATAACACTAATGAAAGCTCAGTCACATTCAAGTTCAGCCATCGTTAACATTATTAATTACACCTGTACCTTCCCTGCCACAGGATGACATGTCAAAATGTCATGAAAAAGGTGGCAATCGAAAGCAAAAGAATCACTTCATATCTTGATCTTTTTGGTGAATTTTATTTTCAACTAATGGATTGACAAAAAACAAGGCTTCATGCAGAAACATGCCAGTCCATTACCAATAAAATTCACCAAAAAGAACATGAGGTCATTCTTTTGCCTTTGAGTATCACCATATTTGGTTTAAGGGACAACAAATACATTGCTTTTCATCAGGCTATTAAATGCAAGAGTGAAGGGTTTTTTTTCTTTCAAAATTTGGGGGCCTATATTAAGTGGGGAATCTGGGGTCCACTGGGGGCATCAAACACTTCATTTCCTGCATTCTGGCAAACCATGCATGCACTAATTTGTGCTTTTCCTGCTTTTTTGGAAATGTCATGGTACTTCCTGCATAGTTGCTTCATCTTCTTTCATGGCAGATTCCAACCATGGCTCGTGAGGTTGCACACTGCCACCACCTTCTTTACCGAAGGTATTGTTGCAACTATGAGCCGCGTTCTAGCAGTTGTCAGAATAAAAGTTCTTCATTGCTTTTATGTTTCATTGGGATGGGACAAGTGCACGTATTCTGAATTTTGAGGGGAACATGCCCCACCGCCAAAATCTACACCTATGATTAAATGCTTTTCTTTATACATGGAAAGTCCAGGTTTTAACCTTGTCTGATGCACAGAGGTACGTAAAAGACACTGTTACTGTCTCATTACGGCATATGGAACATATTCACCTGTACTAACAGATAGATATTAACAACACACTCAACATGAGAAAGCTGTGTGATAGCTGGCCTTGTGTGTGTGTGACTTGCGTATGCTTATGTCTTTTTCCTTCTGTGTACAAATGTTCCTACTGACAAGCATATGGGTGTGAGTGTGTGCAAGAAGCTTGCATTATTGTGTATTTGTGTATGTGTTTGTCTGTCCATGTCAGTGCATGCTGTTCCCCCCTGTCGCCCCTTGCTGTGTGTGTGTGTCATTATCCAGCGGGGGCTGCTCTAATGGAAGCTGTGATTAGCAATGCTGTTAATTAGACCACAGAGCCAACCGCGCAGACCTCTGCCACAGAAACACTGCAGATAAAACGCACGAGCAAAACGTGACGCCGAGCAACACAATGCTTTGTGGATGCTTCGATGGAAACGTGAATGAAACAGTATTTTTGATAGGAAGTGTGAATCGCAGGGTCCAGTCATAATAAAACAAGAGACAGACCGCACGTGCTTGGCATGGTGCAGCACATCATGCACATAAGGAACAAAGTGAAACAATAATGCTGCTAATTAGATAACAGAGCTTCGGCTTCAACTACAGATTCAACCACAGAGTCTTTGCCACAGACATCAGAGCTCAGTGTGGGATACATTTGTGTAATTATACATGCCTCTGATGATATTATTCTTGTCAATGAAATATGGCTTCATAAGAAAAGTGGACCACGAATACATTTTGAATTGTTTCTAGCTGGAAAAGCACTAACAACCCAAACCATGGCTCCGTGTCAGTAAACCAGCAGGCACAACACCAGGGCTGTGGAACAAGAACACCTAAAGGACACTGAGCCATCATAATGTTATTAAGTTACACCTGTGCTTTGCATCAAAACTTAATCACCAGCAAAATTGTATATTGTACATTTCTGCAAACCACGCATACTTTACATTTATACATCATAATGTAGCAGACACACTGAAACTATGTTTCAACAATGTTGAGGTTAACATGTGGTTAGGTTTAGGGACAAAAACCACTTAAAAAAAAAGTTTTTGTTGGCACTGTCCTGGCAGGAAATGCACCATTGTCGCTGTAAAAATGTACAATGCCAATATTTTCTTCTATAAAAAGTAAAAAATGGCTGCACGTTTCCATCAAAGTTCATGCAGATTTTCATTGGATATCTCGAAAATCTGGGAAATCTGCTAAATCTGCATGTTTTCATCCACTTCCGCTTTGCGAATATTAGGAGTTGGTTTATGATCAAGAGAAAGAATTGATGGCACTAATTCTCCACTCATGTGCCATTAAACCATTGCAGGCAAAGAGAGTGCAACCAGATGATTAAAAGAGCACAGGTCAAATTATGGAAATCACAAGACTACTGCAATTGTCCATCTCTTCAGTGGATTCAACGATACACTGGTTTTTCCGAAACAGCCAAGCATTAAAACTTTTCCAATATTTTGAGTTTTTATGTAATTTCTGGCATTTCCACTATTTTTTCTCTCTCACATCACAAATTCAAAATTAGTAAGGGACATAAAACTCGGTAAAAAATGGAAAAACAGACTCTGTGCACTAGACTATGCTCCCATAAATACTGAATGAACACCGACATTTCAAGCTTCATGCTCTTCTTGGTCTGATGGAGACTGTGAAGCTTGAAACATCACCTCAGTGGTAATTCAATCAAATATTTTTGGGAGCATTGTCTAGTGTGCAGACTGTTTTTCCAGATTTTGCATGATCTAAAACCTAGTGTTCATAGTCTAAATGTGCTTGCTTTTGTAAAGTTTTAACACAAAACAAGTTAAACATTGATCCAAGGTGTGTGCAAACTACCAGCTACCCTTGTGTGCAGAGAGTAAAGGTCTCTAGAACAAACGTCATCATGGCCTCTGCCAATGAGGTTTTGTTTTCTTTTTGGTTTGGTTGTCTGTTTGTCAGCAGGATTACGGAAAAACTACAGGCCGATGTTCATAAAACTTCATGGAGGGGTGTAGCATAGTCCAAGGAAGAACCCTTTTTTTTATGTGAACATGAATTTTATCTGAATCACGGGACAGATACACAAATTATTTTTCACTCTTGTTAACATAGGGTATTTGGCCTTGTCGGAGGTCTGCGCCCTGCAAGTGCCTGTGTTGTTATTCATCTGTACTCTGTACAGTGTGTGTGTGGGTGAGTTGGGGTGGGGGTTGTGTGTCAGCTCTTAAGTCTTTGTGCTCTGCTGATGGGTGAGTGGGCTGTATCCGAGCATATCCGAACGCTCAAGGTGCACCTGGGATTCATCCTGGAACCCGCTGGAATGTTTTGGAAATTCATCAGCAGTGGGAAAAGAACCCCATACTGTATCTGTGTGTGGTGTGTGTGTTTGTGTGTGGGCATCCGAGTGTTTGAGACAGAGAGCGAGAAATAGCCCCCAGTGGCGTTCTGTCACCCCCCCCTCGCTCCGACATCTGGTCCTGTCTCATTTACCGTAGGAGACTGTCTGTGTGATGGCTTTTTAATGCCACTGACGCTGCCACACACACACACACACCCACACACACACACACACACACAAACATACAGTATACATACAGTAAATGTGAGAACCCCCTTATGTGCACACACACACACAGATCACACCTCCATTAACATGCATACAACATTGATCCAGTATGACAGCGTATATGATCAATAGTGCATGCATAAACCGACTTCTCAGGTAGCTCTCTGGTGAAGCACCGTTAGTAAACAAATAGGGGTTTCTGAATGAAGATGTTTGGTTTAGAACTCCCATATTGCACCTGCACACACACGCACACACACACACACACAAACACACACATCTGCCATTGATCCGAGTTCTTTCCATCTGGGCTCTCTCCATGTTGGAAAGGAAAAGGAGGGGGACCAGAGGCTGCCTACTTTGTTTATTTATGTTGTATATGTGCACTTGAAAAAATGCCCTTCCCACAAAAAATAAAAATAAAAAATACAGTGACGCAGGTGAGATAAACAACACTCAACCACACACACACACACAGACAGATTATTTTGCTTACCTTCGTCCCTCTTCCTCTTGCCCACGTCCGCAGCTGAGCTGATACCCAGAATGCCACTGATGGAGTACGAGGAGCCGGCTGAGTCGCTGGTCACTGCTGACACTTGTGTGGCCGCTACGGACGTCGCTGCAGACAGACCACATGACAAAACAATGATGTACTGAGAAATATGAGCAAGGGAGGAGAATAATGACTTATATCTAAGCCTCTGATAATTAATGAAACATCTGCATCATTTGTTCCGCCTTACAGTATATTCATCTCAACAGAAAAGAAATTATTTTAAAGCTCTTGTAATCAATTATGAGAGTCAGTATGATTCTCAAAATGAAACCACACTGTAAAAAAAATGTACTGCAGCTCAGATAAACTAGGTCAGCTTTTGTGAAAGTGTATCGCAAGGAATCCATTTTGGATTTTATGTAGAAAGGGAGAAATACACATGTGGCCACTACTACTATGAAGCAACTTTCCCTCTTCTCATTTCTTAGTTTGTACATCCTTGATTTCTTTCCCTGCCCCCTCTCCTCCCGCCTAGGACGCAAGCAGAGGAAACAAGAAAGAGACATGACGAGAGAGGAGTTGAGGCAACAGGCTGTTTTAAAGTGACGTCAATTAAATATGCACAGCTGCATCATCAGCTGTGTTCACGTCAGTCACACCTCTTTTATAGGTCACAGTCGCCAAAAAGACTTTTGCAAAGGATACAGCTGTGCATCCTCACTCAGCTCCTCGAGCAACCCTCCTCTTTCCACGAAATGCATTTTAGGAATTGAGACATCCTTCAAGATGGCGCATTAAGATCTATTTCTGGGTCACAGGCAGGAGGATGGAGGAGAGAGGAGATGAGGAAGCACAAAATACAGAAAAGAGAAGAGCCCCTTGTTTAGGGCACATTAAGTGTTCTTCATATGAAATATTTAAAAGCATATTAAAGACTGGTTTCACTATATGATATTTAATAGACAAATAAATCGCACTGCATGACACCGAGTCACACAGAAACTTGTAGCTGTTATTCTTATCATACAAATATCTCAGTTAAATTTCCACACATTTAGTAACGTGCTATGACTTAAATCAGTTGTAAAAGTATCTTAAGTACACTGTGAAAAAGGATTTTGGAGGATGGTAAAAAGTCAGACTGGGTTTGGGCCAAAAATGTGCGCTGATTGGCTGGGTCAGGTAGGGCTCAGGCTATGGGGGGGAAAGAAATGTGATTAATTTTTTTGAAATAAAGAAATAATATTAAAAAAGCGAGCAGTCTGCACGTTAATTACTTGTTTATTATTTATTTGAAATGTAAATCCAAAACATGTTATAGATATATATTGATTGATTGATCACAGAGTTGAGAGTCGGTGATCTACCCGATCTGGTCCATTTTCAGCTGGAGACACGTGTGACATGTGCCACCACACTGTTAGTGTGTCTCAGTCGTTAGAAGCCAACATGTGCTTTTTGGGGGATGGGGTTTGGTTAGGTTCAGGCTCCATATTTTATGTGATATCTCAGACGTGCTGGGTTCGGGTTGGCTCGGTTCAGGTTGAGACCTCTAGGTTGGTTGGCTGCAGAGCTACACAGCTAATTTTCAGACCTTTCAAGGTCACAGAACAAAAATGTAACAACAAAATGTGTGCTTTTTTGAGAGATAGTGGAAATGTGTTATTTCTAGTTAATAGACAAAAGAGTCATCTGCATTTTCATATAAGATTTGACAGTGTGAGGGGGGTAGCTGGCACACTGATATCGGGGTTGGTTGGCACATGTGGCACCAAATTGTTGTTTGTATTGTTAGTTATAATGGCAAAAGTAAGTGAACATTGCTACTGATGAATCGTTAAAAAAGTTGTTTTATTGCATGACATGATTTTTATCACAAATCCTCTAATATTAAAAAAAGTGTGCATTAAATGTATCTATATTAGGGATGTTAATCTTGCATTTGCTGCTGGTTAGAAAATTCCAGCAAATATTATACCAGAGAAGCACGGCAGAGAGTAAAAAGTGTGCTAACCGTCCCCAGTCTTCACTAATGTTGAATTATATGCTACTACAATGAAGATTTGGGAGCCATTTTAAACCAGCATTTATAGTTTCTATTACACGTCTTCATTCAGTTATTTATGGAACCTTCACAATCAAAGATACAGAACCAAAAACTCAATGAAATCCTACTTTTTCTTATAGATAGATGCACTTTAATCCTCTAAACTTTTACTCAGCCACACAGACCAAATTGAGGCTTTTTTTAAAAAAAAAAAAAAAAAAAAAAGCCACAAAGGACAGGAGTCTGTCTGTGTTTTGCCCCTCGTTGTCTCTCCCTCTAATCTTCCCCCTGGAGGAGACAAGTTCCTCGCTGGGCGACACAGCGACATACTTGTCACCGCTTCAGTGACAAACACACACACACACATTCTGCAACCTCCTGACACACACACAAACACACGCACACACTGAAACATACAGTCACTCATTCCTTGGTCCCTTATCTGTGCCCCTGTAAGCGGACATGGGGTTGAGTGACAGTATGGCATCCCAGGAGGGACAGAAAGGTGTGGAGACAGACATCCTAATCCTCTCTCCCAGCAGACCCCCCAAACACAGAAAGACGAGACCGAAAAGGGAATAAAAAAAAAGAAACGATAAACCCGAGGATCAAGGTCCCTTCCAGCCGTTACTCCTTTTGCTAACGACAAGCAGAGTATAATGAATGCATATCCCTCCTTTTCCCATCACTTGATTTAGCACTTCAATTATCTGATTTTCCTTTCTCTTTCTTTTCACTCCTTTTTTTATCAGAACGTAACGCTTTTATTCTGCAAATCCAAATGTTCAATTTTCCGCCTGGGAGTGGGACCCATTTATCTGTGTAATCTGTAAGCGTGCGTGTGTGGGTGTGGGTGTATCTAGGTGTGTGTGCGTGTGTGTGCTGCTAAATGTGTGTAAAAGGCAGGAGACAGGGAGCAGTGTGTGTGAAATTAATTTAGATTAATAGACAATGTGCGATTATGAAGATATGAGAGACACCGAAACACAATCCACTGCAGGGCAAAGTGAGGAGGAGAGAGGGAGAGAGAGACGGAGGCTCTCATATTTATTTGTTCTCTGAGATATTCATCGAGTAAAAAGGAAATAATGTTTCAGTCATAGCTGTAATAGATATATTGCTTCAGTCTGTAACATGATTAGAAACTACAAATGAACAGTGAAACCATGTTAATCCGAAGGAGAAGAGTCAAGGGTCTTTGGATGAAGGATATTAATTTCATTCATCCAAGAACAGATGAATAGATACTAAGAATCAGATGTAAGGGTGCAATCTACTTTGTGTTAGCGAGAACCAAACATGGTCGAATTAACCCACAAATAGGCCAAAATCAGCTGTGTGTGATCCAGGGCTGTAATCACCTATTTACCACACCTTCTCTGACCCAATCCTCCACCCACCCAGCAGCTAAACTGACCCTTTTAGAGCATTTTGAAAGCCATTTTAAGGAGACAACATATAAGTGAACGCCACACAGGGAAAGTGCGCACACTGACGATATATATTATATTTCTATTTTTGTGACATTCTTATGGCTAACACTTCACAAAAACTATCACAATTGACCACAGTTTGTGAGTCCTCAACCAGGAAATGTTGAGCATCAAACACTTAATTTTCTGCATTCTGGTGATTTTTATGCACCAATTTATAGTGTAAATGTCTTTACTTCTGTAAAAATAAAAGTCCTCTGCTACTGGGGACCCAAATGTACATTTTAAATATTGAGGGGGGCGTGTCCTGTGCGACCCCCCTGAAATCTACACCTATGAGCCTCCATAACATATTACATTCTAGTTTTTCACTTTTTAATACATTGAAAGTAATGAAATACAGAGAGAGTACAGTGTTTTACATTGATTGTACCTACCCATAACAGTCAAGCAATGGCCTCTGCTGGGGTACGGCAACACCACATGGACAAACCACGTACAGGACTGCAGTACACTGTAATACTAAAACCAGTAGTAGTAATAACTGCAATCTCTTAAGTTTATTTATGATTATGATTAGGCTATATTTATTAATGGTTATCTCTGAAGGTGGTGCTTGGTTGCCTGTCATAGCATAGGACATTTTTTATTTATTCTTGTCATTATTTGGGAGGGGGGGCCAAGGTGGGATCATTTGGTTGAATACAAACTCATTTTAGGCAGGTACAGTAGACCAGTCATAATTCAGAATCTGTTTTCAGTTCATAATGTGATTTAGTGGTGCATATTTTAAAACAAATGTGCAGCTAATCGAATTACCACAACCCAACTGACACTCAATAAGACTGGGCATTTGTGACCCCTGAGGGCAGATTGCCCTAAACTACAGCCTTGCCGTAAACTACAATTTGGGAACATACTATAATGCTCTATTTGCAAACATGATCTCCTATAGCAGAAAATTCAGTGCTTGTGATCATTTTTTTATTGGCATTACAGCGCCAGTGTTGATACTAGTCGTCCTCCCTCATTGTCTCCCCCCTTTTTATCCTGTCCGCTCTCCACTGTTCACCCAATAATAAGACCGTAAAGTACAAATATGACACAAACCCCCAGTTTACTGACCACACTGTTTAAAAATGTAAACATCCCATTAACTAACTCTGTTCTTAATTAATTTTGGGACATCTTGATTAAAACATTCAAGCAAAGACCTTTGTGGCACACTTTCTCACTGCGAGTAAATGTCCAGAATTTCAATATGTTTCATTGTTCCATGTACGGCACACGGGCTCCTGAGAGATTCACACAAAAATGGCTCTGCTGTAAAATTTGCTTTGACAGTCTGAAACAGGATTTCTTAAAGCAGCACACCTACCTAAGTTGTGAGCCGACACTGAGCCCGTTTGGCCGGGCGGCTGCTGAACCTTTGTCCGAATGATCCTGCAGGAGGAGAGAGGAGATATTAGTGTGTGTGAAGTGGTCGTTTGTGTGTGTGTGTGAGAGGATTCTGAGTGACAGAGAGAACATGACCATCGTGGGAGCTAAACCGTGTGTGTGTGTGTGTGTGTGTGTGTGTGTGTGTGTGTGTGTGTGTGTGTGTGTGTGTGTGTGTGAAGTGGCTGAGGCAGGAGGCTGACATGGCAGAGGGGCCTCACACTTCCTGCTTGGCTGCTCATGCAAGCCTTTTCTTCCTCTTTCCTTTCCTTTTCTTTTCCTTTCCTCCCCCCTTTTCCTCTCCTCTCATGTCCTCTCCTTTCCTTTCCTTTCCCTTTCTTTCCTTCCCTTTTGTGTCTTTTTCTATCCTTACTCTCGCGCACCTTCCTTCCCTTTTGTCTGCCTCTTTTGCTCACTCCTTCTCTCTCTTATTTCACCATCCCTCCCTCTCTCTGGCTCTATGCTCGGGGGAAAGGGTTGTCATTGTACCATCGTGTTGAACCACTGAGCTGCAGCTACTTCATACATATGGAGACCGGGGCCTCTTTGCCTTTCTCCTCTCCACTCCCGGACACACAAACACACACACACACATAAAGAAAACACAGTATTATATTGCTCTGAGCTCTACCTACACTCAGTACCTGTTGCTATAAGTTGATACTCAAACACACAGACAGAGTACACAGACTGTAGTACCTGTTGATGGAGCTGACACTTGGGACGCTGTCGTTGTCACACACTCTCTCGGCCAGGAGCCTGTCCCGGATCTCCCAGGCAAACATGGTGGGGTTTTGGCGTTTGTAATCGGCGATCTTGTCGACCACTTTGGGAGTAGCAACCTTTGGTTTGGATCCCCCGATTACCCCGGGGCGGATACTGCCCGTTTCATAGTACCTGCCAATCAAAGTGCAGGAGATGCTCGTGTTGGTCATAATAACACAAGAAGGTTGAGGCATTTCTAGAAGAAGTGTTGGATCAAAACTGCTAGAAGGGTGAATGTGTAAATTCAAACTTGTTATTTGTAATTGTTATTTCATATTCACCAAGCCCCATAGGGTGTTTAAATTGGTTAGATTGTGCCATGTTATCTTGAAATTAAACATTTTGATTCAAAGATTAAAAAACATTTTAATGATCAGTTGATGTGACATTGGTGCTCTTATTTGGACATTGTTTATCAGTGAAGGTGATTGTGCAAATGTAATTGAATACCACCTAAAAAGAAAAGGTTTACACTGTGAATAAGGCCGGCGCTGGTCTATACTTCTCATATTGTCAACTTATTTGTTTGTGGTTCTCAGCTCCAAGCTCCACTGAACATGTAAATCTTTAAAAAATTGGTCACAAATATAAAGTTTAATTTATTCTTGAGTTAAGTCATTTCACAGAACAGCTGACAACTGACGTGTTTTGCAAGATTTGCTGCTTATAACATTTAACACCTTGTGGTGATTTGGACATTGTTCCACCCAGTCTCAACTCTTTTTCCTCATGGCCTCTCAGTAGATAAATGACCTCCCTGCTGCAGTCAGGACTTCTCTCTGGCTCGAATTCGAAAACTCTTAAGAAAACATTTCATGTCTCTCTGACCTGTCCCTCACCCTTCTCCTTTATTTCCACCTGATCTTGAAAAAAGATGATCCTCCTGTATTTTGTCGCATTCCTCGATGGATATTTAGCTTCACACTCTCACTGTCCGCAGTGACAAAGTGAAGTGACGAATGAGATGCAAAATCCGCAGAGGTTGTCCAGTGCAAAAATGCATTCTTTAATTCTGTTGAAGCTAAAATTAGTCTAATTTCATCATATGAAGTGGTTATTTTCCAAAGTCACAGTCTTTTTAGTGTGATATTCCCTATTTGTTGTCAGTAAATTAACCAACACAGTCGAACAGAAATATGTGAAATGGACACAACCTCTTAACAACGTATTATGTGGTGGTGGGCACAAGATGTGTTAATGCTACACAATACACTGCCGAATGATTGCAGTTTCATTGCCAATGGTTGCACTTTGGTGAGGTTTAGGGAAGGATTAACACTTGTTTAGGAAGTTTAGGAAATGACAGTGGTTTCGTTTAAAATGACTACATACAGGACCTAAGTGACGTAACCTTATGTACTCTGCATAGTAAAGTCAGTAAAGTCAGATAACTATGTTGACTTGTGGTTTTACACAGGACACAAACAGCAGTCTTCTTCTTTTAACACATTTCATGCCCAACCACCACATAATGTTTTCTTAAGTCTTTGTGTCCATTTTGTGAATTTCTATCAGACTGGGCTGAAAAAACAACGACCATCACATCACTCAGTATGATGAAATCCCACCAATAGGTTAAGGTTACCCAGACTCACTACATGTGAAACTGACCTTGTCAGTCTTCTCTGTGGTTAAATTCTCACTATAACTTGTTTGTCATGCTGCAGTCATCAGAGCAAACTGTGGATAACTGTCAGCTAAAATGCCAAAAATATTTACGATGTCTGACTCGAGCTGGCTGTTGTTTTCTTCAGGATTTTCGCATTGTGACACAGAGGTAAGAAGAGGGTGGCACTGACACACACACACACACACACACACACACTAATGCAAACACACACACTCACAGATTCAGGCGTTTCGTGTCCACCATGGCTATTTCATGAATGTATTTGCATGCAGAAGGGGCAGGGGGGGTGGGAGGACAGCAAATGTGCTACACAGCTTGCAGAAAAAGGGGGGATGCTGTGTGTGTGTGTGTTCGTGTGGATGCAAGCTGTCAGTCAGTCTTAAACCTGCTCTCTCTCTCTCTCTCTCTCTCTTTCTGTCTCTCTCTCTCTCTCTCTCTCTCTCTCTCTCTCTCTCTCTCCACCGCTGTACGGTAGAGTAATCCCTTCCGTGAAGATGTGTGTTCCTGTAAATGTGCGTTTTCTTGTCTGTGTGTGTGTGTGTGTGTGTGTGTGTGTGTGTGTGTGTGTGTGTGTGTGCGTGCGCACGTGCGTTGCCCCTATGTGAGTGTGTTGCACATTTTGACTATTCACAGCTGGAGTATAAACACAGCTAAAGGAAAAAACAATCTATTTCCAAATGGAAAACTATTTAAATTATTCACAGCTGAATCATTGGTGAATAAACGAGCATGGTTATTGATATCCGCACAACGATGAGCTAATACACACACACACACACACACACACACATACACACACACATACACAGACACACACAAAGTGGTAGAGTTGGTGTTTTTGTTCTGCTGGCACCAGAGAGACAGAGAGGAGAGGATAAAACAACCCTCCCTCCCTCCTTCCATCCCTCGATCCCCTCTCCTCCCCCCCTCACGGTAACGCTTCAGTGAGTTGAACGGCCAGGACAGGGGAGAGAGAGGGAGATAGAGAGAGAGAGACAGAGAGAGAGAGAGAGAGAGAGAGAGAGAGAGAGGGAAAGAGAGGCAAGGGAGAACAATGAGCAACACATTTTTTGATATAGCTGAGGGTCGCTGTAGCTAATCCTTCCCCTCCGTCCCCTCAAATGGTCTCTCTGTCTCTCTTTTTTCTTTTTTTTCTTGCACTCTTCTTCTTTAACACGCCTTTTCCCCTTTTGATTGTGTTCCTTGTTCTTGTCTTTCTCCCTTTCTCCATCTCCCTCTGTCTTTTTTTCTTCCTTTTTTTGGGGAGGTGCAGAAATATGGTGCCACTTTCATTTTGATGCTAATTCCAAAAAGTGATGAATCTTTTCCCTTTTGTCCCCCTTTCTTCTCCGGGGGACGGAACAAGCAGGGATTTACTCTTGAATTTAGCTTTGAAAAGGCAGAGACAGAGACTGAGAGAGAGGGAGTAAGAGAGAAAAGCGGGGTGAGGAGAAGACACTGAAATATTGAGAGGGGTCGGACGAGAAATGCAGGATATGGAGAGGGGAGAGGAAGGTTAAATGGCAACATAAAGAGAACAGATTGAGAGAAATAAGAAGCAAGCAAAAACAACGGCAGCAAGCAGTGGAAGTGCAGCTTGTGCATGATGCTGAGGGAATCAAAGAAATGGCAGAATAGGCACTACATGAGTCAGTTTGACCTGACAGGGGCTTCAGTTTGACACATGGTTAGCCAACACTGGACCTAAAGCCTGTGTGTTCTCATAAAACTAAGCAGAATGACCCAAAAATGAAGCCGATACGTTGAGCTGTCCTGCTTCATCCTACAGTCCATTGCACTTCAAAGATTTTGGGAATCAGGAAGCCCACATTGTTATACACCTTAGCCAGTTACACAGACTGTTGGCACACTGTTGAGTGCATAATAAAGACTGTAAATATTTTCAGCACCATCATCATATGGTCATAGGTGTTTTTTACCTGCCCAGTATCTTGCTGACACATCCGTGGCTGACTCGTAGCTGGCGTGAGATGTCGCAGGGCCGAACCCCTTGGTGGGCGAGCTCCACTATTCGCTGTCGCACCACATCTGGGAGGGGCCTGCCGTTTACAAACACACCTCCGAGCTGGTTCACTCCTCCATGTCCTAGAAGAGAGAGAGTGACAGAGGGAAGACAGTTTGAAATGAATCAAAACAAGGTCAAGGATGAGTGAGAGAGAGAAATATCATGGCTGCCTGGAAATTTAATTAGGTTACAGGCAACGAAATGAGACAAAGATGAACTTATTCAAATGCAAGTGACCAAATGGAGGTTGATGAGAGGTTTTAAGAGGACTCTGTGGTTTTGGCTTTAGCTACATGTGCAACAAATAAAAAGTACATAATGACCACTAAATCAATGATAAATATGTCTTAATTTATTCGAGGCCCGATTTTTCCTCTTATCAGATTTTAGGAAAGACATTGGACAGGCATGGGAAGTAACGTCTGCTTTTCAAACATGATCATCATGATTCTTCTGTCAACCTCAGATAACCTCTTTATAGATTAATTAAAACCATTTTTTTTAAAGAAACTTTGACTTTAGACTTAAGTTTGTAGGAGGGGTGTGATACAAGAGGTGCTCAATACAGCTGCAGTCCTCCATTGTTAACTGGCCATGGGCGAAGGTTTCATTTCAGCATTCAGGGGGACACATGAAACGGGGGATTTGGGGGTCTTCCAGAAAATTTTGAGCACCATACGCTTAATTTCCTGCATTCTGGTGAATGTCTTTAATTTTGTCAAAATAAGTCCTCTGCTACTTTCACATTTTTATTGGGGGTGACAAATGCGCATGTTCTAAATATTAAGGGGGAAGTATCCCCTGCATCGCCCTGAAATCCTCTACGCTGACTGCTGAACAGCTCAACAGCTCAACTGAAGCAGTGGGAGTTAAAATGCCTTGTTAAAAGGCTGTTCTGTCAGCCATTTATCAGTAATGTTTACATGAAAATGACATCCAATAGTCACATTCCAGTCTGGATTAAAGCGTCCATATTTTATCTTATTTGCTCGGCTTTAATGCCGCCTGTTCTCATGGATTTCTCTTGACCAGTGAAAGACGACTACTCACCAAGACTTCAACAAAAACATTATGTCGCATTTGTGCAATTAACGGCTTGTTGCTGTGTGTCAACAGTTGCATGTCAAAACATGGCATGCTCCCTAAATCAGTGACCAACACTGAAAAATATAAAAGTAGTACAAGAAATCTCTTATTTTGCTATAGGATTTGCTCTCTGTGTGTGTGTGTGTGTGTGTGTGTGTGTGTGTGTGTGTGTGTGTGTGTGTGTGTGTGTGTGTGTGTTAAAGAAATATTAACTTCAGGAAGGATCCCACAGCTGCTGGAGTCAATTTACTATCACATATACATGTGATTTCTCTCCTGCCGCTGATTTATCTGGCTCAGCATAATACACCAGTTTGACTATTCCAAAGTGCAAACTTTGCCCATTTTCACCCGGGGCAGAGTAAGCTAAGATCTTAAGTAAATGAGGGGATTTCAATTAATTATTGACCAAGGCCTGGCCCTGGCCCCTTACTGAAGGATACCACTAATATTCCCCCTGAGGGATGAAACAGAAGGAAATGAATGAGAGAGAATAAGACTGGTATACACGAGAATAGACTTAAATAGAAGCTCAGCCTTTACAGAATTCTGATGTTATAAACTGATAATAACATTTGCTCTTCTTAATATTAGACACAGAAAAATCATAGCCGCCTGTTAATCATCTGGCTAAGTTCTGCTTTTGACTGACTGATTTATATAGCAGCAGCAAAGGAGCAGGGACATTAAGCAGGAAATGGGTGTGAACTGGAGCAAAGTATAACCAGAGGCATGGGCGTAAGTTTTGTTTTTACAGTTGGGGAGACACATATGAAACGGGGGTTTGGGGACCTCCACCAAAAAAAATTATGCATCAAATACTGTGAAATATGTCTTCTGATATGTTCCGTTCATGTTTTTAATATAGAGGGGGACGTGTCCCCCACGTTCCCCCCAAATGTACGCCTATGACATGGGATTTAGTGTGCATTCAGATCATCAGAATATAACAAAAAATGTCCAAAGGTGACGTCTTTAAATTACTCGTTTTGTCAGACCAACAGCCCAAAATGCAAATATACTCAGTTAATGACCACAAAAGACTTGTAACAATACTGAAGAAGCTAAAAATAGAAAATTACTGACATTTTTGCTTAAAAATCACTGAAGCAAATAATCAGTTATCCAACATTTTGCCAATTAATTTCTGTCAGTCCCCTAAACTATCAGTGAACTGATTATTTTAGCTTAATACCAGTCCTGGAGCCAGTCCCAGCATGCACCTGAAGAGAGGCAGGGTAGACCACTGGACGGGTCAGCCGTCTAAGGCAAGCACACTCAGTCAAACACATTCACACTTCTGCAGACTCTCCATCGAAAGCTCCAAACAGTCAAACCAGGTGAGAACCTGCTGGCACTTCTTCCTGTGAGACAACAACCACTGTACCAGCCAATATGTATATATATGTAATAATAATATAATATAGTCAGCAGTAGTGGGATACAGTACGCAGCAGAAATGAAAAAAATGAGAAGACCTATTTGGGACAACAGTGTGTGTGTATATGCTGTATATGTGTACTGTATATCTCACCAAAGGCAGAGTATAAATCAACCAGATTTTTTCCACCACATAATCCACTGGCTTTTGTATTACCATAGTGATTACGTCTTTAGGGGAAACACACACACACGCACACACCCTCACACACACTAATCCTAGCTGTGGGGGTAATAGATTTTAAACACATTACCCCAGCAGGGATACCCCCTTAAACACAAAGCTGTCCCCTGAACCTGTCCCCCTGTCCTCTTCTTCCTTCCATCAGCATAAAATAAAGAAACACACACACACACACACACACACACAGCCTCCTCCAGCTCAAATATAAATAGATCCACACATGGGGGATAAATACAAAAGTGTGAAGTCTACAGTCTCATTCTGTGAAATCAAACAAAGCTATTTCCAAACGGCTGATGTGAGCGGTCACTCTCTTCCTTACTACTTTATTTTTTGAGATAGAAGAAGCCTCATTATGCAGATGCCTGCTGCAGACAGCACAATTTGAAAAGCAATCGCTCTTTACAAAAGACACCAATATATAGACAGAGTCATATTTATGCAA
This sequence comes from Epinephelus moara, assembly GCF_006386435.1. Classification (NCBI taxonomy): domain Eukaryota; kingdom Metazoa; phylum Chordata; class Actinopteri; order Perciformes; family Serranidae; genus Epinephelus; species Epinephelus moara. Next base: position 39,503,977 of record NC_065510.1, read on the forward strand.
TGTCCATGAACGCCGGGCTCAGCCGAAGCTCAAAGTCTAAACGGCATGAAATGTAACAACCGGCATGAACCTTAAGGACAATATAATCACATCAGCTGTAGCAAAAGCATTTTTCATTTATCACTGAATCTGTTCAATTAAAGGAGCAATCCACTAAATGAAAGCCTGGGTGTTTAAATTCTTCAGTTTTGTGTTGGCATGGCTGTGGTGGGACAGATGCATTAAAGGGGCACTCCATCTATTTTACACATCAAAACCAGTTCATTCATCATGTAGGACTCAGCTTGAACTTCTGGAGGAGTTTTGTGAGAAATCAACCCTCATGGTGTGAGTTATCCCAGCTTGGGTTGAACACTACAAATTGCAGAAACACTACTGATGTGTCTAAGGCTGACACTTTTGCATTATGGGATATGTAGGATCCAGCATTTGGGGGACATGACCCATGGTAGGGGCTCGTGTTGACTTCATACTGGAATTTCTAACTTCGAAACAACACCTTGAAAAATATCAATATTTGATATGATTTCAACACCATGCTGAAAAATTAAAATCAAGGGCATAATTTTTTTTTTTAAATAAATATAACAGTAGAATGACTGTAGTAGAAATGAACAATAAGAGAGAGCAAGAAAGTGCAGGTAGGGGACTAAAAGTCAGGGACATTATTCTGGGCTGAGGTAATGCATGTTTTTAGGTGATATATGAAAATATTTCTTAATGCCCTTAGTATGTTTGATAGGCAGCGCTGCAATAATATCACACCGCTGCCTCTGGATGAAGTCAATCATTAATTGGGAACTGAACTGATAGTTTTTAACTTGGTGATTGCGGATTGTATTTGGAATATTTGCTATTTATGAAAACAGCACAAAATCTGGGCCATACATCCAGAAGGCTGTTGTGTACTGCATCTGCTGTTTAAAATGATATCAAATATATCTATAAGAATTGCGTCCTTGTACTATCCCGCATTATTATGATGATTTGTTGGCTTTCCTGTGAGTGAACATGCTGGTGCTGGAATATTAAGGTAAGCAGGTACTATTCTGCTCCTGGGTCAGTGCAGGGTGGAGTCAGTTTTATTTACATGCATGGCCCAAAATCACATTCTCAGATTTCCTTCAAAGGGCTTTACAGACTACACCATCTATCATGAGATCATCTGGGAAGCACTTCACTGCTGCCTGAACTCTGCTGATCATTGGTTCTCTTTCATCCCTACATATTTTGAGACATTTATTAGAAAGTTTATGGTAAAGAGATGATTGGGAACAGGGGAAGAGAGAGGTCCCTAGTTGAACTTAAACTGGGGATGTCGTCGTTCATGGTCAGCACTTTAAGCGTAGCCCTAAACTGCCATTAAACTGGGGAAACTCAACTGACTGGAAGCCGGGGGCCAGTTAATAAAAAACATTACTAATATCTATCAGTGTATATAATAAAAGAACAGCCTGTTTTCAGCCTGTCAACGTTTGCTGCCCTTACTCATCTTTGCCAAGAAGTAAATGAGCACCAGCCTCAGACAAGTCAGGTGTGGGCAGGCGCGTTGCTAGACTGACATTCGGGGCTTTGCCTGAACCTTTGTTGAGGGGTCTGGAGGGATCTTCCCCTGGCCCTTTTTGTATAAACAAGCTTTATTTTGATGGGTTTTTTTGCACTCTGTCACCTTATTTACATCCAAAGTACAAAAAAATTCCCAGCATGAATCAGTTTCTTTTCATTTTGAGTTAGAGAATGGTCCTCACCCTACCATGGCCCAATTTGGTGCTGGGTGGCCCGCCACAAGTTGAGGGAAACCTTACCAAACCTTACTGTTCTTGTAATTTGTGTGTGTGTGTGTGTGTGTGTGTGTGTGCGTGTGTGTGTGTGCATGTTGGGATTTTATGATCCAACTTGGTGCTAAGATGCAGAGAGAAAATTCTTCTCTCACACACACACACACATTTTCAGATTTACCTCAACGCCAGAGCGAGCCTGCTGACCTACATGGACAGATTCAAGCCTTCAACACACACTCTCTCGCTCTCTGTGAACGTTTTGTATAGCTGTGCGAAGGCATTATTCCTCCCTCCTCTCTTTATTATTATGTCCTGAAACCTTTCGATGAATAAAAGCACAGTTTTTGCAGGCTCGTTTATAGAAGCCGACTGTGCTACGTCCTCCTCACCACAGGTATCTGCAGAGAAGACTCGCCCCCCTCCCTCTCTTCCCTCTCTCCCTCATTCTCAGATAAGAGTAAATGAAATGGTTCCTTTCACCCTTCCTATCTGGGCCAGGGCATGAAATACGCCTTGCTTTGTAAAGAGATGGAGAGGAATGACTTGTGACCTACAAAAACCTCCAGATAACTATTTATTCACTTATCTGTGTATTTACTGTTGGCATTAGACGTTCAGACTCTCACCATTCATGGGGAAGGTTATGGGGATTATGTGTTTGAAATTTATTTTCCGAGCCTATAAATACTGATAGGGACAAATGCAATAACTTACACATTCTATAAAGGCATTTGTTTATCAACCACTGTAGCATAATTCTTTAAAAAGGTAGCATTTTGAAGACTATATGCCATGTTTTTACATAACTGCATTATTTGGCAGCGCAAGAAATGGTGTTGGCCTCAGCCTAAATTTGATGTTGCAGGGGTTTTTTTTTACCATTATAACCAGAAAACAGCCAGATATTGTCTTGCATTTTGGGAGGAATCCATTCCCTTTCTTGTGGGTAGATGCCTAAAAAAGATGTATTTCTAAAGACGTCACCTAACAGAAGAATTCAGGACTGAGGTTCCCTCACAGCTGTGTGAGTTTAGCAACAGAGGTCCAGTAACTCATCACACTGACCAAACAAATTAACCACTTGCTCCCAGAAATTCAATCAGCACTGGCTGGGGAGGGAGGTTTTGTTGCAAATTAGATACAAAGATTCTGCCAAATTAGGGTGTCTTGGCTTTTAAAGGTCTTTCCATAAAAAGCTGAACCTACAGTCTCTAGAGGACGGGAAACTGTTGGCAGAGGCAGCAGCTTCATTTTCATCCCAGAGAAACAGAATCAGAGTGGGACAGAGACAGCCAGGGGACCAGGGGTCATTATGCAGCCCTGTTGTATTTTATTTATTTACCCTTTATAGAAGCTGACTTAAAAGCCCAGCACCTCCTTAAATGTTTGATTGATTCACTGTTTCCGGGAGGAAAAAATACAGAGATAAAGCAGAATATATTCGAGCTCCCCCATCCAGAAAATAAAGTCCATTAGGCTCTCTGTCTCTCTCTTCCCACTACATCCCTCCCTCTCTCGTTCCTTCTCTCTCCCTCCCTCATCTCTCATCTGCCTCGTCACGGCCTGACGACTCAAAAATAAAGCAAAGGAGAGAAATCGCAACAAAACGCCACCGGTTCTCTCTCTCTTCTCTCTTGAAAAAAAAAGGAAAAAAGGGGGGAACTAGAAATTACTTTTGGCTGAAAACCTGTTTGGAAAGTTGCCCGCGAGAATACAGATGAAGCACATTTCCTTGAGCAAACAGTGAATAGATCTGTGAGATGTGCCAGCCAGGCGTTTTGGACGTATAGTGTTATTTTTCTCCTGAAAGGTGGAGTAATTAATATTCTGTCGGCGAAGTGTGACTCAGGGAACCTTGTTAATAAACGGTTAGATTTATAAATAGTTATCTTGTATCAAAAGAAGTCAGTTTGCAGAGATTCCCGTAAGAAAAACCATGATTTAATTAAAAAAACTGGTATGATTGCGTAAAAATTGGATAAATTAAATGCTGTTTTTTAACTTTCGTTATTCAGTGGACAGTGGTCGGGATAACGTGCGATTCAAGTAAAATTTGTGTATTTTTTTTCATGTAGAAAACGTGTTTTTAACGACTGTTTTTCCTCTGCGTATCTCGCCTATTTTTGCCTGTCATTTTTCCCCCTTTTCTTTAACCCATGAGCCGATCACCAAGGTAGGCCACAGCCTCGCCTACTTAATATTCAGCATGCCACCATTACCATTACAATATGTGATTATGAAATTCAGCTCATTATCATCACAATTACCTGGTATAGATTTTTTTAAACATGGCTGCTATATATTGTTGCGCCTATGGTTCAAAACAGGCTCCGAAGTTTGCAAAGTTATAACGAAGTCTCACCAGTGATATGGACCATAGGAATTATTATCTTTTTCTTTTATTACCAACATAAAAGAGTGTTAAAGCCGAAACGTACAAAACGAATTAGATGTTGAAATTAAAAAATAAAAATTTTGGGTTGAAAAAATGAAACGAAAGAAGTAGAATTTACAGCCAGCTTGGGCGAATAACTTAAAAGTAGACATGTAAATAAGTCGCCAACACACATGCTGCAAAGACTTGTGACTTTGTGGAAAGTTATTTTATGAAAGTGTTAGTACACACACACGCGCGCGCGCACACACACACACACACACACACACACACACTGCAACATTTCCACGCGTCACAGTCGATTCATCCCAACCTCTCTCTCTCTACCTTTGACATTTTTTAGGTGTAATCGTTTTAAAGCGTCTCCGGGCTTTGACATATATAACTTTAGCTCCGCTGTTACCGTCAGCACCGCGCTTCATTGGCTTTGGTGAAACTGCAGGGAAGAGGAAACATGATTCGTTCTAGTTTTTTTTTTTTTTCTTTTCGTGTGTGTGTGTGTGTGTGTGTGTGTGTGTGTGTGTGTGTGTGTGTGTGTGTGTGCAGCCTCTTCTTTTTTAAATCCTGCAGGATAAGCACCGTGGGNTTCTTTTCGTGTGTGTGTGTGTGTGTGTGTGTGTGTGTGTGTGTGTGTGTGTGTGTGTGTGTGTGTGCAGCCTCTTCTTTTTTAAATCCTGCAGGATAACGCACCGTGGGAACCTCTGTCAGTCACATAACACGGCTTCTCTCCGGGACTAAATAAAATATATATAGCCTAAAGCATAATCTATTACACGCTGAAATGCCTGTAGGACGCTTCATTCAGCTTTAAGTGCAGATGCTAAATACGGAGGTGGCGAATATGGGACTCAATAAAATCACATTTTTCATTACATTAACAAAATAGTACTGATAAAGCTTGCTGGAAGTACGCGTAAAGTTCCTAATTTAATTATTTCTTATTATTTTGACCATTACAGCCAATCTTTGGAGTTGATTATAACTGAACATTTTAATTTCAGTTATTATATGTGGGACTGTAGTTAGCTGTGGTGGGCACATACTGATAGGACCTACTGTTTTGTGGTTTTCCTTCGAAAATCACAACTCAGTGCTCAACGACTGAAATATTTTCAGTTTTTTAATATTAACACCGGTGCAGGCTTGCATAAAATAACTTCCATGTGAGCTAGTATTTGGGGAGGGAAAGTGCACTGAAAAAACAAAGCAGGGCCCGCCATGTCACGACTGAATGAACAACTTGTGTCCCCCTCCCTCTCCAAACCCTGCGTGTCCCCAAGCCCCTGCTCTGCTGAAGTGTCCTTGAGCAAGACGCTGCTGCACGCTGCATGCTGCTGCGAGGCTGAACCTGTGTGAGCTCTGACCTGCTGGGCAGTGAAAGGAGAATTTCCCTGCAGGGGATCAACAGAGTCTCACCTTGTTATTATTAGTATGATTATAAGACCCGAGCAGATCTGCCCGCCTGCACCTGTGTGCGTAAAGTGCAGTGTGTGTCTGTCTAACCTGGTTATGTGCTGGGAACACTGTTACTGTTTGTGGATCAAGTTCAGCTTTTAGTCATGCTTTGTTACCCCGATCTCTCTCTCTCTCTCTCTCTCTCCCTCTCTCTCTCTCTCTCTCTCTCTCTCTCTCTCTCTCTCTCTGACCCCTGCACCCCCTCTTCCCTTCAAAGGGGGGAACAGAGCAAACCGTCTCACACACAAGGCACCAACAAATACAACACAATGTAGGTATGCACAGCCTGGATTACAATGCATTTCCCAATTCCAAAATAACTCCAATTCCACGCCCTGTGCCAAATTTAGTCACAGTACACCTGTTTGACAAAATTCTGAGAGACATAAAAAATCTATAACGAGGATAAATAGCAAATTCACAAACAAGGGAGACTGTAGTGCTAACAATTTTGGGCCTAAACTTGCATAAACACTGCAAAAAATATCTCTTCAGGAATCATTAAGTGGAGCAACCAACTAAATATATAATATATAAAAATAAGTGTTAATATGGGAAGATATAATTCAGCTGCACAGCAGATTTCCAAAGTTTCTCCATGGCTGTTTCGAGATTTAAAAAATATTTTTAAACGAATGCAGTCAATTAAATATCAAAACGTTATTTGCAAAAAAACTTCCTTAGCTTATATTACTCTACACTTTCCAGTAAGAAAAGGTGGTTTCGGACTCAAAGCACGGATGTTTTTTGCAGTGTACGGTGCAGCTGGAAGCTACTCCGCTGTTATTATTGCATATGCACACAGAGTTGGAGGTGTGGGGGTTGTTTCAGTTCAGGGCAGATGGGATCATGCAGATGGGGGGGAATTATAAACGTGTAAACTTACTGTGCATTGCCGCAAACGGGTCGTGCTTACAGTGAATCTCCATCGTTAAGGTGGAGTGGCTGCAGGGCCCCGGTACGGTGTGAGGGGTCTTAAAAATGCCACCGGACGCCCCGCTTCAGTCGGCCACTTTACTGACACAAAGTGACCTCCAGTAAATGGAAAGGGGTGCAAGTCCCCTTTAATGAGAGGATTTTAATTTGCTTAAATAATATCTTAAAAAAAGATTGTTAATTAGTTGACAGCGTTACACAAGTCGAACTAATAAAAAGACATTAAAAATAGGGAAACTGGGAGATTTTCAGGTGGACGGGAAGAAAGAAATGGCGTCAAAAATATGACTCAGAGACGGGCTCCCTCCTCATGGGGACGGGACACCACACCGGGTCTGTTCTGGCGTCTCCAAAACCAGAGGAGGGTAAAGACAGCAGCAGTGCTCATTCCCTCAACTGCTGGTCTACAGCGAGTCGCCTCAGTCCAAGGAGAGAAAAAAAGAGTCAAACTTCTGCAAAAAAAAAATGAAATGAAAAATATGGAGAGCAAACAAAGTAGTCTCCCTCCCTTTCTCTCCTTCTCGGTCAGCTGGCCGTGACCCCTGAACTGCGATTTAGCCGATGGGGGGGCTGAACTTTCTCCTTTCAGTCTGTTCAAATTTTTAAAAATAAAAAAAATAATAATAAAGGAAAAAAACCCAGTTCGAAAAATTTAAAAAATATTCTTTACAGATCCACGGTTATTTTTCTTCCAAGTTATTTGCTGCACATTTTCTTCTGGTCACAAATCGTCCTCGGCAGTTGCTCTCACATTAACACTTGGTAATCTCCCATCAGTAGAACGAGTGAGAGCGGATGAGTGCTCACATCTTGAAGTCTCATATCCACCGTGCCAAAAGAAAAGAAAAATAAAGAAAATTGCGCAGCAGGGAAATTAACAAAAACTCTGCTGTGAGTAAAAGCTGCTGAGGCTGACGTGAGAGTTGTTATCCTGTGAGTATGAAGGAACGGCAGCTCTTGGTCACTCTGTCTCTTCCCCCCTCTGTGTTGACCAGGACTCGCTGCACGAACGCTACTGGACTCCCGGTTTATGAGTTTGGAGACGCATTTCTTCGCGCTGAAAAAGCAAACAGTCCTGTCCAAATTCAAAAGGTAGTTTTCTCCGCGCTCACGCCAGAAAACGTCAGAGACTGAGGTGCAAATATGTAGCCTATAAACAGGCTTCTTTAACTACACTGAAAAAAGCTGCCTGCGCCCAGCGTCCACGGTGGCGCACGCCGCGTTTCAGGACCTGCTCTCGTGCGGACAGCACCCGCGCTCCCAAACCCCTGGAACCCTAACCTACACGCGCCGGCCAGCTGCCCGTCACTCACAGCGGATCCAGCCAATCAGAAGGCGAGCGCTGCCTCTACGTCACAGCCAACCCCAGATAGAATCGGGCGGGGGAGCGCGCCGATTGGCTGCTGGGAATCCCGTGGGCCAATGACGCCCCGCATGTATTGTCCGTCCACCAATGGAGAGGCTCGGCGAAGCGACGCAGGGCTCCGGGAGTAAATGATCATATGTTTAATTTCAATTAACGAAGTAAGAAACTTAATGCCTTTATACCCATTTGCGCTCAATTTATTCATGTCAATATTAAATGGCTAATTAATTGAGTATTACTAAAAATGAGGCTTAGTTGCAGCAAGGCTTTATAAATGAGGGAATGCTCAGGAACTCAAACAGTAAGTGTTCATATTTCTGTATTAAAGGTAGACAGGAAAAAGAGCAGAGGGAGAAAAGGAATACATGGAAGCAGAAACGCAGATTTCAAAGGCACTCTGCATTTAAGGGAGACATGTTTAATTTTCCCTTAAAAACCTTCTGTTCCTTAAACAATCTCTGTAGGCCTACAGGAGTGAGAGCTGTCAAGTGTTATGAAAACAATCACTCCTGCATAATTTCCCTGCTTCAGCACAATGTTATAAATCTTTAGCTTGGGGAGAATTGAGAGGAAACATGTGAAACATGCATTCCCACTCATTACCTAATTGATTGCGGATCCAAACGGATGTCGTTTTTTTAATGAAATGCAATTGGCGAGCTCCGCATTCACACTCCAAACTGAGAGAGAGAGACAGAGAGAGAGGGATTCATTACATGTTCGTCCCACCTGATTTGAGAGGGCATATCTAAGCCTCGCCCCTGTAATATTAAACACACAAATAGCCTAAAGCATGAGCCAAATTAAAAAAGTGTTATTTCCCTTTTTCCTGATCCTAGACATTTAATCATTTCAGTTCCTCGGTGTTTATACTGCGCGCATAAACCTTAGATTAGACACATTTGGAGCTATACAGGAGAGACACAAGCTAATCACAACAGTATCATTAAAGACACCTGTTATATCATTTAGGATCATTAAGGTGACTCACTAATGAACAACAACAATAACAGTCTTTACCTTATTCATATAGTTTTCAGGTTTAGCCTCACAGGAGTTACATGCTTGATGTACCTCAAGGCAATGCATCTGATACGGAAAAGGTCAATGTATGATATTATTGAGTTTATTTAATTTCTGATTTTTTTTTTCTTTTTTTTGTACATTTTCTTGCTCTGAATTATTGGTGTATAGGCTCCTTTCATAACGTGCACTTCAGCCCCCTCAGGTCTAGTGAACTAGAGTTATAAACACTCAAACACTCAGGTTGTCCTCATTAAAACAAACACATTTCTTCCTCTATTTTTTTCCCAGTTATTGTTTTCTGTTCAAAATCATGTCAGAAAGTGGGAGGTTGTCTTTGGTTTTTGCTCTCTGTCGGAGGCTTCTTTTGGTGGGGCTGTGCGCAGGATGAACCACGAGGGGGCGTTCAACCTTGGGCAATGTATCCTCATGCGCACACGCGCGTGCACATATATACACACGCGCAAATGCGAGACATACAGGGACTTTACAATAAGCACACTTGAGCTTAAAGAGTCTTTAAAGCAGTCGCATGGGACCCTGAACTGACCCAGAGTTTAAAGCACGCAGACCCGCATGGAAACATGTTATACACAAACTGTGATTTTGGCTGTTAAATAAATCACTCTATTCCTCTAACCCAGATGTTCAGCACTAAATATGGTTTCATAAATCTTCATTGATTCCACGTCTCTGCTTTATAATCCACTGACAGTAAAGTACGCACTAATCCTCATTCATATTTCACATCCTTTTTGACTGAGTATTCATGAATTAGGGCCTCATACAAATCTGACAACCCAGCAAATCACATTGATTCTTTGTTTTTTAATCATAAAAACGACAACACACACACAAACAAGAAAAATTAGAATGTAGATATTAAGGCTTGGATCATGCACCAAACACCAGGCCTGCACCGGAGGCCACAAATCACCGAAAGGAGCAAAAGCAGTCGAATATAGACAATGACAAAAACTGTACGAGACACTGCTGCAAGAAAATACCCTGGAAATCTGTTGGCTATTTCCATTTTTTTTTAGATATATGCATGATACAATATACAGCTTCTTATATTTACAGTATTTTGTAGTCATTCCCAGTTCCCAGATAAATAAATATTTTTTTTGCTTTGGCAGAGTATTTGGCTCCAGATGTCTCCAGACAGGGATTCAAAGGCATAACAATATTATATCTCTACGTTTTTTATTCCCCTTTCATTGTGCTCGTTCTGCAGCCCGAGTCTGTTTTTATTTATTGAGATATAGACACGAGCGCCTTTCTCCCCACAGAAGTAAACTGCAGCCGTCGCCCTTGTCTCTCCGATTTGCAAATTAAATACATAAGCAATTAAAAAATCCAAACACAATCAATCATGTATACAAATTGTTGTTGCTTTAGGGTTGGAAATTTGGAGAAAACTTCCATCAGGGTAGGACGACTTTAATCCGGGGGTCCAAATCCATTACCATATTTCATTACCTCTCCAGTGTTGGAAATGGGAGGATGGGAGGGCGGGAGGGTGGAGGAGGGGGTGAGGAAGAGTGTGCGTATACTTTTTTAAACATTAGTAAGAATGTGGTTGACTTGTGATAATCATTTGGAGGCAAATTGGAGGCAATGTTGTTGTTTAAGTGTTCCCTTCTTTCTTCCTCTCCTTCCCCTTCCCTCCATCCACCATGAAAGCTTCGGCTGTTTTGCTTTTTGCGCCCGAGCCTCGAAACGAAAAAGCAATGAAAAATTAATAGCGCATGTTAACTCCACCAGCTCGTTTATTACACGCCCGCTGACTGTAAACATAATGAGAAAGCTCCCGTATCTCTTCTTAAGTTTTCATTTGCTTATAAAATATAAAAGTCGTCACTAATAAATAAAATATATGGACTGGAGAATGAGCCGTCGTGGACTTCCCGAGGTGGAACTCGACTGTGTGCCGAGCAGGTGAATCACACTCACTGGCTCTCATACTCACGGGCCTGATCAAATGGACATGATGATAATGCAGGTAAAGACCGGTATGTCATCTGTCAGGCGCAGCGCAAGGCCCTGCTGGCCGTAATATCAGACCTGTGTTATGATGGGGCACTTGAGGTCAAAACGAAAGTAGGCTATGCCATGTGAGGTCATCTCTCTCGCTTTCTTTCTCCCCTCCCTCCCCTCATATTCTCCTCAGTCCTCCATCTCTCTCTATCGCTGCTTGTCTTGGTTTCCGCAACATCACAGAGCTTATTTGGCCTGTGCTTCACACAGACTGTAATGTCTGTTTAGCGCGCGTTTTGGCATCGACTTTAAGGTGGAGAATCAAATATTATACAAGAGGAAATATATAATGCATGGCGCCCAGATAGCCAGGAGATCTGGGTGTCATGGTGTTTGGTCATAAAGCTGCAGGTACGCATGCACAAAAGGGTTGGTTAAAGGTGACACAGTATATCTGCACTAAAGCTGGAACCTAAATGGTGTCTCTCAGTGAGAATGACCACTTAAGCATCAGGGAATCCAATTTTGCCTGTGCAGGGCTTTTGTTATAATAATGGAAAGAGGGAGGTTATATTTGAAAGGCATTTATTAAAGTCATAGGGGGTGTCAAGAATCAAAGATTTCTATAAAACCAGAGCAGATAAGTGACCTAATTTTTCTCATTAGTAAAAAATAATTTAACGTCAGCCACTGGCCCACTTGTCCTCAGACGGGGACTGAAATGGCGGCCCCGCTTATTGGAAAGAACCGACCTATACGCACTTTTACGCACGGCCAACCTACAGGGCGGGAAGAGAGAAGGGGGGTCTCATTAGATCCACGTTCATTCTCACAGATTCTCCTTTGTACCCCGTGCACGTATTTTAAAGAGAGAGGAAATGGAGAGGCTGTAGGTATAGGCCCTGGGCCCTAAAGACACACCAACAGGGGAGGGCCTCCTTTAAACTCTGATTTCCTCAGTGGTTAAAAGGTTATTATCCAATTGCTACAAATCCCACTGCTTTCAGCGTTTACCAGGGGTAAGGCCCACTCCACAAAAGCCTGCAAAGGGGGCATTATTTGTCTTACAAACCATAGGCATTACTTGATGACAAATTTCCATAGAAGGCCGGGCACAGGCTAATTTATTTCTATTATGAGAAAACATGTCGGAATCGGCGCTTCTTTGTCACTATATTGTGAACATTAATATGAAAAACAACAGTAAATGCAGCCTGCACCTCAATAAAAATGTAGTTTTATGACTGTCTTTAACATCAACTTTGCGTACATCACCATACTCTCAGTGAGAGGCAACCAGGGGCACCACTGACGCAGATGTGTGCTTTTCTGGAGCAAAGCCTGAACACGAAACACACTGGCCTTTCAGAGAGGATCACCTGCCCACCGGTTCTTAATGACAAACGACGTTTTATCAATGCAGACACAGCGGGCAGCAATATGAAATGATGTGATATCCATTGGGTGCCATAACAAGGTCGATGGCCTGATCCATTGCTGTACCAGACCCCGCTGTTTTATGAATAGGCCCATACGAGATGAACCTGTTGAATAAAGTAATGGAGACACGCGGGAAAGAAGCCAAGCCCACGCTCCTTTACAGAGTTATTCTGGACTGAAACACAAAACACGAACAATAAACTACGAGCTTTCAGTCCTTGTAATCTCACATTGGCACAGTCATCATAAGACTTTTTTTAGTTAACTGAATTGCATTTGACAAATATATGGGAAAATTTGTGCGTGCGTAATAGTGTATCCCTGCCACACAAACACGCACACCCCACCACAGTCTTGCACAAATCCAGAGTCTTTGTAATTATAATCAATCAGGGTATGAAATGTACCCCTCTCAGGTGATGGTGCACAGACGAACACGTGGACCTGACGCAGAATGTGGTGCCAAGCCCAACCAACAAGTTATGCCACTGAAGTTTATCTATGACCGTGCCAAAAATAGTAGGCTATATTAAAATTAATGACTGAACAAAGCCATTACTGACATCCAAATCCTATTTTAATCTAGCAAAAATATAAATCCAAAACTCCAAAAGCTACATTTTAAGTGTAAGAATTTTTAAAAGACAGCAAAAAAGTTTTCCAGTAACAGAGTCAAAAGTCATAAGTTTCATTCAAAAGTCACAAACTTGAGAGAAAACATTATGATAAGTGTGTAGACAAAAAGGCTACTTCAGAAATATGTCAAGGTTCCACTTTTCCCTCATTTTCGCCATGCAGGATCATTTCACAACACTTTGTAATACTTCTAATAACTCGGGACATAACACCAAAGTTTAAAAAGAAGCATTTCTAATGACTTAAATTGCCACAAATAACTTCCACAACTCCTATTGAAAAGTTTTGCATTCGTAGAAAAAAAAAAAAAACTTTTACAAACAAACAACATCAAAACGCGTTTCTTGGCACACAGATAAGTTCAACTCCTCATAAGTGAAATTAAGCTCGAGAGAGCCGGTGCGCCCCTACCTGATCTCCCCAGCCGCAGTGCAGGACTCTTGGGCCCCTGGTCCATGTTACCCGGTTAGAACAGGGGGAGGCGATGAAAGCAGAAAAAAAGGAAAAGAACAAAAACTTTTTCCCCCTCTCCCTCTCTTCCTCTCTCTCTCCCTCGCCCTCACCCTCTCTCCCTCACTCTCTGGCGCTGTTTTCCCCTCTCCCTCTCTTTTTTTTTTCTCCGACAGTACTTTTGGGGCGAGTTGTAGGTTGAAATAATTCGACCCTTCCGCTCCCTATTGCACTCCCTGCAAGTGCTCAGTCAGCTGCAACTAAACGCTTTAGGTGGAAAAAAGGCTTCGGGGGGAAGCGTGAAATGATCACGCCGAGTAAAAGAGCCGCTCTCTCAATGTGCGCTCATGTCCTGTCCTTTTCTCGCACGAGCTCGCACACACAAACACGTTCATGTGCACGTTATTAGCACACGCGCACACGCACGGCCAAGCATACATACACACAACATACAACCTCCATCCTTCCCTGCAGGGCCGCGCCCCCCTCACTCGCATCTGTTACCAAGTTCCACTTTACTAAACTTTCCCGCCCCCGCCCCACTCTCCTTCTCTCCGTCTTCCCCGACTCTCTCCCCCTCTTTTATGTTACATTCATTTCCCCTGGGATGCAAGATAGCTCTGTAGGCAGGTAACATTGGATAATGTGCGTAATGCCGGTGCAGGCTTTAGTCTGTTTTATAGTGTAAGAATAAGAGGAAGTTGATTCTTAAGTGTATTTATGCCCAGTGTCCTTTCAGCAGCTTCCAAACGAGCGTTTCTGAGGGGGTTCACCAAACTTCCCCCCTCCTTCACCAGTATACACCTGTTACGCACGGTGCTCTTTACGCATTACGCACGGACTGAAAGACTGTGGAGCAGGTGCAGTACACAGGGTTACACCTTCAACTTCACCGCTCTGCTGTTGGAGGGTGCAGTCTTCTTCTCCTGCACGCGCTGTGTGCAAAGTGTTTGTCACGAAACGGATAGTTCCGGTCCTCAGCTCAGATTGTTCGCAGACACACACACACACACACACACACACACACACACACACACACACACACACACACACCTGTGAACGCGTAACATTTCATTTAAATATTAATTTGCCAACTGAAAATTTCCACTCATAGTGATACTCACCGTTTTGTTTGGTTGTCATGGAGAACTTTCTTCTCTGGCGGAACAATGACATTCTAGATTTCCTGAACATGTGTGTCCTCTTTGGCTCTGCCGTTTTACTAAAGCAAACATCTGTAGACAGGGTTTAAGACTGAGTTTAGACCAACATAGAGCTTCCACTCCATTTAGTTATAGTCTGCCTGCACCTTGTAACACAGGGCCTATTTTGTCTTAGCATTAGCCTAAAAGTAAGACAGGTAAACCCCTCAAAAAATAAACAAACAAAAACTCGTCCCTGTCTTTCCTGTCCATGCACACTTTCATTTAGCCTACCAAATGCACCTGTTCACACACAAACATAAAAAAAAATACATTTTAAAAATATCTCGTTTCCCCATTAAAATAAAAGTGACAAAAACATGCTTTGAAAAATTTAGTAGGTTATTGTGTAAATAATTGCACATCCCAGTCTGAAACAAAAGCTGAAAGTATACCGGAAGTCTGTTGTTGGAGGAGAAATTATAACAGATAGGCATGAGCGCCTCCAGCTACATTTCGACTAACCGATAAGCTGGAGCTTAAGCCGGAAGTCAGAGGTCTCTTTGACAGATAACACATCAAAAATACCTTAGTTTTCTTGTTTGTGCTAACAGACTCAGCGTCACCAGATGTCAACACACCAGGTGAAAATATGTGCAAAGGCCAGGACGAATTACGTAAATGAGAATGAGTGTTGACATTTAGGCCACCGTACTTCACTTCCTCTATCATCTCTCTGAAACACCAATAGGCTAACGAAAAACACGACCAAAAATTCCTCCCTAAACTCATTAAAACGTGTGAAAAGGGACATTACGATTTACAAGACATTTTTTGAACAGTCGCCGAGTCTCTACTCGGTGTCAACAGTCTCCTTCCTTCCCTTTTCGTTTCTGTCCTCCAGACAGCTGCAGGTCTCAGGGTTCACGCGCAGCCCTGAGACAATTGAGTGCGGAACAAAGCGCGAGACAGCGACCCATTTTGCTCTGCTTGTCGCCTCGCGCTGCAACACTACGACCCTGACCTTCGGCGCGCGCCCACAACATCAAAACATAAATACTAATGTTTCCATGTGATGGCGGGAAAGAGAAAGGAGGTCCAGCTCTGACCTTCAGGCGGAGGAACAGCCTCAGATAAATCAATTACACACTGCTGTCCGGAAAAACAATAAGTTATGCTTCAACTTAAAGCAGGTAATGAAGTATAGGAGGGGGTTAAGTCAAGCTGATTTATATGGTCAATAAAGTGCACAACAAAATGAGAGGTTTAAAATTTACCTTTGACAATATACAGTCATATTTGTTATTAATAACCTCCTGGTGTCATTTCTTAGAGATTCTGGGGATATATTGATGTAAGGCTGTTTCCAGAGTTACACATAGACCACAGAGTTACAGCCTATAGTCTAACCCTCTGCCTTCTTCCCTACAGGGAGAAAGGATCTTGAATCCTCGACAGACTTGCCTCATCCTTATCTTTTTTACAGGCCCAAAAGTTGAATCTGTATGCATGGCCATGGCAGCGGATTATTCAGTGCATTTCCTAAACGTGCGAGCTCACAGAAAAGACTGTACAATTATCTGTTATTGAGCTATTTGAAGAAACCATTCTACATTCTGCAAGTTTTAATTGGGGATATTTTTGCCCAGCTATACAAAGAGGGACAGAAAGAGGAAGAAGACTTAAAAAAAATTAAATATCTCCTGAATAAAACTGACACAATTTGAGGAAAATAAGATTAATAAAGCATATTTTGACTGAGCTATACCTGATAATGAGGTAGTGTAAATGTGAATATTAGACAAAGTGTGTTGACATACAACACTAAATTAAGTGATATAACAGTATTTCATTTCTTATAATTTAATCTATATCATAATTATGGACAATTTATTATTAATAATATTATTATTATTATTATTATTATTATCTAAAATTAAAAAAAAATCTGTCGTCATGTCACTTTATATATTTAAAAATATATTAAAAACATAAATTTATAGGCTACATAAGTTGGCAATTGTGGGAAACAATAGGACGAATTATTTGGAGTGTATCAAGCACTTTACCCCTATAGCAATGTTTAAACAATATTTTAATATCTTTAAAATGTTATTATTTATTATATTTTAGTAGTTTAATAAACATCTTTTCATTTGTCCCCTGCAGCCTCAGTGAGGTGTCGCTCCACATTTGCTTTGCCTACAGAACCTCCTCAAAGAATTCGCCATAGTTTAGATATTAATCACGACTTGTTTGTTTTTCAGCCCCCGTGCTAATTAATGTAATTAATATGACGGGGGAGTAGTTGGATCGGTGACCCGCGCTCTGACCGAGCGGAACCGGAAAGAATCGCATTAAAGCGCGAGAAAGAAGAACTAAAGGGACGATTAGAACAATAAGTAAACACGTAAACACAGGAGGAGATGCTCAGTGTCTCTCTGGGACCTTTTGGCTTTCACTGACACCATTTACATTTAGGGTGAACTGCAGGAAACGACAGTTTAAAAAGCCTGAGTTCAATGTATGTGTGCAGGAGAGACAATGGTTTCAGTGTGTTAATGAAGAACTGCAGCTGCATGACTGATCTGTCTGTCTGGTGTTTGCAGCTCATAAACAGTCGTGGAAGAAAAATTCAGAGGCTCTACTTGTGCAGAAGTAGCAGTAACACAAAAAATACTGTATTACAAATAAAAGTCCTGCTTTCAAAATCTGGTTTTAAGAGTACAAAAGTATCATTATCAAAAATGTACTCTATATTCTAAGAAATAAAAGTACTCATCATATGGAGTGGCCCCTTTAATTATGCTGTATTTTATTAGTATATGCCTTAAATTATTATAGACAGTACATTATTAGATTATTATTACTGGTTCATTAACAATGAAGCAGCACATAGTGTAATACCTGCTTCACACTTGACCTCATTCTAACTACCTTGTACAGTTGGGTTTGATCTATAACAATGTTTCCTTTTTTAGGTTTTGTATCCAAACACCTTTTCTGCAAATGTGGTGGAGTAAAAAGTTCAACATTAACCTCTGAACTGTACTGAGAAGTAGCAGATTTAGATATTCAAGTGAAGTAAAAGTACCTCAAAATTAAGGGTAAGCTGTATTGCCCACTGCTCTTAAATGTATTTATCCAACTGGATATAGTAGGCTACATTAAACTATCCTCCTTTCTTAGTAAGCAAATGTTAATTATAAGATTTACTTCACACATTTACATATTTGGTTCTTTTAATAAAAATACATGGCTGCAAAAATAATGTATTAAATATACTTTGTTTAATTTACAGTAGCTTTGTTGCCCCTCTACCCTTTCCTAAATGTTACCTTAAAATAAAGAGAGACTATGTGTTTCTCCCCTATACTTTGGAATAATTTATAATATTAACTTCTACCTATAGGTGTTCAGTTTAAACAATAAATAAAAAAAAAAGAATCTAAGACTAATTTTTCCTCTCTTTTCTCTTGGCTGATGTTTTGGTCTTTTGATGATGTTATTCCTGTTTTGTTCATTTTTTAGTTCCTACCGTCTTTCACATTTTGTGCTACAAATGCTTTTATTGTGAAGCACTTTTTGTTTTTAAACATACATGAATAAACTTTTACTTCCTGACATTACTTGCACACCCAGAGGGTCCAACTCTCGCAAATCATGCATGGCTTGAACAATACTCCTGTGTCATGATCCAACTTTTGATCCAACTTTGTCTAACATTTCTGTAAACTGAGACAGAGAAACTTACACTCAAATGCTCTGATAACAACTTGCCTCTGGTGCTCATGTGTTTGCCATTGCCTTCCCCAAAACACTCAGAGCCGCAGTGCTGATTGAGCTTACCTCCATATCCCTGGGATTTAATTCAAAGTGGCACTTCACTGTGGTAACACAAGGTTCCTTTTTTTGCAGCCATGGTGCCTGGGTGTTGCTGTGACTATAGAGGCTAGAAGGGGGCTTAAGGGTTGCAGGGCGGATTGAGAAATGGGACACATTATTTGTCCATGAAACATTATGTGACACAACATGACACCAGGCCATTTGTATGTAAAGGTAAACATTTCAGCGTGACGATTCGACAAGAGAGGACAAGGCTCCTGTCAATGTGGTTTTATACCCGCAGCTGAGAAAGAGGTGTTGTGGCATCGTGTGTATGTGGGACTTTGTGAGTGTGTGTGTGCGTGAGTGTATAGAGCTTCTGTTCACAAATTTAATCCCCATAGACACAAGTCACTTGGTCTGGTCTGAAAAGGTGTTGTCAGGCTTGTTCTCTTGTTCTAGTCTTTTCCTGCTGAAAGCACTGACAGACTGTTGATCACAGAGTTTCACAAAAAGTGTTTTCTGTGTGGAGTGTGTGTGTGTGTGTGTGTGGCAGGGGATTTCACCTGTACTGGCAATTCATTTAATTTGAAAAAGTGTGACTGTCAGACACTCCCAGTAGGAGCAACAAGAGATTTTAAGCATTGGTCCAAAACCTACTGACCACAGAAAAAAAGGACCACAAAGTACATCAGCACCGGGCGCTGTCGTTTCCTAGAGCTCAGACACGATGGTTCCCAACTGTTTTAGCATGTGACCCCTTAAAATGAGGCACTTGTGGCCTCTCATCTGAGATGGACATGGTCTTAATGTGGACACGAGTTGAGAGCAGTTCAAGCAAAGAGTGATGTCTGCTCTCAGAGTATTTAAGTTGAAGTAGGATTTGTGTGATATGATGTTACATACACAATCAGACAATATAAACTTTTCAACTGTGAAACAATTGTGGGCAGAGTTGAATATCAATGAGCAGGACTATTTAATAGAAATATTGGGGTTTTAAATGATCTTTGGATTAATGTGATGAAGTACTTTGATCTGTCATTTATTTAATTTGGTGCATATTTGTAGATTAATTTGGTAGATTTCAGAGGGACAGAAGGAACACGCCCCCCTCAATATTTAGAACGTGTATTTGTCTCTCCAATAAAAACAAAGTAGCAGAGAACTTTTTGTGACAGAATTAAAGGTATTTACACCATGACTTCATGCAGAAAAAAACCCCAACCCCCCCAATGTCATTTGTCCCCTACAATGTTGAACAAAACCTACACCTTGGTTTGGAAGATTAGATGAAAACAATTGATTTGATCAGAAAAGGCACTATAAAACAGCATGTATCAATACTGTGATGTGAAATTATAAATATCATAATTGAACATTTTATCCCCTTTTATCTCCCTCCCCTTACATCAGGGCTAGGCAATGTGCAGCTCTTTAGCCCCTCTCCAGTGGCTCCCTGTGGCTTTGGCAAAAAAAAAAATATATTTTTTTTTTGTTTGTTTATTAGCTAATTTGTTTTTGTTTAAATTTTAATTTCCATTTACCATTGTTGTATGCCTAAGGTGATTCCTACATCTTCGAATTGTAAAAATGTGTAGCATATCATAGGTGTAGATTTCAGGGGGGATGCAGGGGACATGTCCCCCTCAGTATTTTGAACATGTGCATTTGTTTCCTACCAATAAAACCATTAAAGTAGCAAAAGGCTTTTACTTTAACAATATTGGAGACAGTTACACCATAAATGGATGCCAAAAGTCACAAATTCGTGCATAAAAAGATATCCCCTGGAGCCTATACACTGAATAAATGTGTATCATACGTCTACTGGTGCCTTTTCTCTAAATTTGCTGAACCTCAACATCAGTGGCAAGTCTTGAGACTCCCTAACTGGGCAAGCCATGGATTTCAAATCCAAAAAAGAAAAAGTCTTGAAGAAAAACAGTTAAAAAAAATAAACAAATAAACACTGCAAAGTTCAAGAACCAAATAATCATAAATAGCCCACTGCAGAGTAGCCACTGTGTTGTAAAACATATCCATAAATGCTCGTTTAAACATATATGTAATGTTAATGGTTGCTAATTTAGACTTAATAAGCTGTTTTACTTTCACTATAAGGTCCAGAGAGTTTATTTTTTCTTGGCCAAAGTGGCTGTTTAAATAGTACAGTTAGCTTATGTAAAGCTTTTTTAGAGAACTTCATTATCTAGTTTGTCAAAAGACAAATATATATATAGAAACTTAAGGAAAAAAACAACTCTGGAGTATTTTTTTTTCCTTTCCTGGAACTTTGTTAAGTGACCTCTCACATTTTTTCTTGGAACTCCTTGTAGGGTCCTGACCACCACATTTTGAAGCACTGGTCCAATGTAATGCAATGTAATTTACTGTCATCTCTGGACTGTATATTATCTAATCATGTAAAGATAAATAAATTGATACTTTCAAAGTACATCAGCAGCATGTGAATCCTACTGTTTTTCCAGCATTGTGTGATAAGTCAGTGTCAAAGGTGGTGTCAATTCTAAGAGCCAGGCAATGTTACCATGTCTATAAAGAGTTTCAGAGATAGGGCCCACTGAAATCTCAATATGACTGAGAAACCAAAGAAATATTCTGTTACACGGCACAGAATTTCAGGCTATGCCCATGTGACAAGTCGTCATTCCCCTCCGGCTGTGTTTTATCATTTGTTTCTTCCTGCATGAAGCTTTGCCACTGATTAGTACATGCTCTACTTGGCATATTAACTCCAGAATCTACTAAATCTCTCTAATACACCATCAGTTTCTTATCCTGCAAAGCTATTTGATGCTGTGATATCTTTAATTAATGGATATATAACACCAATGTTAATGTGGTTGAAAAGATGAAACTTTCACTGAGGTGATACAGCAGAGCCTGTGTGATGCAGAGAGAGAAAAACACCAGCGATGGAGCTTTAGGTTCACAAATGCTGTATATCCGGTGTGTGAATGACTCCAGCACAGAGGGCCCCATATGGGTGATGCATGGGAGCCATTTTTGTTCAGAAGCGCTGATCCAGGGCGAGTCTCTTTTTTTTTTAGAGGGAATTCCTCCTGCCTGGCTGCTTTGATACAGGCTGGCTGGTTGTATTTACATACATACAGTAACAAGGAAGCCTGCACCAACGGCAGAAGAGGAAGCTGATTTTTTTTTTTCAGCAGAACTCGCGCTGAGAACTGAANTTTTTTCAGCAGAACTCGCGCTAGAGAACTGAAACGAGCTGATGCAACCAGTTACAGTTGGAATCTGCGTCTGAGCAGATGCTACACAAGCTTTTCAGCCACTTTACAAATTATTTCTAGGGCTGCAGCCAAATATTGTTTCTGTTTTTGATAAATCTACTGACTATTTTCTCAACTCGTCAATTACGTGATCTATAGAGTGTCAGCAAATAGCAAAAAAAATAATAAAGAAATGCTCATTGTATGCTCTTAAATGGAAACTACACCCATTTTCAAAATCTATATACGTAATTCCTATGGTCTAAGACAGTCTCAAACATGTTATATCATAGGGTATAAAGTCTAGAGCTGCTCCATGGACAATGACTTGGGAAAGATGTTCTAAATGACACTGAGAGCAGCCAGGGGAATGTTCTGAGTATATGGGCACATTTTCTGTCTAAGTAAAAATGGAAACACTACCATAGAATAAAGCTAATTTGGGTATAAAAAAGGAAACAAAGACTCTGAGGGTCCAAGATATCAGGCTCCCATTCATTGTCTGTGGTGTCCAGACTTTATACCCTATGACATCACAAGTTTAAGATGTACTTCTTTGGTTTCTGGCTTTGAGAGCGAGAAGCTCATGTTCACAAATAACAGATAACAGATAATGATCATATTTCCCCAAGACATAGAAAAAATAGAATGGAATTCTTAATTTAGGTGGTGTTCCCCTTTAAAACGTCTTGTTTTAACTGACAAATAGTCCAAAACCCCCAAATACAGTATTTCTTTTACTACAGGAGAAAATATTCACATTTGAGAAGATGAAACCAGTTAACCAAATATCAAAACAGTGGGTGATTATTTAAATAATAAAGTAATCGACTAATTATTCCAGCTGTACTTATGTCTGGCACAGCTGTACTAGGGAAAATATGTTTTGGCATTTCTCAAGATGAACCTCAGGTCAAGATTTACCAAAGAAAACAATGTGTTGTACAGTTTCTGTAAAATTCTGTCACGAGTGTTTCATCAAACTGACCTCAGTGCTGAGGACACAGTTGGGGCATTTTAGTCTGTACACAAATGACCATCAGTTGCAGAATATTGCCAATCCTGTTTGGATAAACCACTCCATCCAAAGTGTTGGCTGCAGCATCTGGCGCAAAATGAAAGCAGGAGCCACCATGGCACATACAAACACCATCAAATGAGAGCAATGACATGCTTCTTTTAACTCCTTCTCCTCAATAAAGATCATTCATCAGGCAGAACCATCCCTCTGGAATGTGTGATTGGAAATCGGGGGACTTTAAATCCCTGTCCAGGACACTCCATCCATCTTCAACACGCCAGTGGTCTGGATGCTCAGAGATGAACCGCTGAACCAGATGCCTCCATTCAGCCGGTCCCCTCTACCTTTTTTAAAATAATAATAGTAAATACCGTCAAATGCATGGAACCCAAAATCAGGCAGCCACATCACAATTTCACTGAGGCAGTGAGGCATCCCGAACCTGCATCCAATTTAGAGAGATATGGGGAGCAGAGGAGGCAGAGGGCCCCCATATGCTCTTCCCAAAAACAAAACAGATGCAGGATATTAAGTGTGTGTATGTGTATGTGTATGTGTGTGTCAGATGTATACACAGCCTAAAAGAGGTGATAGTGTTGAGACATGAGGTGCAGCCTAACCTTTGGAAGGAAACAATCCAACTCTGTGATGGCCTTTCCTGTGTTGACACGCATGGAGAAACCTCTGGAATCAGATGGCATTCACCTTCTGATTCCCTATCATCGATGCCATTCGCTCACTATTATTATGATGGCGATGCTTATAGTTGGATATACAGAGTTCACAATTATTCTCACGATATGGAAGGAAGGAAAAGATTGATGTTAATATTACACAGTCTTCATGAGAGCCAGGTCGGCATAATTTTGCTGTATTCTGCGTGTTATAAATATGACTGATGGCAATAGCCAGTCTGTTGAATTACATTTACATATAGATTTACATTCCCATCAACATGTTATAATAGCACAGGCCTGAAGGTCTATACAAGTTGCTCAGACATGCATGCACCCACTCAGTGTGCACACACACATATTCTGACATTTCATAGCTAATACTTGTGCCTTATTGAGGAAGAGGAAGAAAATGCCTCGCATCCATCAGACTGACAATAGTCTATGTAGTGAAAAACAGTGCGAGGCCTTGCTGGATCTTTTGTCTGCGGAAAGAGATATGATGCCTCTGAAGTAAGGCAGCCCAGTTTACAATTCCACATCAACTTGAATAATGACATTTTATAATCACAATACACATTTTACAATAATGTAGTCTCGGGGTATTCTCTGAGAACATAGAGCATGTGCAACCATGAGCTGATAATATTTTGCATAACAGTAGACTTCAACCAGCACTGTAATTCAGATCCCCTGCTTTTTGCAAGTGTTTGGGGGCATTTTATTAGATAGAGGCAGTACAGGGAGCTGACAGGAAATGTGTCCAGAAAACCCCAGCTGGACTTGAACATCAGATGCCATGACTACATGGTCAGCATCCCCAAAAACCAAGGCCACCAGGTCAACTCAGGTCTGTTACTTTTAAGTTCAGTGCTGGCAGGATTTGTTGATTTGTCATTAGACCTAAACCAGTGGTTTTATATGATGATTTATGAGAGATGAGTCGACAGATGGAGAAAAAAAAATCACCATCCACTATCCAACAAGCAACCAAAAACACAAAAAACAACAATGACAAAAGTGGAGATTGTAATAAATTTGCATTGCAGAAAAAAAACCAAAAACCTGATGATGCCACAAGGGACTGTGACTTCCACATCCTTTGGCCTAAACAAATAAAGGCAAACAAATTTCTTAACGGCAGATTTTAGTCATTTAATGGGATCACGATGGGCAAAAAAACCCCTCACAATTAAACTTTTTAGTAATCCTGTAATTTTAGAATACTTCTGCATGACAGCAAAAGATATGGCCCCTTTTATGTTATCAGGATATATTCTGGGATTATTATAGCATCACAATCTTGATATGGGAAAAAACCAAAACCAGTCAAGCAGTGCAGAAAAACAACAACTATAATAATACAATAAAATACATTATAATAAAAACAAAATGCTTAAAGTTTGGGGATTTGAGTCCTGTAAAGTGGAGCCCTCCTTCTACAGCTACAGGTCTACAAAGTTTTTTTTCATACGACTTTCTTTTCGACTTTTTAAAAACCTTTTATTAGATCTTCATAGCACTTGCAAAGACTTGTAGGCCCACGTTCACACACTGGACAAACACAGCTAACTATAGCTAACAACATGAATAAATAAATAAATAAATAAATAAGGAAAAAGATGAATTTCATTATTTCTGGTCAAGAAAAATGAAAATTGCCAAATCATTTCACGAAATATGCAAACTGTTTGTGTTCTCTGCTTAAAATGATCTGTACTAGAATGAGGTCAATGAATTCAAGGGGAACTTTATCTGTTTTAAAAATTCATACATGTATTCAAATTGTCTAAGACAGTATATTCGTAAAAATGAACAACTGTCTCCAAAATATAAAAACTACGGTGCTAAAACTCACACTTATGATGTCATAGTGTCTAAAGTCTGGTGTGTTTTAGCAGCTGGAGGCAGCTTCCTGTAATTGTTTTTAATGAGAATGAAGCTTTTTGCTCGCGGTTTTTGTTTTGCAATGCACCTCTTGTTTCTGCACTCCAGGCGCCTGGCATTTTTGCTGGAGTGCTCTGAGCTCCTCGAGTTGAAAAAACTTAAACTCAGAGTGAAAAAAGAGCCCCACATCATTTCTTTTTTGTCATCTTTTTTTTTTTTTACCATTGTCCAATCGTATGATTTGCATTGGGTCTCCTGTGGTGGTTACGAAAACAGGTTTACAGTTGGTAAACAATGAAGGAAAAACTGGTAGTAGTGGTTACTGGATATCCAGAGCTATACGGCCTGACGATAGACAGCAGGTTGTCAAACTGCCCCCTTGTCATCCTAAAATATGTCTGGAAACAGCCATCATGGAGGCAAAGCTCCTGGACCAACTGGTGATACTCCTTGTGATCCACTCTCTTTTTTAGTTTGTCATGTACCTACACAGATCTCCTTTTCCGTGTGCCTGACAAACTATTTGCTGACAGCCTCTTTACCTCATCCAGAGCTGGAGCAAGTACCATCTGCCTATCCATTTTAGGAAATAGCAACTAATTACTGTGAAAATAAAGTAAAATAGTGGTATTTGATTTATATAAAAAAAAAAAAAAAAAAAAAAAAGCAGTGCAGTGCACCTTGCGTTTTGCAACCTGCTTTCTGTTTGAACAGGGCCTTTGGCTACTTCTCTGGTCTCTGGCTTTGAGAGAGAGTAGCTCATGTTCACAAATACTGACTGAACTTTACAAAGCCACGGAATTAACATAGAGGGATTCTTGATTTCGGTGGTGTTCCCCTTAAAGGTGGTCCTTTGACTCATGCCCTCTGATATCCTGGCTCAAGCCCTGACTGATTTCCAGGCATTGGTTTTCTCTGATCATTCTAACCCAGAAATGTATATTCTGATAAAACAATATCCAGTATTTCCAATACTTACTGACAATTTGTGGTGACCACAGTCTGTCGTGATAGTCTTTAGAAGTATCACATACAGTATAACCACACATTAACGGTCTCATCAGGACGAAGCGAAACGTTACGGTCGGCCAACCTATTTTCCTCTGACGAACCCGGAAGTTGTTTGTCTGTCTCCCGCTGGCTGGAAGCAGGAGAACAGCTCCGACTCTTGTAACCTCTCCTGTTTGTTGGACTAAGGTGAGCTCATGCTTACTGACATTGAATATGAAACACGTAAAGTGATGCATACACTGAGTAGGGCGACTTTATTTCCACGTATTTGTTTTCTTTCCTGCCGGTTTGTGACTGCAGTGCTTCCTTGTTTACATCCGACCGGCTGCTCTGCTGCTGCTTATAAACACGTGGACAGACAGGAGGGACACATGCTAACTGTCGACATGTGGAAGTCACCAGAAATAGTCACTTCAACGACAGTTTTTCGGGTGCCTCTCTGTTTTGGGGCCAGTTAGACGTTAGTCAGTCACTTGGCAGTAGATTCATATAGAGCTAACATGTGCCTCAGTCCACCTGCTAACTCGTTAGCATTTAGCTAGCCGGAGCTAACTCCAGTCAGAGAGTATACTTACTAAAACTGAGATTTCGGCTGTTCTGCTTGTCATTGTAGTACTGATACTTGTGGGTTGTGTGTTCAGTATCTCATCCTGTCACTCTACACAGTGTGTATTTCCCTGGACAGCCAAACTCCATGTCAACCAACAACACCTGCAAAACAGTGAATTTATCCATTTATTTTTTAGCCCTCCTAATATCGACGTAGCCACACCGACTGAATACCAGTAATGATGTAATTCTGTCAAACAACACACTGTCCACACAGCAGACATGTCCAACTGTACTGTATTATTGGATCAGTAATATTGATGCATTAACATGCAAGCAGTACTTTAATGTAGAGATGTACCGATACCACTTTTTCCTTCCCGATACCGATTCCAACCCTGAACCTTAGGTATCTGCGGATACCGAGTACCGATCCGATACCAGCGCGTAAAATAAAAATGGATGGGATATGAATTGTTGTATGTCTCAACTCCTAAAACCCTATGTAAAATATTAAGAAATAAATACATAATAGTAGAATGAATGCCATAAAACTTATTATTATTATAATTATTATTATCCAGTGTTGACACAGATCAAGACACAGGTTAAAGTGCAGCCACACAATTTGGAAAAAAGACATTTTAAAGGCTACAGTAGAATGCTTTTTAAACTCCGCTCCATCTCCGTTTCGTTAGCCTGTAGTGTGTGTATGCGTAATGACGTGAGGCATTACGTGGTATCGGATTGGTCATAGGCTGTACTCGCCGATACCCGATACCGCATTTTAGGCAGTATCGATACTGGTATCGGTATCGGTACAACTCTACTTTAATGTTGTAGCTCGTTGAGCTGAAACTAATATTGGCTCTTATACATACATTTCAGTAGTATGATGTATTGAAATACATCATATTATATAAGACTACAATCTGTTTTCTGTGTAAAATCTTGATCAAAACATCACTGGCTGTGAAATAACTCTGTGAAGTTAAAAAAAAGTACAATTCTAGATTGGTCTTAAAGGTCCTACACAGACACACACATAAAGTAGGTTGGTGACATTATTCTGCTTAGGTTGATGGTGAGCAGACCTATGACGGACCCATTCACTTCAGTCAAAGCCATACAGTCATAAATGCACGCACAAAATATGAGACTGATTGGTACAGTGGTTTGTGACATTGGCTGTGGAAAGATGGATACACACACTCATACACATGTGCACACACAACCAAACATGATCCGCTCTAAGGTTCCGCCTGGCATACATACCAACAGACAAATCCAAGCATGTGTTTTCTGCTTCAGTGCGAGCTCCTGCCGGCTCTGGCGGAATCGCAGGTTTGAGTTCACCTTACTTTGACCAAGCAGCTGTCCTCGGTTGGCCGATAGATTTGTGCTTGATGTTTGGAATTATATACATATTAGTACATCAGCAGTGGCATTGCTTAGGTCTGTCAGGACACTTCTTTTGTTGAACGTTATATTGTCCCAGAAATAATGGCGATAAATAATAATATTGTCATTTAAGACCGTTTTATGCCTCTGATATAATGGTAATATAATAGTATAATAATGCAACTACACCCTTTCAAAGAGCAATGAACTTTTAATTCTTAAGAATACTGAAACATTATTGGAATGAGAAACTCTGATATCGACAGCAGACAAGAGGACAGAAGCAGTTTGACCAGTGATGACGGCAAAACGTGTCTCAGCATAGGTTTTTTTTTTCTTTTGGTTAGGTGCTGCGAAAAATGCTTAGAGACTGCTTAAGTGTTGTGGTGGTCAGGAAAACCTTGCTGTTTATTCTAGCATTATGTTGGCTAAAATGTTGGTGACATAAGTATGTAAACAAACACATGTGAACACAAGAGCAATATTGTACAATATATGGTCATGACAATCAATTTAGCTGACTCAGTAAGTCAATAATGTAATTATTGTGACAGACGTAGCATTGCTCTCTCAGACAGTTTTTACGATTATGATATTAACTCATGTCAGAATTGTGGCATCACGTCCTTTTTCTGAGTTGAGTGCGAGGCAATGTCGTTAATTTCAGCAATTTTGTTAGTAAGTTCATACCATTTTAGTAGGAAAAGCACAGGTGTTATTAATAACATTAATGATGGCTCTGACTAATTCAAGTGTCCCAGCAAGTTGTAACAGTGAGCCAGCATGCACAATACCAGCACACTGAAACTGAGGCAGCTAAATGGAATTAAGTCATTATTAATGTTATAATTTAGACCTGAGCTTTTTTTACTGTGTCATGCCAAACTGTTTTCTGTGGCGAAGCTATGAGTTGTCCCAATAAACAGGCGCAACAAAGCTAACAGGAGAGTCAGGGAGATGTACAGTCTGTATGTATACCCATACAGTCCTGTGCAGAGCTTTAATTAGGTGGCTTAATTGAACACACCTGAGCCTGGGGACCATGACTGTGCTGCAGCTTTACATTCCATTGCTGTAAAACACAGTCAGTCATTTGTCGGCTCCAGGTCTCTGTGCACTGCTAAAACTTCAAAACTGTCACTCTCCCTCAGCAGCCGGTAAGACTCTTCTTTCTGTCCCTTTAATCCCCGGCGGCCGGCTTGTGACCGTGTAGCGTGGCGTTTCTGCGGTGTGTGCGGTATGGGAGCCAATCATCTCCAGCCATCATGGCACAGACACGCAGGACTGGACAGAGCAATGGGCCGGTGCTCCTTCTCAGTCCAGTGTGTGTGTTTGTCTCTCTGTGTGTGAGTGTGTGTGTGTGTGTGAGAGAGAGAGAGAGAGACAGAGAGAGACAGAGAGAGTTAGAGAAACAGAGATTGGATAAATTAGCAGCACATTGTGTGTATTAAAGAGTGTAGTAAGAAGGTTATTTCACAGTTTCTAACACAATCATTTGAAGTCGGCCCCAGATTTTGGCTTATTAAAGTGTTTGTTGACTTCTGACAACCTGAAACCTGGATCCAAGCTGTTTCGTAGCACCAACGCTCTGATAAAACAGTAAAAAAATCTGAGTGCAGCTGATCCATGCGTTCTCTCTCAGCTTTGTTAACAAGCCCCAATGGATTTCAGAACAAGACTAAAGTCTGTGTCCATCCTGTGATTGACGCTGGCCTGTGTTATTCCTCAGATCTGTAGATAATAGTTGACATGAGTGTATTAGCATGAGATGGATAGCTTGAAGAGGAAATAGTTCCTAGTAGTAATGTACCAGCTGAACCAGTATTTGTGGATAAGAGTGGCATATAGAAATTTGAGGTACAGAGATTTTAAACAGTAAAACATAAAGACAACATTGGTATTTGAATGAGAATGAAAAATAGTCATCAGTTGCTGCCTTGAATCCTTTATGCTTTTGAAAATGGCTGGCATGACAGTGATATTAAGTTTGCATAAACAAAAGCAGGGATGCACCGATATCGGTCACACATCTGTATTTGCCGAAATTTGCCTTGTTGACTTCGATCAACCCATTGGCAGATAAGATGACATTCACCAATTGCTGTGGCCGATGTTTTTCTGTTGTGCCACATCAGTTTTGGCTAAAAAGCAGGGCTCAAGACTGATAGTGTCCCTTCCCTTTGAGATAAAAGGATGTAGTAAACTCACCATCGACAAGTCAGGGGATGCACCCTATTGTTTCCCTGATAATGCTACATTGCAAACAGCAAATCCGTGATGAAATCAGCAGAAGGAGAGCTAGTTAACATTAGCTTGCACTGAGGCACATTGAGGTACATTATGATGCATTCAAGCTTTTTTCAATACAAATGGGTATTGGGTGAAGTTAAATTATAATGTCATCATAGTGTGTTCAAATGTAATCCTGTATAATGTAGTTTTTGGCAAGAAACTTGAATAAATACAGCTGTTTGAAGGAGATATTTGGTAATGTTTTTACAGCAATATAAAATGCATACTAGAGAGGAACTTATGATGTATTATTTATAGTTAAATAGTTTTTTTTTTTAAGTTTTTCCTGTGAGGTTGTTTAAAACAGTTCAGTTATTTTTCTATAATAAAGATTTCCTTGTTTCCCTGGCACAAAAGAGTGAATAGATAACAACAAAACAAAATAAAGACATCAACAACAAAACATCGGTATCAGCCTAGAATTTTACAGTCAGTGCATCCCTAAATAAAATTAAACTGGCCTAATATTCAAAAGAGTTGTTT
This sequence comes from Epinephelus moara, assembly GCF_006386435.1. Lineage (NCBI taxonomy): Eukaryota > Metazoa > Chordata > Actinopteri > Perciformes > Serranidae > Epinephelus > Epinephelus moara. Next base: position 39,534,978 of record NC_065510.1, read on the forward strand.
TTCCCCCAAAGTGCATTTTTTTACAAAATGATTTCACACTGCAGATATATGAATATTTTTATGTTTTACAACTCTAATAACTCATCTTTGTTTTGTGTGTTTTTATCCCTGTAGTCCGCTCCAGCCACTGAGCTCTCCATCTCCCCAGGTGTGAGTGTCGGTAACGTGTGTGCATGTGTGTGTGAATTGAGTGTGTTTGGGGGTGATGTACTGTGCGTATCAGGACCGGGAGGAGCTGGATGATGATCTCTATCAAGATGATGATGATGGTGACTCTGAGGGGTCAGAGGCCAACAGCGAGCTGGAGTTCCACCTCTACAGCCAGCTCCACTACTCCTCTAATGCCGAGGTGATAGAGGAGCAGGAGGACAGAGGGGAGAAGGCTGAGGGCCAGGACAGCCAGCAGCTCCAGGGGCCTGAGAAGACTGCAGATGTTGCGGAAAGTAAGCCTCCGTCACCTGATTTGAGCACGTTACTGCAGACCCTGAAGAAGAAGAAGAAGAAGGAAGAGAAACTTGATAAACAGAAGAAGGGGAAAAGCAATTTTAAAGGTCAGAGGTCGTCATCATCATTTTTTGAGGAGGTCATTGTGATAGACTCCGGCCCTGAAGTCATCTCCATCTCTGAGGATGACACTCCTGATGACGACGAAGGGGTCTGCGCCTTAAAAGGTGGAGGCTTACAGCGACTGCAGACTTCCACCCCGGCCCAACAGGTAGAGAAAAAAGTTTTTTTTTTTTTAGGTGGCTACAAACTAATTAACGCAGTGTTTGCTTAGTGCCATTTTATGTATGTGACACAAGGGTTTTCTACCCAGAAAATACACATATGACTATTGTCACACATGTATACTGCCAGATATTAATACATACTTTCAACATATTGTACCAC